>NC_092725.1:103505443-103810970 GCF_047496885.1 Scyliorhinus torazame
CCTGGTTTACCGGGCGAATATAGTGTCCTTATAGTGAAAGGGATAGGTATATACCGCAGGGCAAGAGTTATATCTGGGGGAAAGGCAATTATGATGCGATGAGGCAAGACTTAGGATGCATTGGATTGAGAGGAAAACTGCAGGGGATGGGCACAATGGAAATGTGGCGCTTGTTCAAGGAATAGCTACTGCGTGTCCTTGATAAGTATGTACCTGTCAGGCAGGGAGGAAGTGGTCGAGCAAGGGAACCGTGGTTTACTCAGGCAGTCGAAACACTTGTCAAGAGGAAGAAGGAGGCTTATGTAAAGATGAGACCTGAAGGTTCAGTTAGGGCGCTCGAGAGTTACAAGTTAGCTAGGAAGGACCTAAAGAGAGAGCTAAGAAGAGCCAGGAGGGGACATGAGAAGTCTTTGGCAGGTAGGATCAAGGATAACCCGAAAGCTTTCTATAGATATGTCAGGAATAAAAGAATGACTAGGGTAAGAGTAGGGCCAGTCAAGGACAGTAGTGGGAAGTTGTGCTTGGAGTCCGAGGAGATAGGAGAGGTGCTAAATGAATATTATTTGTCAGTATTCACACAGGAAAAAGACAATGTTGTCGAGGAGAATACTGAGATTCCGGCTACTAGACTAGAAGGGCTTGAGGTTCATAAGGAAGAGGTGTTAACAATTCTGGAAAGTGTGAAAATAGATAAGTCCCCAGGGCCGGATGGGATTTATCCTAGGATTCTCTGGGAAGCTAGGGAGGAGATTGCTGAGCCTTTGGCTTTGATCTTTAGGTCAGCTTTGTCTACAGAAATAGTGCCAGAGCTTCCGGGTGCGACGATGCGGAGCTAAGCCGCACGAGTTGGCAGCTCCCGCTACCACGGACTTTCGGGCTCGCTAGAGGAGCCCCAACGGAACTTCTTTCGACAAAAACCCGTGGGGAAGGGAAGAGAAGGTCCCCGTCCAACGCCTATGAAACAGACCCGAAGTGCAACGGCCAGAAAAGTGGCACTGGAGCAACGGGAGAAGCAGGGTAAAAAACCAAAATGGCGGCGGCCAGGGACAAAGGGGAGCTGCAGGAGTTCATCAAGCGCTGCTTCGAAGAGCAGCGCGAGGAGATGCGCAAGGAGATGCTGGCGCCTATGCTTTTGGCAATTGAAGGACTCGGGATCACCCAGAAGGCCCACGAGGTTAAGATCCGGGAGGTAGAGAAAAGAGTCAGCCAGAACGAGGACGAGCTCTTGGGCCTGGCGGTGAGAGTGGAGCGGTACGAGGCGCTACACAAGAGGTGGGCGGGAAGACTCGAAGACCTGGAGAACAGGTCGAGGAGAAAGAATCTGCGGATCCTGGGTCTCCCTGAAGGAGTGGAGGGGGCCGACGCCGCGGCATATGCAGGCACAATGATCGGGGCGCTGATGGGCGTGGAGGCCCCCCCGGGGTTGCTGGAGCTGGAAGGGGCGCACCGGGTGCTGGTGAGGAAGCCCAAGGCAAACAAGCCACCAAGGGCAATGGTGGTGAGATTTCACCGGTTCACAGACAGAGAGAGGGTCCTGAAATGGGCCAAGATGGAGCGGAGCAGCAAGTGGGACAACGCTGAGATTAGAATATACCCGGACTGGAGCACGGAGGTCGCTAAGCGGAGAGCGGGTTTCAACCGTGCCAAAGCGGTGCTGCATCGGAAAGGCGTGAAATTTGGAATGTTGCAGCCAGCGCGACTGTGGGTCACATATAACGGCCAACACCACTACTTCGAAACGCCCGAAGAGGCGTGGACCTATATACTAACTGAAAAGTTGGACTCTAATTGAGGGTTTGTGAGGGTGGGGGGTATTTGAGGGTTGAAGTATGATGGCGGTTGTATATAGGGGGGCAAGCACGCGCAGGGAATGTTATATGGGCTGGGGACGAGAGACAAGGCCGCAACAGAAGCTGCGTCAGGGGGGGCAGGGCAGGCTCTGGAAAGCGCGGGGTTTTTCTCCCGCACGCGGGACGAAAGGTGGGAGGGGGAAGGTAGGAATGTCTACTGATGGGGAGATTCCCACACGGTGGGGTCAAAGGGATGGCGGGGGAAGCCGGGTCAGCAGGCGTCAGCTGACTTACGGGAGTGATATGGGGGAGCAAAAAAGCTAGATAGGGTTCTAGCGGGGGGGGAGGGAAGGGGGGGGGAGTGGGGGGGAAACAGGGTTGCTGCTGCACTGGCCGAAAGGGAATGGGACACAGAAGAGGTGGCCGGGACGGAGGTCCCCCGGTTGGGGGCCTGGAGGGTGAGGGAGACGCGGACACGGGACTGGCCCAGAAAAGGAGATGGCTAGTCGGCGGGGGACGACGACGACCAGGTTGGGTTAAGAAGGGGATGGGTAGAACAGGTATTTCACTCGGGACTGGACGCAAAAAATAGAGGGGTGGCAATTCTGGTGGGAAAACTTGTGTCATTTGAGGCCAAGACTATCGTAGTGGACAATGGAGGGAGATACGTGATGGTGAGTGGTAGGTTGCAAGGGACGTGGGTGGTGTTGGTAAATGTATACGCCCCAAACTGGGATGATGCTGGATTCATGAAGCGCATGTTGGGGCGCATCCCGGACCTGGAGGTAGGAGGACTGATAATGGGAGGGGACTTCAACACAGTGCTGGATCCAGCACTAGACCGCTCCAGATCAAGGACGGGAAAGAGGCCGGCGGCGGCCAGGGTGCTCAGGGGGTTTATGGATCAGATGGGGGGAGTGGACCCATGGAGGTTTGCAAGACCGCAGGCCAGGGAGTTTTCTTTCTTCTCCCACGTGCACAAGGCATACTCCTGGATAGACTTCTTTGTGCTGGGCAGGGCGCTCATCCCGAGGGTGGAGGGGACGGAGTATTCGGCCATAGCCGTTTCGGACCATGCCCCGCACTGGGTGGAAGTGGGACTGGGAGAGGAGAGGGACCAACGTCCGCTGTGGCGGTTGGATGTGGGACTGCTGGCAGATGTGGTGTGTGGGAAGGTAAGGGGGTGTATTGAAAGGTACCTGGAGGCCAACGACAACGGGGAGGTGCGAGTGGGGGTGGTATGGGAGGCGTTGAAGGCGGTGATCAGGGGAGAGCTAATCTCCATCAGGGCTAAAAGGGAGAAGGCAGAGGGCAGGGAAAGGGAGAGGTTAGTGGGGGAGATTTTGAGAGTGGACAGGAGATACGCAGAGGCCCCGTAGGAAAGATTACTTGGGGAAAGGCGATGGCTCCAGACGGAGTTTGACCTGTTGACCACGGGGAAGGCGGAGGCACAGTGGAGGAAGGCGCAGGAGGCGACCTACGAGTACGGGGAAAAGGCCAGTCGGATGCTGGCACACCAGCTCTGTAAGAGGGCGGCGGCGAGGGAAATAGGGGGAGACAAAGATGGTGGGGGAGCCATGGCCCAGAGTGCAATGGAAATAAACAAGGTATTCAAGGCCTCCTACGAAGAGCTGTACAGGTCCCAGCCCCCAGGGGGGGGAAGAGGGGATGAGAAGATTCCTGGACCAACTGTGGTTCCTGAGGGTGGAGGAGCAAGAGGTGGCTGGTTTGGGGGCACCAATCGGGTTGGAGGAGCTGAGTAAGGGTTTGGGGAGCATGCAGGCGGGGAAGGCCCTGGGGCCGGACAGGTTCCCGGTGGAGTTCTATAGAAAGTATGCGGACCTGTTGGCCCCGCTACTAGTGAGGACCTTTAACGAGGCAAGAGAGGAGGGGACCCTGCCCCCGACAATGTCGGAGGCGACAATTTCCTTGATTCTGAAGCGAGACAAGGACCCACGGCAATGTGGATCGTACAGGCCGATTTTGCTCCTTAATGTGGACGCTAAGCTATTGGTAAAAGTGCTGGCCACGAGGATTGAGGACTGTGTCCCGGGGGTGATACATGAGGACCAGACGGGATTTGTAAAGGGCAGGCAATTAAATACGAATGTGCGGCGGCTCTTAAACGTGATAATGATGCCATCGGAGGAGGAAGAGGCGGAGATAGTGGCAGCCATGGACGCGGAAAAGGCCTTTGACCGAGTAGAGTGGGAGTACCTCTGGGAGGTGTTGCGTAGGTTTGGGTTCGGGGGAGGGTTTATTAGCTGTGTTAAGCTCCTTTACAGCGCCCCGGTGGCAAGTGTGGTGACGAACCGGCGGAGGTCGGAGTACTTTCGGCTGTACCGAGGAACGAGGCAGGGGTGCCCTCTGTCCCCCCTGTTGTTTCCATTGGCGATCGAACCCTTGGCCATATCACTGAGGGAGTCTAATAAAGGGGGGTGGTCCGCGGGGGAGAAGAGCATCGGGTGTCGCTATACGTGGACGACCTGCTGCTGTACGTGGCGGAACCAATGGAGGGGATGGTGGAGGTCATGCAGACTTTGAGGGAGTTCGGGGAGTTCTCGGGCTATAAGCTCAATGTAGGGAAGAGCGAGCCTTTTGTACTACAGGCAGGGGACCAAGAAAGAGGGATAGGGGACCTACCACTGCGGAGGGCGGAGGGGAGTTTTCGGTATCTAGGGATCCAGATAGCCAGGAGCTGGGGGGCCCTACACAAATTGAATCTGACGAGGTTGGTGGACCAAATGGAGGTGGACTTCAAAAGATGGGACATGTTGCCGCTTTTGTTGGCGGGTAGAGTGCAGTCGGTAAAAATGGTGGTCCTTCCGAGGTTTTTGTTTGTGTTCCAGTGCCTCCCCATCGTGATTACCAAGGGCTTTTTCAAGAGAGTAGGCAGGAGTATTATGGGGTTTGTGTGGGCGAACAAAACCCCAAGGGTAAGGAGAGGGTTCCTGGAGCGCAGTAGGGACCGAGGAGGGCTGGCGCTGCCAAACCTAGGGAGCTACTACTGGGCAGCAAACGTGGCGATGATCCGTAAGTGGGTTATGGAGGGCGAGGGGGCGGCATGGAAGAGGATGGAGATGGCGTCCTGCAAAGGAACGAGCTTGGGGGCGCTGGTGACGGCACCGCTGCCGCTCTCGCCATCAAAGTGCACCACGAGCCCGGTGGTGGCGGCAACGTTAAGGATCTGGGGCCAGTGGAGACGGCACAGGGGTGCAGTGGGAGCATCGGTGTGGTCCCCGATCAGGGGTAACCACCGGTTTGTCCCAGGAAAGATGGACGGAGGATTCCAGGGCTGGCACCGGGTGGGGATTAGAAGAATGGGGGACCTGTTCATCGACGGGACATTTGCGAGCCTAGAGGCACTGGAGGAGAAGTTTGAGCTACCCCCGGGAAATGCATTCAGATATATGCAGGTGAGGGCCTTTGTGAGGTGACAGGTCAGGGAATTCCCGCTGCTCCCGACACAGGAAATTCAAGACAGGGTGATCTCGGGTGTATGGGTCGGGGAGGGCAAGGTTTCGGCAATACACCAAGAGATGAAAGAAGAGGGGGAAGCGCTAGCAGAAGAGTTGAAGGGTAAATGGGAGGAGGAGCTGGGGGAGGAGATCGAGGAAGGTTTGTGGGCTGGCGCCCTAGGTAGGGTCAATTCCTCCTCCTCATGTGCCAGGCTCAGCCTGATACAATTTAAGGTGGTTCACAGAGCGCACCTGACGGGGGCAAGGTTGAGTAGGTTCTTTGGGGTAGAGGACAGATGCGGAAGATGTTCAGGGAGCCCGGCGAACCATGTCCACATGTTCTGGACATGTCCGGCACTGGAGGGGTCCTGGAGAGGAGTGGCGGGAGCAATATCTCAGGTGGTGAAAGTCCGGGTCAAGCCAAGCTGGGGGCTAGCAATATTTGGAGTAGTGGACGAGCCGGGAGTGCAGGAGGCGAAAGAGGCCGGCATTCTGGCCTTTGCGTCCCTGGTAGCCCGGCGAAGGATCTTGCTAATGTGGAAGGAGGCGAAGCCCCCTAGCGTGGAGGCCTGGACAAATGACATGGCTGGGTTCATAAAGTTGGAGAGGATTAAGTTTGCCTTAAGGGGGTCTGCGCAGGGGTTCTACAGGCGGTGGTAACCGTTCCTAGACTACCTCGCGGAGCGTTAGAGGAAGGTCGGTCAGCAGCAGCAGCAACCCTTGGGGGGGGCGGGGGGGGGGACGACGAGAGATTGCTAGAGGGGACGGAGGAGCGGGGGATAACATGGAGGGTGGGGGAAACTGGCACGAATGGGCGAGAGACAGTGTATAAAGCTATGTAAATATATCATCTTACCATGTATATATCTTGCTCAGGGCGATTTTGTATTATTTTGTTACGGGGGAGGGGGGTTTATTCTTTGTAAGTGGAAAAAATTGTTTTGTTGAAAAACGTTAAATATATTTTTAAAAAAAGGAATAGTGCCAGAAGACTGGAGGATAGCAAATGTTGTCCCCTTGTTCAAGAAGGGGAGTAGAGACAACCCCGGTAACTATAGACCAGTGAGCCTTACTTCTGTTGTGGGCAAAATCTTGGAAAGGTTAATAAGAGATAGGGTGTATAATCATCTCGAAAGGAATAATTTGATTAGACATAGTCAACACGGTTTTGTGAAGGGAAGGTCGTGCCTCACAAACCTTATTGAGTTCTTTGAGAAGGTGACCAAACAGGTGGATGAGGGTAAAGCAGTTGATGTGGTGTATATGGATTTCAGTCAAGCGTTTGATAAGGTTCCCCACGGTAGGCTATTGCAGAAAATACAGAGGCATGGGATTCAGGGTGATTTAGCAGTTTGGATCAGAAATTGGCTAGCTGGAAGAGGACAAAGGGTGGTGGTTGATGGGAAGTGTTCAGACTGGAGTCCAGTTACTAGTGGTGTACCACAAGGATCTGTTTTGGGGCCACTGCTGTTTGTCATTTTTATAAATGACCTGGAGGAGGGCATAGAAGGATGGGTGAGTAAATTTGCAGATGACACTAAAGTCGGTGTAGTTGTCGACAGTGCGGAAGGATGTTACAAGTTACAGAGGGACATAGATAAGCTGCAGCGCTGGGCTGAGAGGTGGCAAATGGAGTTTAATGTAGAAAAGTGTGAGGTGATTCATTTTGGAAGGAATAACAGGAAGACAGAGTACTGGGCTAATGGTAAGATTCTTGGTAGTGTGGATGAGCAGAGAGATCTCGGTGTCCATGTACATAGATCCTTGAAAGTTGCCACTCAGGTTGAGAGGGTTGTTAAGAAGGCGTACGGTGTGTTAGCTTTTATTGGTAGAGGGATTGAGTTTTGGAGCCATGAGGTCATGTTGCAGCTGTACAAAACTCTGGTGCGGCCGCATTTGGAGTATTGCGTGCAATTCTGGTCACCGCATTATAGGAAGGATGTGGAAGCATTGGAAAGGGTGCAGAGGAGATTTACCAGAATGTTGCCTGGTATGGAGGGAAGATCTTATGAGGAAAGGCTGAGGGACTTGAGGCTGTTTTCGTTAGAGAGAAAAAGGTTAAGAAGTGATTTAATTGAGGCATACAAGATGATCAGAGGATTGCATAGGGTGGACAGTGAGAGCCTTTTTCCTCGGATGGTGATGTCTAGCACGAGGGGACATAGCTTTAAATTGAGGGGCGATAGATATAAGACAGATGTCAGAGGTAGGTTCTTTACTCAGAGAGTAGTAAGGGCGTGGAATGCCCTGCCTGCAACAGTAATGGACTCACCAACACTAACGGCATTCAAATGGTCATTGGATAGACATGGGCGATAAGGGAATAGTGTAGATGGGCTTTAGAGTGGTTTCACAGGTCGGCGCAACATCGAGGGCCGAAGGGCCTGTACTGCGCTGTAATGTTCTATGTTCTATGTTCTATGTTTTAGCAGCTCTATTGCTGCATCGAAGTCTTCCGCTTCCTCGATGAGAGTGTAAATCGCCGGGCTCACCCTTGAGTGCAGGACTTGCAGTTTCTGCTCTCCCGTGGGTGCGTTTTCGGCCATCCCGAGATACCCTTTAAACACGTCAGCCAGTGCTTAAAGATTGCTGCTGAGTTCGCCGCATGGGGGCTAAGTTGCAGACACTCCGGCTTGATTCGGAGCTCCATCCTTTCTTCTTCAAAAAACTAGCTTATTAAATTGATGCACGATCAATGACCACGAAAGCGAGGTTGGAGTCCTTTTAATGAGCTAGATGTTTCCCCCAGCAGCTCAGGTACAGAATGAAGGCTGCTGGGGCGGCACGGGTTCTTATACCCCGCCTAGCAGGGCAGAGCTATCATACATTCTAACCAATAGAAAGCATACAGTTTCCACCAATGGTGCTTTAGCCTATCAGGTACCGTAATACCTATAATACCACAGTAGTCAAAGTGTTTTTCTTCAAAGGTTTTTCCACGAGGGACAGGTGATACGGCACGGTCCAACGACTTGGAGCGTTCCACGGCAATGAGGCCAGGCCCATAATTCGTAACACCGGGGACAGGTAGAACCACAGTATGTGGTGACACTTGGTGTTTGCATACCGGGGGTCCACGCACAGCTTGATGCAGTTGCACACAAAGGTGGCCATCAGGATGAGGGAGACTTTGGGTACGTTTCTCCCCCCTTATCCAGAGATTTGTACATGGTGTCCCTTCGGACACGGTCCATCTTGGATCTCCAGATGAACTTAAAGATGGCTCGGGTGACTGCTGCGGTGTAGATTCAGATAATGGGCCAGACCTGCACCACGCACAGCAACACCGAGAGTACCTCACATCTGATGACCAGGGTTTTTCCCGCAACCAGCCCAGTTTCTGTCTTACCTTGGCGATGCACTCCTCCCAGTTTTTGGTGCACGCCCCAGCCGCTCTGAACCATATCCCCTGCACCTTCAGGTAATCTAACCTGACGGTGAAAGGGACAACGGACCGGTCGGCCCAGTTACCAAAGAACTTGACCTCGCTCTTGCCGCAGTTTACCTTGGCTCCCGAGGCCAGTTCAAACTGGTCGCAGGCGTTCAAGAGCCTGTGTACTGACACGGGATCCGAGCAGAAGACAGCGACGTAGTCTATGTACAGGGGGGTCTTGACTTGAGCGCCTCCGCTGCCTGGGATCGTCACTCCTCTTATACCCGGATCCTTCCTCATGGACTCGGCAAAGAGCTCTGTGCAGCACACAAACAGGGCAGAGGAGACGGGGCAGCCCTGCCTGACTCCAGGTTTGATCTGGAAACTTTCTGATTCCCACCCATTGATTGAGATCGCGCTATAGATGTTTGTGTAGAGCTATTGGATCCAATTGCGAATTCCCTCCCCGAACCCCATTTTGGAGAGCACATCCATCATGTAGGTGTGCGATATTCTGTCAAAAGCCTTCTCCTAGTCAAGGCTGATGAGGCAGGTGTCCACCTTCTTGTCCTGCATGTAGGTGATCGTATCCGTGAGTAGCGCGAGGCTATCTGAGATCTTCCTGCTGGGTACAGCACAGGTCTGGTCAGGGTGGATCACCGACTCCAGAGCAGACTTGACCCGATTGGCGATGACCGTGGCTAGAATTTTATAATCCACATTCAACAGTGAAATGGGTCACCAATTTCAAATTTCTTCCCTTTCCCCCTTCTGCTTGTAGATGAGGGTGATGATGCCTTTCCTCATGGACTCTGACATGCTGCTTTCCAGAAGCATACTCTCGTACACTTCCAGCAGGTCCGGGCCCATCCAGTCCCACAGAGCCGAACACAACTCAACCGATAAGCCGTCGCTTCCGGGAGTTTTACTCGTCTCAAAGGACTTGACGGCCTTTGTCAGCTCATCCAGAGTTAGCAGTTTGTCCAGGTTTTCCCACTCGCTGTCGCCTAAGACCTCCGTGATAGACAACAGGAAGGTCTGGGAAACAGTGCTATCTGTTGGCTTCAGGCCATACAGTCTGGCATAAAAGGATTGGCTGATCCTCAGGATGTCAGACTGCGATGACTTTACAGAGCCATCTTCTTCCTTCAGGCTGCTGATCACAGAGGTCTCTCTGTGCACCTTTTGGAAGAAGAAGCGTGGGCACTTTTCGTCCTGCTCCACGGAGCGGACTCTGGAACGGAAGATAACCTTGGAGGCCTCCGAGGTGTAGAGCGAGGCTTGCTGGCTCTTCACCTCTTGGAGCTCCTCCTTGACATCAACCCCCATCGACTGCAGCTGGAGCAAATTCTGCATACTTTTCTGGAGCCTGGACATGGACCCTCGTCTCTCTCTCACCTTTTGAACGCACTTGAGGATGAAAAACCTTTTGATGTTCCCCTTGATTGCTTCCCACCAGAGATGTGGAGCCTCACAGAGGGGTTTCACGTTCTCCAACCTTTGTAACCCCTTTTGAGTTCCTCGAGGTTCTCAGGGGTCAGCAGTTTTACATTCAGCTTCCATGTCCCCCTGTCCGCCCCCTGGTTTTCTTGCAGGTGGCAGTCGGCCAGTAGGAGGCAGTGGTCAGAGAAGAACACCGGTTTAACATCGGTGGACCTGACCGTGAAAGCACGGGACACAAAGAAGAAGTCTATCCTGGAGCAGACGGACACGTCTGGCCGTGACCATTTGTATCGACGCTGCGCTCCGTCTGCAGGGTTGCTGAAGCCATCGAGCAGCTTGGCGTCTTTTACCGTTTCCATCAGGAGTCTGGACGTAGCGTCTAGTTTGCTGTCGGCTCTGCTGGATCGTCCTGCCGCATCGATGATGCAGTTGAAGTCACCGCCCAGAATGACCGGCTTGGAGGTGGCCAACAGCAGTGGGAGTTGCTGAAGGACTGCCAGCCGCTCACTTTTTACGGCCGGGGCGTACACATTAATAAGTCTGAGAGGGGCGTTTTTGTATTTGACATCTACTACGAGGAGGCGTCCGCCCACCATCTCCTTAACGTCGGAGATGGTGAATGGCCTCCCCGCAGCAGAATACCCAGGCCGGAGGAGCGGCAGTCGTTTCCTCCTGACCAGATGGATGGCCCGTGGGACCACCAGCTCGACCAGCGCCTGTAGTTGCTGAGGTGCGGAATTCCGTACTCCTGCAAGAATAGTAGGTCGGCTTTCACGTTTGCTAAGTAGTTGAGTGTGGCTACACACCGCAAAGTATCTTTAATGCTTCGCACATTAATAGATGCAATTTTTAAAAAGGTAGATTCACCAGTCTCAGAGTCCAGCGTCTTTGCAGTTGGGTGTTCCAGCTGTTGAATGTTCCCCAGCATGCCGGTGGTGCTCGCAAACTGTTGCACAGTTGCAGGGCTGAGAAAGCTGTCCTGGTCTGCACTGGGCCCGTGAACTTGATGCAGATGCATTGGGGGGGTAGTGTAGCCCTGGCATCCGCCGTGGCAGTTAGTGGGTGTTGGGGTTGCAGGCCGGTCTTCGCCTGGGTTGTTGCTGCTGGTTAATTTCGGGGGTTGGTCTGTGACCTTGTTTTCGATGTCCGGCGTTTGGTGGCCGTTGGTCATATGGCTGTTCCCATCCACCAGAGGTTGATGATCTCGGCGTGTTTTATTTTCTTCCCTGTCTGTGGTCTGGGGGGTTCTGTGCATCCCGTTCCAGAATGGTACTTTTCCTCTTTATTTGAGGCCGATTCTTAGTTTATTTTTCCTCATCGGAGGAGGTGTCGGCGCTGAGGCCGCTGGCTGGAAGTTGGTGCTTTTTGCCGTTCACCATCAGGGGTTTCCTCAGTTTATATTTTTGTTTCCTCTTTCGTTTGTCTCTGTTCGGCATTTCCCAGCGCCCTTCATTCTTCATTCCATCCTCTTCCATTGAGGCTTCCTCGTCAGATGAGGTTGGGGTTGAGTTGTCCGGTCGTCCTGGGGCCTCCCCTTTTCTTTGAGGGCCCTTCTGTTGATTTTCCGCATTCTGTGCTGTGGTGTCTTTGTCGATGGCGGGTGCATGAATCTCCTCTGTGGTCGCCTTTTGGACTCCGCCGCTGATGATTTGTGCGTACGTTGCCCCGCATTTTGGGCAGGCCCTGTAAAGATGGCCGGCCTCCCCACACAGGTTGCAGCACTCGTCTTCCTTGCAGTCCTTAGTTGTGTGTCCCTCCTGCCTGCAGTTTTTGCAGAAGGTGACGTCGCAGTTGGCGGCAACGTGCCCCCGTTTTGCCACAGGTGCGGCACACTCGTGGCTGCTCTGCATAATAGAGGTAGCCGCGATTTCCTCCAATGGCGAAGGTGGAGGGGGGGGGGGGGGTGTAGGATGGTTCCGTTGCCGTTCGTTCTCAGGGTCACCTTGACCTGGTGGTCACTTGTCCAGATTCCAAAGGTGTCCTTCAGTTGCACGCTGTTACTTTTCAGCTCGACGTACCTGGTCAGGAACGTAAGCACATCGGCCAAGGGGACGTGGGGGTTGTACGTGTGCAGTGTAACAACCCGGTTTTGCTCCGGCGGTAGCGTGAACAGAGGCTCCGCAGTCAGGGGGCACTGGTTGCCTTCCTCTTTAAACACGTTCAAGAATTTGATGCAAGCTGCCACACTATAGAAGGTGACGTAAAAATATTCAATTTTGGGGAAGTCTTGCAAGCAGAAGACCTCTGTTGGTTGAAACCCGTAGCACTCGATCAGCACCTGCTTCACGAAGAAGATCCGACCCACAGGCGAGTCTCCTCCCGATTTCTTCACTGTAACTCGGACAGTGTTTCGCACTCCCCAGCCTGGTGGTCGGGATGCAGTTGCAGCCATAGCTCAAACGTTGAGTCTAAACTCTATCGGCGTTAGGCCTAAACCAGAGGCTTAGACCAGCATGAAGATCTACCAATAGCAGCAGAGCTCTAAACGTTTCCTCTTTGATGTCTTCAATCCCTCCGTGTTCTCCAATCCACGATCAACATTGAAATCCTCAGCTTCACTTGATCAAGTGCGATACTACACTTGATCTTAGTCAAAAGGCCGAGAAGCGATTTGCACCGCTGTTTAAAAAAATTATTTATTTATTTATTTTTTATTACTTTTTCTGAGTTACAAAACCAGAGCTCCGAGTGTGGACCGGGGCGAACCCCTAATCCAGCTCCTCGCCTGCTCCAAAAACCAGAGCTCAGAGTGTGGATAGGGGCGAACCCCTAATCCAGCTCCTCGCCTGCTCCAGAAACCAGAGCTCAGAGTGTAGACAGGGGCGAACCCCTAATCCAGATCCCCGCCTGCTCCAAAAACCAGAGCTCAGAGTGTAGACAGGGGCGAACCCTAATCCAGCTCCCCGCCTGCTCCAAAAACCAGAGCTCAGAGTGTGGACAGGGGCGAACCCCTAATCCAGCTCCCCGCCTGCTCCAAAAACCAGAGCTCAGAGTGTGGACAGGGGCGAACCCCTAATCCAGATCCCCGCCTGCTCCAAAAACCAGAGCTCAGAGTGTGGACAGGGGCGAACCCCTAATCCAGATCCTGGCCTGCTCCAAAAGCCAGAGCTCAGAGTGTAGACAGGGGCGAACCCCTAATCCAGATCCCCGCCTGCTCCAAAAACCAGAGCTCAGAGTGTGGACAGGGGCGAACCCCTAATCCAGATCCCCGCCTGCTCCAAAAACCAGAGCTCAGAGTGTGGACAGGGCCGAACCCCTAATCCAGCTCCTCGCCTGCTCCAAAAACCAGAGCTCAGAGTGTGGACAGGGGCGAACCCCTAATCCAGCTCCCCGCCTGCTCCAAAAACCAGAGCTCAGAGTGTAGACAGGGCCGAACCCCTAATCCAGCTCCTCGCCTGCTCCAAAAACCAGAGCTCAGAGTGTGGACAGGGGCGAACCCCTAATCCAGCTCCCCGCCTGCTCCAAAAACCAGAGCTCAGAGTGTAGACAGGGGCGAACCCCTAATCCAGATCCCCGCCTGCTCCAAAAACCAGAGCTCCGAGTGTAGACAGGGGCGAACCCCTAATCCAGATCCTTGCCTGCTCCAAAAACCAGAGCTCAGAGTGTGGACAGGGCCGAACCCCTAATCCAGATCCTCCCCTGCTCCAAAAACCAGAGCTCCGAGTGTGGACAGGGGAGAACCCCTAATCCAGATCCCTGCCTGCTCCAAAAACCAGAGCTCAGAGTGTAGACAGGGGCGAACCCCTAATCCAGATCCCCGCCTGCTCCAAAAACCAGAGCTCAGAGTGTGGACAGGGGCGAACCCCTAATCCAGATCCCCGCCTGCTCCAAAAACCAGAGCTCAGAGTGTGGACAGGGCCGAACCCCTAATCCAGCTCCTCGCCTGCTCCAAAAACCAGAGCTCAGAGTGTGGACAGGGGCGAACCCCTAATCCAGCTCCCCGCCTGCTCCAAAAACCAGAGCTCAGAGTGTAGACGGGGCGAACCCCTAATCCAGATCCTGGCCTGCTCCAAAAACCAGAGCTCAGAGTGTGGACAGGGCCGAACCCCTAATCCAGATCCTTCCCTGCTCCAAAAACCAGAGCTCCGAGTGTGGACAGGGGAGAACCCCTAATCCAGATCCCCGCCTGCTCCAAAAACCAGAGCTCAGAGTGTGGACAGGGGCGAACCCCTAATCCAGCTCCTCGCCTGCTCCAAAAACCAGAGCGCAGAGTGTGGACAGGGGCAAACCCCTAATCCACCTTACCCGCCTGCTCCAAAAACCAGAGCTCAGAGTGTAGACAGGGGCGAACCCCTAATCCAGCTCCTCGCCTGCTCCAAAAACCAGAGCTCAGAGTGTGGACAGGGGCGAACCCCTAATCCAGCTCCTCGCCTGCTCCAAAAACCAGAGCTCAGAGTGTAGACAGGGGCGAACCCCTAATCCAGCTCCCCGCCTGCTCCAAAAACCAGAGCTCCGAGTGTGGACAGGGGCGAACCCCTAATCCAGCTCCCCGCCTGCTCCAAAAACCAGAGCTCAGAGTGTAGACAGGGGCGAACCCCTAATCCAGCTCCCCGCCTGCTCCAAAAACCAGAGCTCCGAGTGTGGACAGGGGCGAACCCCTAATCCAGATCCCCGCCTGCTCCAAAAACCAGAGCTCCGAGTGTGGACAGGGGCGAACCCCTAATCCAGATCCGCGCCTGCTCCAAAAACCAGAGCTCAGAGTGTGGATAGGGGCGAACCCCTAATCCAGCTCCCCGCCTGCTCCAAAAACCAGAGCTCAGAGTGTAGACAGGGGCGAACCCCTAATCCAGCTCCTCGCCTGCTCCAAAAACCAGAGCTCAGAGTGTGGACAGGGGCAAACCCCTAATCCAGCTCCTCGCCTGCTCCAAAAACCAGAGCTCAGAGTGTAGACAGGGGCGAACCCCTAATCCAGCTCCCCGCCTGCTCCAAAAACCAGAGCTCCGAGTGTGGACAGGGGCGAACCCCTAATCCAGCTCCCCGCCTGCTCCAAAAACCAGAGCTCCGAGTGTGGACAGGGGCAAACCCCTAATCCAGATCCTTCCCTGCTTCAAAAACCAGAGCTCCGAGTGTGGACAGGGGCGAACCCCTAATCCAGATCCCCGCCTGCTCCAAAAACCAGAGCTCAGAGTGTAGTCAGGGGCGAACCCCTAATCCAGCTCCCCGCCTGCTCCAAAAACCAGAGCTCAGAGTGTGGACAAGGGCGAACCCCTAATCCAGATCCCCGCCTGCTCCAAAAACCAGAGCTCCGAGTGTGGACAGGGGCGAACCCCTAATCCAGATCCTTCCCTGCTCCAAAAACCAGAGCTCCGAGTGTGGACAGGGGCGAACCCCTAATCCAGATCCTGGCCTGCTCCAAAAACCAGAGCTCAGAATGTGGACAGGGGCGAACCCCTAATCCAGATCCTTCCCTGCTCCAAAAACCAGAGCTCCGAGTGTGGACAGGGGCGAACCCCTAATCCAGATCCTTCCCTGCTCCAAAAACCAGAGCTCCGAGTGTGGACAGGGGCGAACCCCTAATCCAGATCCCCGCCTGCTCCAAAAACCAGAGCTCAGAGTGTGGACAAGGGCGAACCCCTAATCCAGATCCCCGCCTGCTCCAAAAACCAGAGCTCTGAGTGTGGACAGGGGCGAACCCCTAATCCAGATCCTCGCCTGCTCCAAAAACCAGAGCTCCGAGTGTGGACAGGGGCGAACCCCCAATGCAGATCCTGGCCTGCTCCAAAAACCAGAGCTCAGAGTGTGGACAGGGGCAAACCCCTAATCCAGCTCCCCGCCTGCTCCAAAAACCAGAGCTCAGAGTGTGGACAGGGGCGAACCCCTAATCCAGATCCTCCCCTGCTCCAAAAACCAGAGCTCAGAGTGTAGACAGGGGCGAACCCCTAATCCAGATCCCCGCCTGCTCCAAAAACCAGAGCTCAGAGTGTGGACAGGGGCGAACCCCTAATCCAGATCCCCGCCTGCTCCAAAAACCAGAGCTCCGAGTGTGGACAGGGGCGAACCCCTAATCCAGATCCCCGCCTGCTCCAAAAACCAGAGCTCAGAGTGTAGACAGGGGCAAACCCCTAATCCAGATCCCCGCCTGCTCCAAAAACCAGAGCTCCGAGTGTGGACAGGGGCGAACCCCTAATCCAGATCCTTCCCTGCTCCAAAAACCAGAGCTCCGAGTCTGGACAGGGGCGAACCCCTAATCCAGATCCCCGCCTGCTCCAAAAACCAGAGCTCAGAGTGTAGACAGGGGCAAACCCCTAATCCAGATCCCCGCCTGCTCCAAAAACCAGAGCTCCGAGTGTGGACAGGGGCGAACCCCTAATCCAGCTCCTCGCCTGCTCCAAAAACCAGAGCTCAGAGTGTGGACAGGGGCAAACCCCAATCCAGCTCCTCGCCTGCTCCAAAAACCAGAGCTCAGAGTGTAGACAGGGGCGAACCCCTAATCCAGCTCCCCGCCTGCTCCAAAAACCAGAGCTCCGAGTGTGGACAGGGGCGAACCCCTAATCCAGCTCCCCGCCTGCTCCAAAAACCAGAGCTCCGAGTGTGGACAGGGGCAAACCCCAAATCCAGATCCTTCCCTGCTCCAAAAACCAGAGCTCCGAGTGTGGACAGGGGCGAACCCCTAATCCAGATCCCCGCCTGCTCCAAAAACCAGAGCTCAGAGTGTAGTCAGGGGCGAACCCCTAATCCAGCTCCCCGCCTGCTCCAAAAACCAGAGCTCAGAGTGTGGACAAGGGCGAACCCCTAATCCAGATCCCCGCCTGCTCCAAAAACCAGAGCTCCGAGTGTGGACAGGGGCGAACCCCTAATCCAGATCCTTCCCTGCTCCAAAAACCAGAGCTCCGAGTGTGGACAGGGGCGAACCCCTAATCCAGATCCTGGCCTGCTCCAAAAACCAGAGCTCAGAGTGTGGACAGGGGCGAACCCCTAATCCAGATCCTTCGCTGCTCCAAAAACCAGAGCTCCGAGTGTGGACAGGGGCGAACCCCTAATCCAGATCCTTCCCTGCTCCAAAAACCAGAGCTCCGAGTGTGGACAGGGGCGAACCCCTAATCCAGATCCCCGCCTGCTCCAAAAACCAGAGCTCAGAGTGTGGACAAGGGCGAACCCCTAATCCAGATCCCCGCCTGCTCCAAAAACCAGAGCTCTGAGTGTGGACAGGGGCGAACCCCTAATCCAGATCCTCGCCTGCTCCAAAAACCAGAGCTCCGAGTGTGGACAGGGGCGAACCCCCAATGCAGATCCTGGCCTGCTCCAAAAACCAGAGCTCAGAGTGTGGACAGGGGCAAACCCCTAATCCAGCTCCCCGCCTGCTCCAAAAACCAGAGCTCAGAGTGTGGACAGGGGCGAACCCCTAATCCAGATCCTCGCCTGCTCCAAAAACCAGAGCTCAGAGTGTAGACAGGGGCGAACCCCTAATCCAGATCCCCGCCTGCTCCAAAAACCAGAGCTCAGAGTGTGGACAGGGGCGAACCCCTAATCCAGATCCCCGCCTGCTCCAAAAACCAGAGCTCCGAGTGTGGACAGGGGCGAACCCCTAATCCAGATCCCCGCCTGCTCCAAAAACCAGAGCTCAGAGTGTAGACAGGGGCAAACCCCTAATCCAGATCCCCGCCTGCTCCAAAAACCAGAGCTCCGAGTGTGGACAGGGGCGAACCCCTAATCCAGATCCTTCCCTGCTCCAAAAACCAGAGCTCCGAGTGCGGACAAGGGCGAACCCCTAATCCAGATCCCCGCCTGCTCCAAAAACCAGAGCTCAGAGTGTGGACAGGGGCGAACCCCTAATCCAGATCCCCGCCTGCTCCAAAAACCAGAGCTCAGAGTGTGGACAGGGGCGAACCCCTAATCCAGATCCTGGCCTGCTCCAAAAACCAGAGCTCAGAGTGTGGACAGGGGCGAACACCTAATCCAGCTCCCCGCCTGCTCCAAAAACCAGAGCTCAGAGTGTGGACAGGGGCGAACCCCTAATCCAGCTCCCCGCCTGCTCCAAAAACCAGAGCTCAGAGTGTGGACAGGGGCGAACCCCTAATCCAGATCCCCGCCTGCTCCAAAAACCAGAGCTCCGAGTGTGGACAGGGGCGAACCCCTAATCCAGCTCCCCGCCTGCTCCAAAAACCAGAGCTCAGAGTGTCGACAGGGGCGAACCCCTAATCCAGATCCCCGCCTGCTCCAAAAACCAGAGCTCCGAGTGTGGACAGGGGCGAACCCCTAATCCAGATCCCCGCCTGCTCCAAAAACCAGAGCTCAGAGTGTGGACAGGGGCGAACCCCTAATCCAGATCCTGGCCTGCTCCAAAAACCAGAGCTCAGAGTGTGGACAGGGGCGAACCCCTAATCCAGCTCCCCGCCTGCTCCAAAAACCAGAGCTCAGAGTGTGGACAGGGGCGAACCTCTAATCCAGCTCCCCGCCTGCTCCAAAAACCAGAGCTCAGAGTGTGGACAGGGGCGAACCCCTAATCCAGCTCCCCGCCTGCTCCAAAAACCAGAGCTCAGAGTGTGGACAGGGGCGAACCCCTAATCCAGATCCTTCCCTGCTCCAAAAACCAGAGCTCAGAGTGTGGACAGGGGCGAACCCCTAATCCAGATCCCCGCCTGCTCCAAAAACCAGAGCTCAGAGTGTAGACAGGGGCGAACCCCTAATCCAGATCCTTCCCTGCTCCAAAAACCAGAGCTCAGAGTGTGGACAGGGGCGAACCCCTAATCCAGATCCCCGCCTGCTCCAAAAACCGGAGCTCAGAGTGTGGACAGGGGCGAATCCCTAATCCAGCTCCCCGCCTGCTCCAAAAACCAGAGCTCAGAGTGTAGTCAGGGGCGAACCCCTAATCCAGCTCCCCGCCTGCTCCAAAAACCAGAGCTCAGAGTGTGGACAAGGGCGAACCCCTAATCCAGATCCCCGCCTGCTCCAAAAACCAGAGCTCCGAGTGTGGACAGGGGCGAACCCCTAATCCAGATCCTTCCCTGCTCCAAAAACCAGAGCTCCGAGTGTGGACAGGGGCGAACCCCTAATCCAGATCCTGGCCTGCTCCAAAAACCAGAGCTCAGAGTGTGGACAGGGGCGAACCCCTAATCCAGATCCTTCCCTGCTCCAAAAACCAGAGCTCCGAGTGTGGACAGGGGCGAACCCCTAATCCAGATCCTTCCCTGCTCCAAAAACCAGAGCTCCGAGTGTGGACAGGGGCGAACCCCTAATCCAGATCCCCGCCTGCTCCAAAAACCAGAGCTCAGAGTGTGGACAAGGGCGAACCCCTAATCCAGATCCCCGCCTGCTCCAAAAACCAGAGCTCTGAGTGTGGACAGGGGCGAACCCCTAATCCAGATCCTCGCCTGCTCCAAAAACCAGAGCTCTGAGTGTGGACAGGGGCGAACCTGCAATGCAGACCCTGGCCTGCTCCAAAAACCAGAGCTCAGAGTGTGGACAGGGGCAAACCCCTAATCCAGCTCCCCGCCTGCTCCAAAAACCAGAGCTCAGAGTGTGGACAGGGGCGAACCCCTAATCCAGATCCTCGCCTGCTCCAAAAACCAGAGCTCAGAGTGTAGACAGGGGCGAACCCCTAATCCAGATCCCCGCCTGCTCCAAAAACCAGAGCTCAGAGTGTGGACAGGGGCGAACCCCTAATCCAGATCCCCGCCTGCTCCAAAAACCAGAGCTCCGAGTGTGGACAGGGGCGAACCCCTAATCCAGATCCCCGCCTGCTCCAAAAACCAGAGCTCAGAGTGTGGACAGGGGCGAACCCCTAATCCAGATCCCCGCCTGCTCCAAAAACCAGAGCTCAGAGTGTGGACAGGGGCCAACCCCTAATCCAGATCCTGGCCTGCTCCAAAAACCAGAGCTCAGAGTGTGGACAGGGGCGAACCCCTAATCCAGCTCCCCGCCTGCTCCAAAAACCAGAGCTCAGAGTGTGGACAGGGGCGAACCCCTAATCCAGCTCCCCGCCTGCTCCAAAAACCAGAGCTCAGAGTGTGGACAGGGGCGAACCCCTAATCCAGATCCCCGCCTGCTCCAAAAACCAGAGCTCCGAGTGTGGACAGGGGCGAACCCCTAATCCAGCTCCCCGCCTGCTCCAAAAACCAGAGCTCAGAGTGTCGACAGGGGCGAACCCCTAATCCAGATCCCCGCCTGCTCCAAAAACCAGAGCTCCGAGTGTGGACAGGGGCGAACCCCTAATCCAGATCCCCGCCTGCTCCAAAAACCAGAGCTCAGAGTGTGGACAGGGGCGAACCCCTAATCCAGATCCTGGCCTGCTCCAAAAACCAGAGCTCAGAGTGTGGACAGAGGCGAACCCCTAATCCAGCTCCCCGCCTGCTCCAAAAACCAGAGCTCAGAGTGTGGACAGGGGCGAACCCCTAATCCAGCTCCCCGCCTGCTCCAAAAACCAGAGCTCAGAGTGTGGACAGGGGCGAACCCCTAATCCAGCTCCCCGCCTGCTCCAAAAACCAGAGCTCAGAGTGTGGACAGGGGCAAACCCCTAATCCAGATCCTTCCCTGCTCCAAAAACCAGAGCTCAGAGTGTGGACAGGGGCGAACCCCTAATCCAGATCCCCGCCTGCTCCAAAAACCAGAGCTCAGAGTGTAGACAGGGGCGAACCCCTAATCCAGATCCTTCCCTGCTCCAAAAACCAGAGCTCAGAGTGTGGACAGGGGCGAACCCCTAATCCAGATCCCCGCCTGCTCCAAAACCGGAGCTCAGAGTGTGGACAGGGGCGAATCCCTAATCCAGCTCCCCGCCTGCTCCAAAAACCAGAGCTCAGAGTGTGGACAGGGGCGAACCCCTAATCCAGATCCTCGCCTGCTCCAAAAACCAGAGCTCAGAGTGTGGACAGGGGCGAACCCCTAATCCAGATCCTGGCCTGCTCCAAAAACCAGAGCTCAGAGTGTGGACAGGGACGAACCCCTAATCCAGATTCTTCCCTGCTCCAAAAACCAGAGCTCCGAGTGTGGACAGGGGCGAACCCCTAATCCTGATCCTGGCCTGCTCCAAAAACCAGAGCTCAGAGTGTGGACAGGGGCGAACCCCTAATCCAGCTCCCCGCCTGCTCCAAAAACCAGAGCTCCGAGTGTGGACAGGGGCGAACCCCTAATCCAGCTCCCCGCCTGCTCCAAAAACCAGAGCTCAGAGTGTGGACAGGGGCGAACCCCTAATCCAGATCCTCGCCTGCTCCAAAAACCAGAGCTCAGAGTGTGGACAGGGGCGAACCCCTAATCCAGATCCTCGCCTGCTCCAAAAACCAGAGCTCCGAGTGTGGACAGGGGCGACCCCCCAATGCAGATCCTGGCCTGCTCCAAAAACCAGAGCTCAGTGTGTGGACAGGGGCAAACCCCTAATCCAGCTCCCCGCCTGCTCCAAAAACCAGAGCTCAGAGTGTGGACAGGGGCGAACCCCTAATCCAGATCCTCGCCTGCTCCAAAAACCAGAGCTCAGAGTGTAGACAGGGGCGAACCCCTAATCCAGATCCCCGCCTGCTCCAAAAACCAGAGCTCAGAGTGTGGACAGGGGCGAACCCCTAATCCAGATCCCCGCCTGCTCCAAAAACCAGAGCTCCGAATGTGGACAGGGGCGAACCCCTAATCCAGATCCCCGCCTGCTCCAAAAACCAGAGCTCAGAGTGTAGACAGGGGCAAACCCCTAATCCAGATCCCCGCCTGCTCCAAAAACCAGAGCTCCGAGTGTGGACAGGGGCGAACCCCTAATCCAGATCCTTCCCTGCTCCAAAAACCAGAGCTCCGAGTGTGGACAGGGGCGAACCCCTAATCCAGATCCCCGCCTGCTCCAAAAACCAGAGCTCAGAGTGTGGACAGGGGCGAACCCCTAATCCAGCTCCCCGCCTGCTCCAAAAACCAGAGCTCAGAGTGTGGACAGGGGCGAACCCCTAATCCAGATCCTGGCCTGCTCCAAAAACCAGAGCTCAGAGTGTGGATAGGGGCGAACCCCTAATCCAGCTCCCCGCCTGCTCCAAAAACCAGAGCTCAGAGTGTGGACAGGGGCGAACCCCTAATCCAGCTCCACGCCTGCTCCAAAAACCAGAGCTCCGAGTGTGGACAGGGGCGAACCCCTAATCCAGATCCCCGCCTGCTCCAAAAACCAGAGCTCAGAGTGTCGACAGGGGCGAACCCCTAATCCAGATCCCCGCCTGCTCCAAAAACCAGAGCTCCGAGTGTGGACAGGGGCGAACCCCTAATCCAGATCCCCGCCTGCTCCAAAAACCAGAGCTCAGAGTGTGGACAGGGGCGAACCCCTAATCCAGATCCTGGCCTGCTCCAAAAACCAGAGCTCAGAGTGTGGACAGGGGCGAACCCCTAATCCAGCTCCCCGCCTGCTCCAAAAACCAGAGCTCAGAGTGTGGACAGGGGCGAACCTCTAATCCAGCTCCCCGCCTGCTCCAAAAACCAGAGCTCAGAGTGTGGACAGGGGCGAACCCCTAATCCAGCTCCCCGCCTGCTCCAAAAACCAGAGCTCAGAGTGTGGACAGGGGCGAACCCCTAATCCAGATCCTTCCCTGCTCCAAAAACCAGAGCTCAGAGTGTGGACAGGGGCGAACCCCTAATCCAGATCCCCGCCTGCTCCAAAAACCAGAGCTCAGAGTGTAGACAGGGGCGAACCCCTAATCCAGATCCTTCCCTGCTCCAAAAACCAGAGCTCAGAGTGTGGACAGGGGCGAACCCCTAATCCAGATCCCCGCCTGCTCCAAAAACCGGAGCTCAGAGTGTGGACAGGGGCGAATCCCTAATCCAGCTCCCCGCCTTCTCCAAAAACCAGAGCTCAGAGTGTAGTCAGGGGCGAACCCCTAATCCAGCTCCCCGCCTGCTCCAAAAACCAGAGCTCAGAGTGTGGACAAGGGCGAACCCCTAATCCAGATCCCCGCCTGCTCCAAAAACCAGAGCTCCGAGTGTGGACAGGGGCGAACCCCTAATCCAGATCCTTCCCTGCTCCAAAAACCAGAGCTCCGAGTGTGGACAGGGGCGAACCCCTAATCCAGATCCTGGCCTGCTCCAAAAACCAGAGCTCAGAGTGTGGACAGGGGCGAACCCCTAATCCAGATCCTTCCCTGCTCCAAAAACCAGAGCTCCGAGTGTGGACAGGGGCGAACCCCTAATCCAGATCCTTCCCTGCTCCAAAAACCAGAGCTCCGAGTGTGGACAGGGGCGAACCCCTAATCCAGATCCCCGCCTGCTCCAAAAACCAGAGCTCAGAGTGTGGACAAGGGCGAACCCCTAATCCAGATCCCCGCCTGCTCCAAAAACCAGAGCTCAGAGTGTGGACAGGGGCGAACCCCTAATCCAGCTCCCCGCCTGCTCCAAAAACCAGAGCTCAGAGTGTGGACAGGGGCGAACCCCTAATCCAGATCCTGGCCTGCTCCAAAAACCAGAGCTCAGAGTGTGGATAGGGGCGAACCCCTAATCCAGCTCCCCGCCTGCTCCAAAAACCAGAGCTCAGAGTGTGGACAGGGGCGAACCCCTAATCCAGCTCCCCGCCTGCTCCAAAAACCAGAGCTCAGAGTGTGGACAGGGGCGAACCCCTAATCCAGATCCCCGCCTGCTCCAAAAACCAGAGCTCCGAGTGTGGACAGGGGCGAACCCCTAATCCAGCTCCCCGCCTGCTCCAAAAACCAGAGCTCAGAGTGTCGACAGGGGCGAACCCCTAATCCAGATCCCCGCCTGCTCCAAAAACCAGAGCTCCGAGTGTGGACAGGGGCGAACCCCTAATCCAGATCCCCGCCTGCTCCAAAAACCAGAGCTCAGAGTGTGGACAGGGGCGAACCCCTAATCCAGATCCTGGCCTGCTCCAAAAACCAGAGCTCAGAGTGTGGACAGGGGCGAACCCCTAATCCAGCTCCCCGCCTACTCCAAAAACCAGAGCTCAGAGTGTGGACAGGGGCGAACCCCTAATCCAGATCCCCGCCTGCTCCAAAAACCGGAGCTCAGAGTGTGGACAGGGGCGAATCCCTAATCCAGCTCCCCGCCTTCTCCAAAAACCAGAGCTCAGAGTGTAGTCAGGGGCGAACCCCTAATCCAGCTCCCCGCCTGCTCCAAAAACCAGAGCTCAGAGTGTGGACAAGGGCGAACCCCTAATCCAGATCCCCGCCTGCTCCAAAAACCAGAGCTCCGAGTGTGGACAGGGGCGAACCCCTAATCCAGATCCTTCCCTGCTCCAAAAACCAGAGCTCCGAGTGTGGACAGGGGCGAACCCCTAATCCAGATCCTGGCCTGCTCCAAAAACCAGAGCTCAGAGTGTGGACAGGGGCGAACCCCTAATCCAGATCCTTCCCTGCTCCAAAAACCAGAGCTCCGAGTGTGGACAGGGGCGAACCCCTAATCCAGATCCTTCCCTGCTCCAAAAACCAGAGCTCCGAGTGTGGACAGGGGCGAACCCCTAATCCAGATCCCCGCCTGCTCCAAAAACCAGAGCTCAGAGTGTGGACAAGGGCGAACCCCTAATCCAGATCCCCGCCTGCTCCAAAAACCAGAGCTCTGAGTGTGGACAGGGGCGAACCCCTAATCCAGATCCTCGCCTGCTCCAAAAACCAGAGCTCCGAATGTGGACAGGGGCGAACCCCTAATCCAGATCCTCGCCTGCTCCAAAAACCAGAGCTCAGAGTGTGGACAGGGGCGAACCCCTAATCCAGATCCTGGCCTGCTCCAAAAACCAGAGCTCAGAGTGTGGACAGGGGCGAACCCCTAATCCAGCTCCCCGCCTGCTCCAAAAACCAGAGCTCCGAGTGTGGACAGGGGCGAACCCCTAATCCCGATCCTGGCCTGCTCCAAAAACCAGAGCTCAGAGTGTGGACAGGGGCGAACCCCTAATCCAGATCCCCGCCTGCTCCAAAAACCAGAGCTCCGAGTGTGGACAGGGGCGAACCCCTAATCCAGCTCCCCGCCTGCTCCAAAAACCAGAGCTCAGAGTGTCGACAGGGGCGAACCCCTAATCCAGATCCCCGCCTGCTCCAAAAACCAGAGCTCCGAGTGTGGACAGGGGCGAACCCCTAATCCAGATCCCCGCCTGCTCCAAAAACCAGAGCTCAGAGTGTGGACAGGGGCGAACCCCTAATCCAGATCCTGGCCTGCTCCAAAAACCAGAGCTCAGAGTGTGGACAGGGGCGAACCCCTAATCCAGCTCCCCGCCTGCTCCAAAAACCAGAGCTCAGAGTGTGGACAGGGGCGAACCCCTAATCCAGCTCCCCGCCTGCTCCAAAAACCAGAGCTCAGAGTGTGGACAGGGGCGAACCCCTAATCCAGCTCCCCGCCTGCTCCAAAAACCAGAGCTCAGAGTGTGGACAGGGGCGAACCCCTAATCCAGATCCTTCCCTGCTCCAAAAACCAGAGCTCAGAGTGTGGACAGGGGCGAACCCCTAATCCAGATCCCCGCCTGCTCCAAAAACCAGAGCTCAGAGTGTAGACAGGGGCGAACCCCTAATCCAGATCCTTCCCTGCTCCAAAAACCAGAGCTCAGAGTGTGGACAGGGGCGAACCCCTAATCCAGATCCCCGCCTGCTCCAAAAACCGGAGCTCAGAGTGTGGACAGGGGCGAATCCCTAATCCAGCTCCCCGCCTGCTCCAAAAACCAGAGCTCAGAGTGTGGACAGGGGCGAACCCCTAATCCAGATCCTCGCCTGCTCCAAAAACCAGAGCTCAGAGTGTGGACAGGGGCGAACCCCTAATCCAGATCCTTCGCTGCTCCAAAAACCAGAGCTCCGAGTGTGGACAGGGGCGAACCCCTAATCCAGATCCTTCCCTGCTCCAAAAACCAGAGCTCCGAGTGTGGACAGGGGCGAACCCCTAATCCAGATCCCCGCCTGCTCCAAAAACCAGAGCTCAGAGTGTGGACAGGGGCGAACCCCTAATCCAGATCCCCGCCTGCTCCAAAAACCAGAGCTCAGAGTGTAGACAGGGGCGAACCCCTAATCCAGATCCTTCCCTGCTCCAAAAACCAGAGCTCAGAGTGTGGACAGGGGCGAACCCCTAATCCAGATCCCCGCCTGCTCCAAAAACCGGAGCTCAGAGTGTGGACAGGGGCGAATCCCTAATCCAGCTCCCCGCCTGCTCCAAAAACCAGAGCTCAGAGTGTAGTCAGGGGCGAACCCCTAATCCAGCTCCCCGCCTGCTCCAAAAACCAGAGCTCAGAGTGTGGACAAGGGCGAACCCCTAATCCAGATCCCCGCCTGCTCCAAAAACCAGAGCTCCGAGTGTGGACAGGGGCGAACCCCTAATCCAGATCCTTCCCTGCTCCAAAAACCAGAGCTCCGAGTGTGGACAGGGGCGAACCCCTAATCCAGATCCTGGCCTGCTCCAAAAACCAGAGCTCAGAGTGTGGACAGGGGCGAACCCCTAATCCAGATCCTTCCCTGCTCCAAAAACCAGAGCTCCGAGTGTGGACAGGGGCGAACCCCTAATCCAGATCCTTCCCTGCTCCAAAAACCAGAGCTCCGAGTGTGGACAGGGGCGAACCCCTAATCCAGATCCCCGCCTGCTCCAAAAACCAGAGCTCAGAGTGTGGACAAGGGCGAACCCCTAATCCAGATCCCCGCCTGCTCCAAAAACCAGAGCTCTGAGTGTGGACAGGGGCGAACCCCTAATCCAGATCCTCGCCTGCTCCAAAAACCAGAGCTCTGAGTGTGGACAGGGGCGAACCTGCAATGCAGACCCTGGCCTGCTCCAAAAACCAGAGCTCAGAGTGTGGACAGGGGCAAACCCCTAATCCAGCTCCCCGCCTGCTCCAAAAACCAGAGCTCAGAGTGTGGACAGGGGCGAACCCCTAATCCAGATCCTCGCCTGCTCCAAAAACCAGAGCTCAGAGTGTAGACAGGGGCGAACCCCTAATCCAGATCCCCGCCTGCTCCAAAAACCAGAGCTCAGAGTGTGGATAGGGGCGAACCCCTAATCCAGATCCCCGCCTGCTCCAAAAACCAGAGCTCCGAGTGTGGACAGGGGCGAACCCCTAATCCAGATCCCCGCCTGCTCCAAAAACCAGAGCTCAGAGTGTGGACAGGGGCGAACCCCTAATCCAGATCCCCGCCTGCTCCAAAAACCAGAGCTCAGAGTGTGGACAGGGGCCAACCCCTAATCCAGATCCTGGCCTGCTCCAAAAACCAGAGCTCAGAGTGTGGACAGGGGCGAACCCCTAATCCAGCTCCCCGCCTGCTCCAAAAACCAGAGCTCAGAGTGTGGACAGGGGCGAACCCCTAATCCAGCTCCCCGCCTGCTCCAAAAACCAGAGCTCAGAGTGTGGACAGGGGCGAACCCCTAATCCAGATCCCCGCCTGCTCCAAAAACCAGAGCTCCGAGTGTGGACAGGGGCGAACCCCTAATCCAGCTCCCCGCCTGCTCCAAAAACCAGAGCTCAGAGTGTCGACAGGGGCGAACCCCTAATCCAGATCCCCGCCTGCTCCAAAAACCAGAGCTCCGAGTGTGGACAGGGGCGAACCCCTAATCCAGATCCCCGCCTGCTCCAAAAACCAGAGCTCAGAGTGTGGACAGGGGCGAACCCCTAATCCAGATCCTGGCCTGCTCCAAAAACCAGAGCTCAGAGTGTGGACAGAGGCGAACCCCTAATCCAGCTCCCCGCCTGCTCCAAAAACCAGAGCTCAGAGTGTGGACAGGGGCGAACCCCTAATCCAGCTCCCCGCCTGCTCCAAAAACCAGAGCTCAGAGTGTGGACAGGGGCGAACCCCTAATCCAGCTCCCCGCCTGCTCCAAAAACCAGAGCTCAGAGTGTGGACAGGGGCGAACCCCTAATCCAGATCCTTCCCTGCTCCAAAAACCAGAGCTCAGAGTGTGGACAGGGGCGAACCCCTAATCCAGATCCCCGCCTGCTCCAAAAACCAGAGCTCAGAGTGTAGACAGGGGCGAACCCCTAATCCAGATCCTTCCCTGCTCCAAAAACCAGAGCTCAGAGTGTGGACAGGGGCGAACCCCTAATCCAGATCCCCGCCTGCTCCAAAACCGGAGCTCAGAGTGTGGACAGGGGCGAATCCCTAATCCAGCTCCCCGCCTGCTCCAAAAACCAGAGCTCAGAGTGTGGACAGGGGCGAACCCCTAATCCAGATCCTCGCCTGCTCCAAAAACCAGAGCTCAGAGTGTGGACAGGGGCGAACCCCTAATCCAGATCCTGGCCTGCTCCAAAAACCAGAGCTCAGAGTGTGGACAGGGACGAACCCCTAATCCAGATTCTTCCCTGCTCCAAAAACCAGAGCTCCGAGTGTGGACAGGGGCGAACCCCTAATCCTGATCCTGGCCTGCTCCAAAAACCAGAGCTCAGAGTGTGGACAGGGGCGAACCCCTAATCCAGCTCCCCGCCTGCTCCAAAAACCAGAGCTCCGAGTGTGGACAGGGGCGAACCCCTAATCCAGCTCCCCGCCTGCTCCAAAAACCAGAGCTCAGAGTGTGGACAGGGGCGAACCCCTAATCCAGATCCTCGCCTGCTCCAAAAACCAGAGCTCAGAGTGTGGACAGGGGCGAACCCCTAATCCAGATCCTCGCCTGCTCCAAAAACCAGAGCTCCGAGTGTGGACAGGGGCGACCCCCCAATGCAGATCCTGGCCTGCTCCAAAAACCAGAGCTCAGTGTGTGGACAGGGGCAAACCCCTAATCCAGCTCCCCGCCTGCTCCAAAAACCAGAGCTCAGAGTGTGGACAGGGGCGAACCCCTAATCCAGATCCTCGCCTGCTCCAAAAACCAGAGCTCAGAGTGTAGACAGGGGCGAACCCCTAATCCAGATCCCCGCCTGCTCCAAAAACCAGAGCTCAGAGTGTGGACAGGGGCGAACCCCTAATCCAGATCCCCGCCTGCTCCAAAAACCAGAGCTCCGAATGTGGACAGGGGCGAACCCCTAATCCAGATCCCCGCCTGCTCCAAAAACCAGAGCTCAGAGTGTAGACAGGGGCAAACCCCTAATCCAGATCCCCGCCTGCTCCAAAAACCAGAGCTCCGAGTGTGGACAGGGGCGAACCCCTAATCCAGATCCTTCCCTGCTCCAAAAACCAGAGCTCCGAGTGTGGACAGGGGCGAACCCCTAATCCAGATCCCCGCCTGCTCCAAAAACCAGAGCTCAGAGTGTGGACAGGGGCGAACCCCTAATCCAGCTCCCCGCCTGCTCCAAAAACCAGAGCTCAGAGTGTGGACAGGGGCGAACCCCTAATCCAGATCCTGGCCTGCTCCAAAAACCAGAGCTCAGAGTGTGGATAGGGGCGAACCCCTAATCCAGCTCCCCGCCTGCTCCAAAAACCAGAGCTCAGAGTGTGGACAGGGGCGAACCCCTAATCCAGCTCCCCGCCTGCTCCAAAAACCAGAGCTCCGAGTGTGGACAGGGGCGAACCCCTAATCCAGATCCCCGCCTGCTCCAAAAACCAGAGCTCAGAGTGTCGACAGGGGCGAACCCCTAATCCAGATCCCCGCCTGCTCCAAAAACCAGAGCTCCGAGTGTGGACAGGGGCGAACCCCTAATCCAGATCCCCGCCTGCTCCAAAAACCAGAGCTCAGAGTGTGGACAGGGGCGAACCCCTAATCCAGATCCTGGCCTGCTCCAAAAACCAGAGCTCAGAGTGTGGACAGGGGCGAACCCCTAATCCAGCTCCCCGCCTGCTCCAAAAACCAGAGCTCAGAGTGTGGACAGGGGCGAACCTCTAATCCAGCTCCCCGCCTGCTCCAAAAACCAGAGCTCAGAGTGTGGACAGGGGCGAACCCCTAATCCAGCTCCCCGCCTGCTCCAAAAACCAGAGCTCAGAGTGTGGACAGGGGCGAACCCCTAATCCAGATCCTTCCCTGCTCCAAAAACCAGAGCTCAGAGTGTGGACAGGGGCGAACCCCTAATCCAGATCCCCGCCTGCTCCAAAAACCAGAGCTCAGAGTGTAGACAGGGGCGAACCCCTAATCCAGATCCTTCCCTGCTCCAAAAACCAGAGCTCAGAGTGTGGACAGGGGCGAACCCCTAATCCAGATCCCCGCCTGCTCCAAAAACCGGAGCTCAGAGTGTGGACAGGGGCGAATCCCTAATCCAGCTCCCCGCCTTCTCCAAAAACCAGAGCTCAGAGTGTAGTCAGGGGCGAACCCCTAATCCAGCTCCCCGCCTGCTCCAAAAACCAGAGCTCAGAGTGTGGACAAGGGCGAACCCCTAATCCAGATCCCCGCCTGCTCCAAAAACCAGAGCTCCGAGTGTGGACAGGGGCGAACCCCTAATCCAGATCCTTCCCTGCTCCAAAAACCAGAGCTCCGAGTGTGGACAGGGGCGAACCCCTAATCCAGATCCTGGCCTGCTCCAAAAACCAGAGCTCAGAGTGTGGACAGGGGCGAACCCCTAATCCAGATCCTTCCCTGCTCCAAAAACCAGAGCTCCGAGTGTGGACAGGGGCGAACCCCTAATCCAGATCCTTCCCTGCTCCAAAAACCAGAGCTCCGAGTGTGGACAGGGGCGAACCCCTAATCCAGATCCCCGCCTGCTCCAAAAACCAGAGCTCAGAGTGTGGACAAGGGCGAACCCCTAATCCAGATCCCCGCCTGCTCCAAAAACCAGAGCTCTGAGTGTGGACAGGGGCGAACCCCTAATCCAGATCCTCGCCTGCTCCAAAAACCAGAGCTCCGAGTGTGGACAGGGGCGAACCCCTAATCCAGCTCCCCGCCTGCTCCAAAAACCAGAGCTCAGAGTGTGGACAGGGGCGAACCCCTAATCCAGATCCTGGCCTGCTCCAAAAACCAGAGCTCAGAGTGTGGATAGGGGCGAACCCCTAATCCAGCTCCCCGCCTGCTCCAAAAACCAGAGCTCAGAGTGTGGACAGGGGCGAACCCCTAATCCAGCTCCCCGCCTGCTCCAAAAACCAGAGCTCAGAGTGTGGACAGGGGCGAACCCCTAATCCAGATCCCCGCCTGCTCCAAAAACCAGAGCTCCGAGTGTGGACAGGGGCGAACCCCTAATCCAGCTCCCCGCCTGCTCCAAAAACCAGAGCTCAGAGTGTCGACAGGGGCGAACCCCTAATCCAGATCCCCGCCTGCTCCAAAAACCAGAGCTCCGAGTGTGGACAGGGGCGAACCCCTAATCCAGATCCCCGCCTGCTCCAAAAACCAGAGCTCAGAGTGTGGACAGGGGCGAACCCCTAATCCAGATCCTGGCCTGCTCCAAAAACCAGAGCTCAGAGTGTGGACAGGGGCGAACCCCTAATCCAGCTCCCCGCCTACTCCAAAAACCAGAGCTCAGAGTGTGGACAGGGGCGAACCCCTAATCCAGATCCCCGCCTGCTCCAAAAACCGGAGCTCAGAGTGTGGACAGGGGCGAATCCCTAATCCAGCTCCCCGCCTTCTCCAAAAACCAGAGCTCAGAGTGTAGTCAGGGGCGAACCCCTAATCCAGCTCCCCGCCTGCTCCAAAAACCAGAGCTCAGAGTGTGGACAAGGGCGAACCCCTAATCCAGATCCCCGCCTGCTCCAAAAACCAGAGCTCCGAGTGTGGACAGGGGCGAACCCCTAATCCAGATCCTTCCCTGCTCCAAAAACCAGAGCTCCGAGTGTGGACAGGGGCGAACCCCTAATCCAGATCCTTCCCTGCTCCAAAAACCAGAGCTCCGAGTGTGGACAGGGGCGAACCCCTAATCCAGATCCTTCCCTGCTCCAAAAACCAGAGCTCCGAGTGTGGACAGGGGCGAACCCCTAATCCAGATCCCCGCCTGCTCCAAAAACCAGAGCTCAGAGTGTGGACAAGGGCGAACCCCTAATCCAGATCCCCGCCTGCTCCAAAAACCAGAGCTCTGAGTGTGGACAGGGGCGAACCCCTAATCCAGATCCTCGCCTGCTCCAAAAACCAGAGCTCCGAGTGTGGACAGGGGCGAACCTCCAATGCAGATCCTTCCCTGCTCCAAAAACCAGAGCTCAGAGTGTGGACAGGGGCGAACCCCTAATCCAGATCCCCGCCTGCTCCAAAAACCAGAGCTCAGAGTGTGGACAAGGGCGAACCCCTAATCCAGATCCCCGCCTGCTCCAAAAACCAGAGCTCAGAGTGTGGACAGGGGCGAACCCCTAATCCAGATCCTTCCCTGCTCCAAAAACCAGAGCTCCGAGTGTGGACAGGGGCGAACCCCTAATCCAGATCCCCGCCTGCTCCAAAAACCAGAGCTCCGAGTGTGGACAGGGGCTACCCCTAATCCAGATCCTTCCCTGCTCCAAAAACCAGAGCTCAGAGTGTGGACAAGGGCAAACCCCTAATCCAGCTCCCCGCCTGCTCCAAAAACCAGAGCTCCGAGTGTGGACAGGGGCGAACCCCTAATCCAGATCCTTCCCTGCTCCAAAAACCAGAGCTCCGAGTGTGGACAGGGGCGAACCCCTAATCCAGATCCTGGCCTGCTCCAAAAACCAGAGCTCAGAGTGTGGACAGGGGCGAACCCCTAATCCAGCTCCCCGCCTGCTCCAAAAACCAGAGCTCCGAGTGTGGACAGGGGCGAACCCCTAATCCCGATCCTGGCCTGCTCCAAAAACCAGAGCTCCGAGTGTGGACAGGGGCGAACCCCTAATCCAGATCCTGGCCTGCTCCAAAAACCAGAGCTCAGAGTGTGGACAGGGGCGAACCCCTAATCCAGCTCCCCGCCTGCTCCAAAAACCAGAGCTCCGAGTGTGGACAGGGGCGAACCCCTAATCCCGATCCTGGCCTGCTCCAAAAACCAGAGCTCAGAGTGTGGACAGGGGCGAACCCCTAATCCAGATCCCCGCCTGCTCCAAAAACCAGAGCTCCGAGTGTGGACAGGGGCGAACCCCTAATCCAGCTCCCCGCCTGCTCCAAAAACCAGAGCTCAGAGTGTCGACAGGGGCGAACCCCTAATCCAGATCCCCGCCTGCTCCAAAAACCAGAGCTCCGAGTGTGGACAGGGGCGAACCCCTAATCCAGATCCCCGCCTGCTCCAAAAACCAGAGCTCAGAGTGTGGACAGGGGCGAACCCCTAATCCAGATCCTGGCCTGCTCCAAAAACCAGAGCTCAGAGTGTGGACAGGGGCGAACCCCTAATCCAGCTCCCCGCCTGCTCCAAAAACCAGAGCTCAGAGTGTGGACAGGGGCGAACCCCTAATCCAGCTCCCCGCCTGCTCCAAAAACCAGAGCTCAGAGTGTGGACAGGGGCGAACCCCTAATCCAGCTCCCCGCCTGCTCCAAAAACCAGAGCTCAGAGTGTGGACAGGGGCGAACCCCTAATCCAGATCCTTCCCTGCTCCAAAAACCAGAGCTCAGAGTGTGGACAGGGGCGAACCCCTAATCCAGATCCCCGCCTGCTCCAAAAACCAGAGCTCAGAGTGTAGACAGGGGCGAACCCCTAATCCAGATCCTTCCCTGCTCCAAAAACCAGAGCTCAGAGTGTGGACAGGGGCGAACCCCTAATCCAGATCCCCGCCTGCTCCAAAAACCGGAGCTCAGAGTGTGGACAGGGGCGAATCCCTAATCCAGCTCCCCGCCTGCTCCAAAAACCAGAGCTCAGAGTGTGGACAGGGGCGAACCCCTGATCCAGATCCTCGCCTGCTCCAAAAACCAGAGCTCAGAGTGTGGACAGGGGCGAACCCCTAATCCAGATCCTGGCCTGCTCCAAAAACCAGAGCTCAGAGTGTGGACAGGGACGAACCCCTAATCCAGATCCTTCCCTGCTCCAAAAACCAGAGCTCCGAGTGTGGACAGGGGCGAACCCCTAATCCTGATCCTGGCCTGCTCCAAAAACCAGAGCTCAGAGTGTGGACAGGGGCGAACCCCTAATCCAGCTCCCCGCCTGCTCCAAAAACCAGAGCTCCGAGTGTGGACAGGGGCGAACCCCTAATCCAGATCCTGGCCTGCTCCAAAAACCAGAGCTCAGAGTGTGGACAGGGGCGAACCCCTAATCCAGCTCCTTGCCTGCTCCAAAAACCAGAGCTCAGAGTGTGGGTCAGGGGCGAACCCCTAATCCAGATCCTTCCCTGCTCCAAAAACCAGAGCTCAGAGTGTGGGTCAGGGGCGAACCCCTAATCCAGCTCCCCGCCTGCTCCAAAAACCAGAGCTCAGAGTGTAGACAAGGGCGAACCCCTAATCCAGCTCCTTGCCTGCTCCAAAAACCAGAGCTCAGAGTGTGGATCGGGGTGAACCCCTAATCCAGATCCCTGCCTGCTCCAAAAACCAGAGCTCAGAGTGTGGACAGGGGCGAACCCCTAATCCAGATCCTTCCCTGCTCCAAAAACCAGAGCTCCGAGTGTGGACAGGGGTGAACCCCTAATCCAGATCCCTGCCTGCTCCAAAAACCAGAGCTCAGAGTGTGGACAGGAGCGAACCCCTAATCCAGATCCCCGCCTGCTCCAAAAACCAGAGCTCCGAGTGTGGACAGGGGCGAACCCCTAATCCAGCTCCCCGCCTGCTCCAAAAACCAGAGCTCAGAGTGTAGACAAGGGCGAACCCCTAATCCAGCTCCTTGCCTGCTCCAAAAACCAGAGCTCCGAATGTGGACAGGGGCGAACCCCTAATCCAGATCCTCGCCTGCTCCAAAAACCAGAGCTCAGAGTGTGGACAGGGGCGAACCCCTAATCCAGCTCCCCGTCTGCTCCAAAAACCAGAGCTCCGAGTGTGGACAGGGGCGAACCCCTAATCCAGATCCTGGCCTGCTCCAAAAACCAGAGCTCAGAGTGTGGACAGGGGCGAACCCCTAATCCAGATCCCCGCCTGCTCCAAAAACCAGAGCTCCGAGTGTGGACGGGGGCGAACCCCTAATCCAGATCCCCGCCTGCTCCAAAAACCAGAGCTCAGAGTGTGGACAGGGGCGAACCCCTAATCCAGCTCCCCGCCTGCTCCAAAAACCAGAGCTCCGAGTGTGGACAGGGGCGAACCCCTAATCCAGATCCTGGCCTGCTCCAAAAACCAGAGCTCAGAGTGTGGACAGGGGCGAACCCCTAATCCAGATCCCCGCCTGATCCAAAAACCAGAGCTCCGAGTGTGGACAGGGGCGAACCCCTAATCCAGCTCCCCGCCTGCTCCAAAAACTAGAGCTCAGAGTGTGGACAGGGGCGAACCCCTAATCCAGCTGACCGCCTGCTCCAAAAACCAGAGCTCCGAGTGTGGACAGGGGCGAACCCCTAATCCAGATCCTGGCCTGCTCCAAAAACCAGAGCTCAGAGTGTGGACAGGGGCGAACCCCTAATCCAGATCCCCGCCTGATCCAAAAACGAGAGCTCCGAGTGTGGACAGGGGCGAACCCCTAATCCCGATCCTGGCCTGCTCCAAAAACCAGAGCTCAGAGTGTGGACAGGGGCAAACCCCTAATCCAGATCCCCGCCTGCTCCAAAAAACAGAGCTCAGAGTGTGGACAGGGGCGAACCCCTAATCCAGATCCTCGCCTGCTCCAAAAACCAGAGTTCCGAGTGTGGACAGGGGCGAACCCCTAATCCAGATCCTGGCCTGCTCCAAAAACCAGAGCTCCGAGTGTGGATAAGGGCGAACCCCTAATCCAGCTCCTTGCCTGCTCCAAAAACCAGAGCTCAGAGTGTGGGTCAGGGGCGAACCCCTAATCCAGATCCTTCCCTGCTCCAAAAACCAGAGCTCCGAGTGTGGACAGGGGCGAACCCCTAATCCAGATCCCTGCCTGCTCCAAAAACCGGAGCTCCGAGTGTGGACAGGGGCAAATCCCTAATCCAGATCCTCGCCTGCTCCAAAAACCAGAGCTCAGAGTGTGGATAGGGGCGAACCCCTAATCCAGATCCTTGCCTGCCCCAAAAACCAGTGCTCAGAGTGTAGACAGGGGCGAACCCCTAATCCAGATCCTGGCCTGCTCCAAAAACCAGAGCTCCGAATGTGGACAGGGGCGAACCCCTAATCCAGATCCCCGCCTGCTCCAAAAACCAGAGCTCCGAGTGTGGACGGGGGCGAACCCCTAATCCAGATCCCCGCCTGCTCCAAAAACCAGAGCTCAGAGTGTGGACAGGGGCGAACCCCTAATCCAGCTCCCCGACTGCTCCAAAAACCAGAGCTCCGAGTGTGGACAGGGGCGAACCCCTAATCCAGATCCTGGCCTGCTCCAAAAACCAGAGCTCAGAGTGTGGACAGGGGCGAACCCCTAATCCAGATCCCCGCCTGCTCCAAAAACCAGAGCTCCGAGTGTGGACGGGGGCGAACCCCTAATCCAGATCCCCGCCTGCTCCAAAAACCAGAGCTCAGAGTGTGGACAGGGGCGAACACCTAATCCAGCTCCCCGCCTGCTCCAAAAACCAGAGCTCCGAGTGTGGACAGGGGCGAACCCCTAATCCAGATCCTGGCCTGCTCCAAAAACCAGAGCTCAGAGTGTGGACAGGGGCGAACCCCTAATCCAGATCCCCGCCTGATCCAAAAACCAGAGCTCCGAGTGTGGACAGGGGCGAACCCCTAATCCAGCTCCCCGCCTGCTCCAAAAACTAGAGCTCAGAGTGTGGACAGGGGCGAACCCCTAATCCAGCTCCCCGCCTGCTCCAAAAACCAGAGCTCCGAGTGTGGACAGGGGCGAATCCCTAATCCAGATCCTGGCCTGCTCCAAAAACCAGAGCTCAGAGTGTGGACAGGGGCGAACCCCTAATCCAGATCCCCGCCTGATCCAAAAACCAGAGCTCCGAGTGTGGACAGGGGCGAACCCCTAATCCCGATCCTGGCCTGCTCCAAAAACCAGAGCTCAGAGTGTGGACAGGGGCAAACCCCTAATCCAGATCCCCGCCTGCTCCAAAAAACAGAGCTCAGAGTGTGGACAGGGGCGAACCCCTAATCCAGATCCTCGCCTGCTCCAAAAACCAGAGTTCCGAGTGTGGACAGGGGCGAACCCCTAATCCAGATCCTGGCCTGCTCCAAAAACCAGAGCTCCGAGTGTGGACAGGGGCGAACCCCTAATCCAGCTCCTCGCCTGCTCCAAAAACCAGAGCTCCGAGTGTGGACTGGGGCGAACCCCTAATCCAGATCCTGGCCTGCTCCAAAAACCAGAGCTCCGAGTGTGGTCAGGGGCGAACCCCTAATCCAGATCCTGGCCTGCTCCAAAAACCAGAGCTCAGAGTGTGGACAGGGGCGAACCCCTAATCCAGATCCCCGCCTGCTCCAAAAACCCGAGCTCCGAGTGTGGACAGGGGCGAACCCCTAATCCAGATCCTGGCCTGCTCCAAAAACCAGAGCTCCGAGTGTGGTCAGGGGCGAACCCCTAATCCAGATCCTGGCCTGCTCCAAAAACCAGAGCTCAGAGTGTGGACAGGGGCGAACCCCTAATCCAGCTCCTCGCCTGCTCCAAAATCCAGAGCTCAGAGTGTAGACAGGGGCGAACCCCTAATCCAGCTCCCCGCCTGCTCCAAAAACCAGAGCTCAGAGTGTAGACAGGGGCGAACCCCTAATCCAGATCCCCGCCTGCTCCAAAAACCAGAGCTCAGAGTGTGGACAGGGGCGAACCCCTAATCCAGATCCCCGCCTGCTCCAAAAACCAGAGCCCCGAATGTGGGTCAGGGGCGAACCCCTAATCCAGATCCCCGCCTGCTCCAAAAACCAGAGCTCCGAGTGTGGACAGGGGCGAACCCCTAATCCAGCTCCCCGCCTGCTCCAAAAACTAGAGCTCAGAGTGTGGACAGGGGCGAACCCCTAATCCAGCTCCCCGCCTGCTCCAAAAACCAGAGCTCCGAGTGTGGACAGGGGCGAATCCCTAATCCAGATCCTGGCCTGCTCCAAAAACCAGAGCTCAGAGTGTGGACAGGGGCGAACCCCTAATCCAGATCCCCGCCTGATCCAAAAACCAGAGCTCCGAGTGTGGACAGGGGCGAACCCCTAATCCCGATCCTGGCCTGCTCCAAAAACCAGAGCTCAGAGTGTGGACAGGGGCAAACCCCTAATCCAGATCCCCGCCTGCTCCAAAAAACAGAGCTCAGAGTGTGGACAGGGGCGAACCCCTAATCCAGATCCTCGCCTGCTCCAAAAACCAGAGTTCCGAGTGTGGACAGGGGCGAACCCCTAATCCAGATCCTGGCCTGCTCCAAAAACCAGAGCTCCGAGTGTGGACAGGGGCGAACCCCTAATCCAGCTCCTCGCCTGCTCCAAAAACCAGAGCTCCGAGTGTGGACTGGGGCGAACCCCTAATCCAGATCCTGGCCTGCTCCAAAAACCAGAGCTCCGAGTGTGGTCAGGGGCGAACCCCTAATCCAGATCCTGGCCTGCTCCAAAAACCAGAGCTCAGAGTGTGGACAGGGGCGAACCCCTAATCCAGATCCCCGCCTGCTCCAAAAACCCGAGCTCCGAGTGTGGACAGGGGCGAACCCCTAATCCAGATCCTGGCCTGCTCCAAAAACCAGAGCTCCGAGTGTGGTCAGGGGCGAACCCCTAATCCAGATCCTGGCCTGCTCCAAAAACCAGAGCTCAGAGTGTGGACAGGGGCGAACCCCTAATCCAGCTCCTCGCCTGCTCCAAAATCCAGAGCTCAGAGTGTAGACAGGGGCGAACCCCTAATCCAGCTCCCCGCCTGCTCCAAAAACCAGAGCTCAGAGTGTAGACAGGGGCGAACCCCTAATCCAGATCCCCGCCTGCTCCAAAAACCAGAGCTCAGAGTGTGGACAGGGGCGAACCCCTAATCCAGATCCCCGCCTGCTCCAAAAACCAGAGCCCCGAATGTGGGTCAGGGGCGAACCCCTAATCCAGATCCCCGCCTGCTCCAAAAACCAGAGCTCCGAGTGTGGACAGGGGCGAACCCCTAATCCAGCTCCCCGCCTGCTCCAAAAACCAGAGCTCCGAGTGTGGACAGGGGCTACCCCTAATCCAGCTCCTCGCCTGCTCCAAAAACCAATTCAAATTGAATTCATGGTCCCCACAAGAGAGACATACCAGATCTGAGCCAAAGGCTCAATCTACAGGGATTTGAACCCGGGTCCTCAGCGCTGTAGTCCCAGTGCTAACGACTGCGCCACGTGCCACCCCAGATTTTGGGTATTTGTTGCATCTTGTGGTTAAATGTTAAATGGAAAACCTTCAATAAAAATATTAATTAAAAAAATAAAACCAGGTTGCCGCACGGTGCCAATAACCCGAGTTCGATCCCGGCCCCGGGTCACTGTCCGTGTGGGGTCTGCACATTTTCCCTGTGTCTGCGTGGGTCTCGCCTCCACAACCGAAAGATGTGCAGAGTAGGTGGATTGGCCAGGCAAAATTACCCCTTAATTGGAAAAAAAATAATTGGGTACTTTAAAGTTATATTTAAAAAACCCTTGCAGATGCATGTACTACATAGAATTTAGTCTACAGCACAGAAACAGGTCATTCAGCCCAACTGGCCTGTGTTGGTGTTTATGTTCCACACACGAGTCCTCTTCGTAACATTCTATCTGCATATCCTTCTGTCCCTCCCTCCCTCTGTTCTTACAGATTTGTCTTAATCTTAATTGAGCACCTCTGTTATACACCTCAACCACGCCTTGTGGTAGCGACTTCCGCATTCTAACCTCTCTCTGAGTAAAGAAATTCCTTCTGAACGCCCTGATTAGAGTAATCAGTGACTATCTTGTGTTTATGACCTCTAGCTTTGCTTTGCCCATCAAGAGTGGAACCATCCCCTCTAGGCCTACCTTGGTGAAACCCTTCATAGTTTGGAAGGTCTCGACCAGGCCACCCCTCCGTTTCTCTTTTGCAGGGAAAACACATCAGAAAATACACCACCCTGGAAAACCAGTCGCCTTTAGACCTGTCACTCACCCTAGCGGGTGCCTCAAGGTCTGCAAGCTCTAGATTGACGATAGGCTTTGATCATAGCCATACATAGTTAACTGACAGTTCCAAATGTAAACAATCCTAGCCAGCCTCACAATAACATACTTCAGTAATTGCAGGTGTCTGCTCTGTGTCCTTTGCTTATTTGGGTTTAAAAGGAAAGTTCAGTACTTAATTGAATGGAGTCAAGTGGTTGTGAGTGCCCTTTGGGTTAGTAGATTCCAGCACTGTGCATCCGTGGAGTCTTCAGACTGAAATAATAATAATAACGAACTGATGATTAACATTGCCTTGCTATCTAAATTTCCACATCAGCGATGCTTTGGACTCTGGAACAATATGAATTATTCCTGTCTTTTGTGCACCCTTTGAATATGCTCAGCACCGGGAGTGCAGGAACTCGAAGGGTGGCTGCAAATAGATTTTGCTCCCCCAGCAGAAATGCAGGTTTACAGGACAAAGCTCTGGATATGACGTCATCACGCCAATCTCTGGAATTACAGCAGGCGAGCGGCTGTGGAACTCGATAGCCGTTTTAGAACATAGAACATAGAACAGTACAGCACAGTACAGCCCCTTTGGCCCACAATGTTGTGCCGACCATTTATCCTAATCTAGGGTCAACCTAACCTGCACCCCTTCAATTTATTGCTGTCCATGTGCCTGTCCAAGTGTTTTGAAATGACTAATTTTTTTTTGTTAATTTAGAGTACCAATTCTTTTTTGTCAATTAAGGGATAATTTAGCCTGGCCAATCCACCTACTCTGCACATCTTTTGATTTGTGGGAATGAGACCCACGCAGACACGGGGAGAATGTGCAAACTCCATACGGACAGTGACCCGGGGCCGGGATCGAAATCGGGTTCTCGGCACTGTGAGGCAACAGTGCTAACCACTGCGCCACTGTGCCGTGTTGAAATGACTAATTAACAAGCTATTGAGCCTGTTAATAGTCCAGAGAAAGTTCACTAAGTTGATTCCAGGTATGAAGGGATTTTCTTATGAGGAGAGGTTAAATAGTTTGGGTACGTAGTCACTGGAGTTCAGAAGAATGAAAGGTGGCCTTATTGAAACATATAGTATTCTCAGGGGGCTTGACAGGGTAGATGTTGAGAGGATGTTTCCTCTTGCGGGAGAGTCTAGGACCTGAGGGAAGATTCTCAGAGTAAGGGATCGCCTATTTAAAACAGATGAGGAGGATTTTCTTCTCTTAGAGGGTAGTGAATCTGTGGAATTCTTTACCGCAGAGAGCTGTGGAGATTGGGTCGCTAAGTATGTTCAAGGCTGAGATAACAGATTTTTAATCAGTAAGGGAATCGAGGATAATGGGCAGAAGGCACAAAAGTGGAGTTGAGGATTATCACATTTCGTCAGTCATAATCTCATTGAATGGGCTTGCAGACATGATGGACCAAATGGTCAACCTCTGCTCCTATATCCTATGGTCTTATGATAATAGGAACATAAGATTTAGAAGTAGGCCGTTCATGTTTGATAAGATCTAGCTGTGGTCTCAACTCCCTGCCTGCTCGCCAGAACGCGTGACTCCCTTGTCTATCATAAGTTTCTCTAACTCTGCTTTGAAAAATTCAATGCCCCAATCTCCACTGCATCTTGGGGAAGAGATATCCACAGGTTAACCAACTTCTGAGAGAAAACAATTCTCATCTCTATCTTAAAAGGGAGATCTCTTATTCTTAAACCATGTCCCCTAGTTCTAGTCTCTCCCAGAAGAGGAAATATTTCCCCGGAATCTACCTTTGAAGCCCCCTCGGGATCTTATTTCTTTCAATATGATCACCTCGCATTCTTCTAAACTCCAATGGGTATAGGTCCAGTCCCTCATCTCAGGAATGCATCGGATGAACATTCTCTGAACTGCTTCTAACATAATTATATCTTTTTTCGAAATAACTGGACCAGAATCCTGCACAGTACTCCAGATGTGGTATCATCCATGCCCTGTACAGCACCATTTTCTGTTGCCATTGTGCCTTTCAGGCAGTTTGAGAGTGTTTTACAGCAGCTGTGACGAGGAGGCACAAAGGCAGAAGGAAAGGCCTGTCACCAGGGCCCTGTCCGAATGTAACAGCAGATTCTCCTGGTGAAGGTAGCAGCATCTGCATGTTTTTTTAAAGCCCATGTTGAGCTTTTATGAGCCTTCAACAAAAAATAAACACACATTCTCGAAGCAATTACCCCTTTGTCAAGATTGGGTGCAGGCGGTTTCTCCCCCTTTGCACCTCTAATTGTCCTTCTTCCTGCCAGGTGGCCACTGGTTGGGATATTGTACTGGAGTCCGGCCGTTTGAGGAGAGTCCAATGGAGTTGTAGAAACATTTATGAACACATTATATACATGAGGCCTGTATACCACTTACTGGGTCATCTGTCTTTTCTAGTCAGCCTCACACTGGCTGACTTTTTATCCAAGTGCAAGTAAGCGATCTCACCCCCAAGGGGTGGGGGCGTTTGCACTCCCAATGAACACAGGGAAACAATCATCCTCAATTGGACATGTCATGACCAGGATGTCATAATATCCATGCATGTATATAATGAAGTGCAGACAGGCAGTGATTGACACAGGATGACCAGTAAGCACACAGCACAGTTCAGCCAATCACCAGACAGGACGCCACCACTATAAAGCCAGAGAGTACTACGTTCCCCACACTCTCTGGACCCAGCCACTGAAACAGTAAGAGTCCACAAGCTAGCACAGTGCAAACACCATGCGGTAGCTAGTAAGTCTGGTCAGGCTAGTACAAGGTCTCCAGTCAGTTCAGTATAGTGTCGACCCACAGTTAAATATGTATGTTAGTTCGATCGTTCAATAAAACCGTGTTGTATCTTCTACAGTGTTAGAGGTCTGTTACTCGCATCGCTGTGTCAAGTGCAGTCCACACCGAACCGACCTGCCTAACACATCACAGGATATTACACTTTTCCCTCCCCCCAAAGTCCGAAAACCTATGAAGGACGATGATGAGGAAGAGTCGACAAAATTGAAAGTCAAAGAAAAAACTGAGGACAAACGTGGCATAGCATCTGTGGTGGTCGGAGGACAGGGAAGAAACAAAAGTGTTCCAGTTCCAGCGGGGCACCATCTCACGGATGGGCAGAAGCGGACGGCATATATCCAACCAGAAATTAGGTCCGGTCTGATGTCCTCAACATGTCTCACACAGGAGGCAAAGTTGCCTACAGCCAAGCCCGGGGATGGTGCGAACACGGCATCTAACCCATCAACCCAAGGCACGAATTGCAGCGGTGTTCCTTGCAAGCCTCACTGGGACCACATGGGGCGGGGCCTCACAATGCCCCATTCCCAACAGCGTTAGTGTGGAATATCAGATCTACGTCACACACCAAAACGCCAAGGAGCTGACGCCCCAAAACTCTTCCTATACTCCTTTCAGAACCAGATAAAACTTGCAGGAATTAAAAAAAACAGCAGGGTCCACCACACTCCGTCACAGGACCACATGCCCGTGCGGAACACCCCTGATAATTCGACGGCAATGGTGTCCGCGTACAGGCTGAGCAGTCAACAAGAATTCTCTTCAATACCCACAGCATGAGGGTAACCGCATCTGCTTCCACTGCGCAGAACCCTTCAGCGGCTCCATCTGCAAACACCAGCAGTCATATCACAACCAGCAGCCTTTAGGTGGAATATTACTGGTGTGTAGTCCGCAGACCCATCGGTCGCAGAACAATGCAGCCAACAGAGAACCACACTCACAACTCCGCCAATGGTCGAAATGTCCAGCGGAAAACTTGACAACAACTCCCCAGAAGACCACTCCGGAGCATCGTAAAACGCCGATAGATGGAGTTCAGACCAAACCGTTGCACCACTAACTCAATAAGTCAGATAGGTGACACCACATCTAGTATCACCGGGTATGTAAGGCCCTGGACCTCTGCAACACATATGTGCAACACAGGCCGGCAACAAAACCTCAGCCTGGTTTTCATTTTCCAAGTCATTGCTGACTCCGAAAAAGCACCGCAGGCACACAACGCACCAATTCCAAGCATCCATACCGGGGCAAAAATATCCAAATGCCCTTGCACCAGCTACACAACACAACAAACTCAACAAATTCAGTTCAAAGAAAAATTTTGGCTGGGCAAGTTACACATCGACAGCTCTCGTTTCACTCTGGTCACCAGTTTAATAAAGGCACAGGGAGTCCAAGGCGAGTTGTAGAGACATTTATTAACATTACATTATATACATGAGGCCCAGTTACAGCTTACTGGGTCCAGTCAGCCTCACACTGGCTGACCTTTTATTCCAGTGCTAGCTCTCCCAATGAGCACAGGGAAACAATCACCCTCAATCGGATGTGTCATATGTAGGTTATCACAGTCAGGAAACTCAAACATCCCATCAGGGTCTGCCTGAGTCGCCCAAATTATCATAACCTGGCTGATTTCCATCACCCCTCACTCCTCCCATCCCCGAAATCTAGCATCCAACCTCGCTGGCACAAACACATGGGCGGTGATTCTCTGATCCCGCGGCGGGTCGGAGGATGGCCGGGGGGGTGGGGGGTGGGAATCATGCCATGCCACTCCGACGCCGGGCATCCGATTTTCCGGCGACTGGAGAATCGCCGGCAATCGTGCCCGTGGGGTCGCTGCCGCGCTGGTTGGGGGCCGTTGAAAGCGCCCCCCCCCCCCCCCCCCCCCCCCAGCGATTCTCGGCGACTCGACAGGCCAAGTGCCCACTGAGTTCGGCCAAGTCCCACTGGCGTGGGTTACATATGGTCCGATCCGGCAGGACCTCAGAGTTCTGGCTGGGGGGGGGGGGGCGGGTGGATCCGACTCCGGGCGCGGCCTCCACGGTGGCCAAGCCCGCGATCGGGGCCTACCGATCGGCGGGTGGGCTAATTCTGGGGGGGGCTATGTTCCTCCGCACCCAGCCCCTCTCGGGCTCTGCCATATTGCCCGGGGGCCGGCGCGGATACAGAAACCCTCGCGCATGCGCGGACCCGCGCGGCCATGGCGTACCAGCTTTCGAGAGCTGGAGCAGCGGACACCACTCCGGCACCGTACTAGCCCCCTAGGTAGGGGTGAATGCCTGGGTGGAGGCCCTTTGACGCCGGAGTCGCTCGCGCCGCTTTTGACGCTGGGGTCGGAACTTGGCCGCGGGATCGGAGAATCCTGGCCATGATTCCTTCGGATCAGCATCAGCTTCGTCCCCGCCCCTAACCAAAAGTGCTGACGTAATTGCTTCCATGTCTTCAACACCAGACACCCTTAATATTTCCCTGGGGCAAATGGGATCGGCGTCGTCGGCACCGCCCCTGACCCCTTTCAAGAGCCTGCCTCCATCTTTATCCACAAAGCCTCCGACTCCCTGCTCCAACGATGCAACCTCTCTGCGTTTACCACCCGATGATAGTACAACCTAACTGCCACTCCCTCTGAAGCACCGTCGTCGCTAACTTACCTGCCCATACAAATGACGAGGTCAACCATTCCACCCCAGAAAAAAACATCTGCAAAATAATCATCTTTATCACCTGCACCCGGTCTGCACCCGGTCTCACCGGCCTGTACCCGGCCTGCACCCGGCCTGCACCCGGTCTCACCGGCCTGCACCGGTCTGCACCCGGCCTGCACCCGGTCTGCACCTGGCCTGCACCCGGCCTGCACCCGGTCTCACCGTCCTGCACCGACCTGCACCCGGCCTGCACCCGGCCTGCACCCGGCCTGCACCCGGTCTGCACCTGGCCTGTACCCGGCCTGCACCTGGCCTGCACCCGGCCTGCACCCGGTCTCACCGGCCTGCAATGGCCTGCACCCGGTCTGCACCTGGCCTGTACCCGGCCTGCACCCGGCCTGCACCCGGTCTCACCGGCCTGCACCGGTCTGCATCCGGCCTGCACCTGGTCTGCACCCGGCCTGCACCGGCCTACACCGGCTTGCACCAGGTCTGCACCCGGTCTGCAACCGGCCTGCACCCGGCCTGCACCTGGCCTGTACCCGGCCTACACCCAGCCTGCACCTGGCCTGTACCTGGCCTGCACTCGGCCTGTACCTGGCCTGCACCTGGCCTGCACCGGCCTGCACGCGGCCTGCACTCGGCCTGCATTGGTCTGCACACGGCCTGCACTCGGCCTGCACCCGGCCTACACCCGGCCTACACCCGGCCTACACCTGGCCTGCACCCGGTCTGCACCCGGCCTACACCCGGCCTACACCCGGCCTGCACCCGGTCTGCACCCGGTCTGCACACGGACTGCACCCGGTCTGCACCCAGCCTACACCCGGCCTACACCTGGCCTGCAACCGGTCTGCACCCGGCCTACACCCGGCCTACACCCGGCCTGCACCCGGCCTGCACCCGGTCTGCACCCGGCCTGCACCGGCCTACACCGGCTTGCACCAGGTCTGCACCCGGTCTGCACCCGGCCTGCACCCGATCTGCAACCGGCCTGCACCCGGCCTGCACCTGGCCTGTACCCGGCCTACACCCGGCCTGCACCTGGCCTGTACCTGGCCTGCACTCGGCCTGTACCTGGCCTGCACCTGGCCTGCACCTGGCCTGCACCGGCCTGCACGCGGCCTGCACTCGGCCTGCATTGGTCTGCACCCGGCCTGCACTCGGCCTGCACCCGGCCTACACCCGGCCTACACCCGGCCTACACCTGGCCTGCACCCGGTCTGCACCCGGCCTACACCCGGCCTACACCCGGCCTGCACCCGGTCTGCACCCGGTCTGCACACGGACTGCTCCCGGTCTGCACCCGGCCGACACCCGGCCTGCACCCGGCCTGCACCTGGCCTGTACCCGGCCTACACCCAGCCTGCACCTGGCCTGCACCCGGCCTGCACTCGGCCTGTACCTGGCCTGCACCTGGCCTGCACCGGCCTGCACGCGGCCTGCACTCGGCCTGCATTGGTCTGCACCCGGCCTGCACTCGGCCTGCACCCGGCCTACACCCGGCCTACACCCGGCCTACACCTGGCCTGCACCCGGTCTGCACCCGGCCTACACCCGGCCTACACCCGGCCTGCACCCGGTCTGCACCCGGTCTGCACAAGGACTGCACCCGGTCTGCACCCGGCCTACACCCGGCCTACACCTGACCTGCACCCGGTCTGCACCCGGCCTACACCCGGCCTGCACCCGGCCTGCACCCGGTCTGCACCCGGCCTGCACCGGCCTACACCGGCTTGCACCAGGTCTGCACCCGGTCTGCACCCGGCCTGCACCCGATCTGCAACCGGCCTGCACCCGGCCTGCACCTGGCCTGTACCCGGCCTACACCCGGCCTGCACCTGGCCTGTACCTGGCCTGCACTCGGCCTGTACCTGGCCTACACCCGGCCTGCACCTGGCCTGTACCCGGCCTACACCCGGCCTGCACCTGGCCTGTACCTGGCCTGCACTCGGCCTGTACCTGGCCTGCACCTGGCCTGCACCTGGCCTGCACCGGCCTGCACGCGGCCTGCACTCGGCCTGCATTGGTCTGCACCTGGCCTGCACTCGGCCTGCACCCGGCCTACACCCGGCCTACACCCGGCCTACACCTGGCCTGCACCCGGTCTGCACCCGGCCTACACCCGGCCTGCACCCGGTCTGCACCCGGTCTGCACCTGGCCTGCACTCGGCCTGCACCCGGCCTACACCCGGCCTACACCCGGCCTACACCTGGCCTGCACCCGGTCTGCACCCGGCCTACACCCGGCCTGCACCCGGCCTGCACCCGGTCTGCACCCGGTCTGCACACGGACTGCACCCGGCCGACACCCGGCCTGCACCTGGCCTGCACCCGGTCTGCACCCGGCCTGCACCCGGCCTGCACCCGGCCTGCACCCGGTCTGCACCCGGCCTGCACCCGGCCTGCACCCAGCCTGCACCCGGTCTGCACCCGGTCTGCACCCGGCCTGCACCCGGTCTGCACCCGGCCTATACCCGGCCTGCACCCGGTCTGCACCCGGCCTACACCCGGCCTACACCCGGCCTGCAACCGGCCTGCACCCGGTCTGCACCCGGCCTGCACCCGGCCTGCACCCGGTCTGCACCCGGTCTGCACCCGGCCTACACCCGGCCTACACCCGGCCTACACCCGGCCTGCACCTCGTCTGCACCCGGCCTGCACCCGGTCTGCATCCGGCCTGCACCCGGTCTGCATCCGGCCTGCACTCGGCCTGCACCTGGCCTGCACTCGGCCTGCACCCGGCCTGCACCTGGCCTGCACCCGGTCTGCACCCGGCCTACACCTGGCCTGCACCCGGTCTGCACCCGGCCTACACCCGGCCTACACCCGGCCTGCACCCGGCCTACACCCGGCCTACACCCGGCCTGCACCCGGTCTGCACCCGGTCTGCACCCGGCCTGCATCCGGCCTGCACTCGGCCTGCACCTGGCCTGCACTCGGCCTGCACCCGGCCTGCACCTGGCCTGCACCCGGTCAGCACCCGGCCTACACCTGGCCTGCACCCGGTCTGCACCCGGCCTACACCCGGCCTACACCCGGCCTGCACCCGGCCTACACCCGGCCTGCACCCGGCCTGCACCCGGTCTGCACCCGGTCTGCACCCGGTCTGCACCCGGCCTGCACCCGGCCTGCACCCGGTCTGCATCCGGCCTGCACTCGGCCTACACCCGGCCTTCACCCGGTCTGCATCCGGTCTGCACTCGGCCTGCACCTGGCCTGCACCTGGCCTGCACATGGCCTGTACCCGGCCTGCATTCGGCCTGCACCCGGCCTGCACCCGGCCTGCACCCGGTCTGCACCCGGCCTATACCCGGCCTGTACCTGTCCTGCACTTAGCCTGTACCTGGCCTGCACTCGGCCTGCACCTGGCCTGCATTCGGCCTGCACCCGGCCTGCACCCGGCCTGCACCCGGTCTGCACCCGGCCTATACCCGGCCTGCACCCGGTCTGCACCCGGCCTACACCCGGCCTACACCCGGCCTGCAACCGGCCTGCACCCGGTCTGCACCCGGCCTGCACCCAGCCTGCACCCGGCCTGCACCCGGTCTGCACCCGGCCTACACCCGGCCTACACCCGGCCTACACCCGGCCTGCACCTGGTCTGCACCCGGCCTGCACCCGGTCTGCATCCGGCCTGCACCCGGTCTGCATCCGGCCTGCACTCGGCCTGCACCTGGCCTGCACTCGGCCTGCACCCGGCCTGCACCTGGCCTGCACCCGGTCTACACCTGGCCTGCACCCGGTCTGCACCCGGCCTACACCCGGCCTACACCCGGCCTGCACCCGGCCTACACCCGGCCTACACCCGGCCTGCACCCGGCCTGCACCCGGTCTGCATCCGGCCTGCACTCGGCCTACACCCGGCCTACACCCGGTCTGCACCCGGTCTGCACCCGGTCTGCACCCGGCCTGCATCCGGCCTGCACTCGGCCTACACCCGGTCTGCACCCGGCCTACACCCGGCCTACACCCGGCCTGCACCCGGTCTGCACCCGGTCTGCACCCGGACTGCACCCGGTCTGCACCCGGCCTGCACCCGGCCTACACCCGGCCTGCACCCGGCCTGCACCCGGTCTGCATCCGGCCTGCACTCGGCCTGCACCCGGTCTGCACCCGGTCTGCACCCGGTCTGCACCCGGTCTGCACCCGGCCTACACCCGGCGTGCACCCGGTCTGCACCCGGCCTATACCTGACCTGCACTCGGCCTGCACCTGGCCTGCACCTGGCCTGCACCCGGCCTGTACCCGGCCTGTACCTGACCTGCACTCGGCCTGCACCTGGCCTGCACCTGGCCTGCACCCGGCCTGTACCCGGCCTGTACCTGTCCTGCACTTAGCCTGTACCTGGCCTGCACTCGGCCTGCACCTGGCCTGCATTCGGCCTGCACCCGGCCTGCATTCGGCCTGCACCCGGCCTGCATTCGGCCTGCACCCGGCCTGCATTCGGCCTGCACCTGGCCTGTACCTGGCCTGCACGCGGCCTGTACCTGGCCTGCACTCGGCCTGTACCTGGCCTGCAGCTGGCCTGCATCCGGCCTGCACCTGGCCTGTATCCGGCCTGCACCTGGCCTGCATCCGGCCTGTACCTGGCCTGCACCCGGCCTGCCAACGATAGGGGAAGGCTGTCCCATCGACTCCATAAAGTTATGGCTGCCAACAACTCCATCTGACCAGAGAGGAGATGGAGGGCTAGTTGGCAAGGGTAGTCAGCTTAACGCATTGGCTTGCGCAATCTATGTGCCTGGCCGATGTTCAAACGAGTACTCATGGCGGCTAACAAAAGAGCGCACCGCTGGATCCTTCCGGAAGCGATAGGTGGAATGGCCCTGTCCTCTTTGAACAAAGCGAACAATGGTTTGTGGTCAGTGATGATGGTGAAGTGACAGCCGTACCCGTATTGGTGAAATTTCTTTAGTACGCAAACCACTTCCAGGCCCTCCTATTATATATGTACGCACTTGAGTTCAGCCAGAGCCAACATCCGGGAGGCGAAGCAATTGGCCGATCCCTGTCATCTGTCATCCTGGGCGGGATTCTCTGATCTTGAAGCTAAGTGTTGACGCCATCGTAAACGCCGTCGCGTTTCACACCATCGCCAACTTGCCCCTAGGAGCAGCGATTCTGAGCCCTACAGCAGGCCAGCACCGCACTGGAGTGACCCACACCACTCCAGCTGCCGATACGGCGTCAAATGGGCGCCGCGGGTCTGTGCATGCGCACTGCGACCGGCACCAATGCGCGCATGGCCAGTGCGACCGGCACGATTGCGCGCATGCTTCCTTCTCCGCGCCAGCCCCGATGCAACATGGTGTAAGGCTACAGGGGCCGGCGCTTAGCAAAAGAGGCCCCCAGCCCGAGAGGCCAGCCCGCCGATCGGTAGGCCCCGATTGCGGGCCAGGCCATAGCGGAGGCCCCCCCTCGGTGTCGGAACCCTCCTCCCCCCCCCAACAGGCCGCCCCCGGATGGATGCACGCCGAGGTCTCGCTGGGTAAGACCATCGTGGACGGCGCCGGCGGGACCCGGATCTTTTTTGCGGCCACTCGGCCCATCCCGGGTGGAGAATCACCGAGGGGGCCGCGTAAAGCGGTCCCCGACCGGCGCCCGATTCTCCGGAAAGCGCAGAATCGGCGGACCGGCGTCGGGGCGGCATCGCGTGATTCGCGCCCGTCCGGGCGATTCTCCGGCCAAACGTGGGCTGAGCGAATGCTGCCCCCTGTGAGCGAGAATAGCCTCAATGATGTACAGTGACTCATCACATGTGGTGATGAGAGGCTTGGCGGGATCATAGTGAGTCAACAACCCTGAAGACAAAAGCTGTTTCTTCACTTGTCTGAAAGCATTTTCCGGTGGCCTGCTTCACGCCCACTCTTGGCTTTTCTTCAAAAGTCGGTGCAGAGGGGGCCAGCATTGGCGGGCGATTTTGGATGAACTTACCGTAATAATTCACTAACCCTAAGAACAATAGAAGGTCCGTGGCACTTGTAGGGGCAGGGGCCTGCAGAATGGCATGCACCCTCTCTGCGATCAGGTGTAAGCCCTCACGGCCCACCCAATAGCTCAAGTACAGCCGGTGCAGACTCGATGGGCCGAATGGCCTCCTTCTGCACTGTAAATTCTATGTACATGACCTCTGTCGCCTGAAAAATACACCTGGCTCTCTGCAGGTGGACATCAGGCAACGGAAAATGCCAAAGAACTCCCGGCAGGTTGTCCAAATACTCGGTCACTCCGGTGACCAGCACATGATCTAAATATACCGCTACACGCAGTAACCCATGCAGAATGTTCTCCATCACCCGCTGGAATATGGCACAGGCCGACAACACACCGAAGGGCAACCTGGTGTACTCACACACGCCACGTTGCATGTTGATCGTGATGTAATGGCAGGAAGCCGAATCCAATTTGAGTTGCAAATATGCATGATTCATATCAAGTTTACTAAATGAAAGTCCTGCTAATTTAGCACAAAGGTCTTCAATGCGGGCTATCGGTTGCAACCCAAACCATATTCATCGTCAGCTTATAATCCCTGCATAACTGAACCATCTTGTCCGTTTTCAACACTGGAACCATCGGCACTGCCCAATCTGCAAAGCGTACAGGCCGGATAATCCCCAATCCTTCAAGCCGGCTGAGCTTGGTCTCTTTTGCTCTGAAATATCTTGCACCCGAGCCGACGTGGATTTTGGCTACAGCACCCTCTACTTTCCCGAATCCGGGCTGAAAGACTTCAGGGTATTTTCCCAGTACGTCACTCAGGCTCCCAGATTCCATTTGGATGATGTGCAGCTAATCAACATGTAGGCAGGGGACTTCCGGTGACGGCGGGCGGGAGGCGGCCGCACAATGGAGGGCTCCCATTCGGATACGGCATTTTCAGGGCTTTAAGCCCGGTCCCAGGGTCCGCGGAGGTGGCAGAAGCAGGGAGAAGGCACGGAGGAGGCACAGTGAAGACACAGGAGGAAAAAAAGAACAAAGAAAAATGTCGAGGGTGAGCAAGAAAACGGCCGGAAAAAAACCAGCTGGGGGTCCGTCGGGGAGTGGAAAGGTCACCGCGGGGTCACTAGGAAACATGGAGGCTGGGGCACCAGGGAAGGCCGCACTGCTTACGGCTCAAGAAATAACCAAGGTGATGGCTGCGGAATTTGAAAAGCAGTTGGCGCAGATTGCGAAATGCATGGGGACGGTGAGGAAGGAGATGAGGGAGGTTTTGAGTGTTCTTGTGGAGGAGGCGGTTTCCCCGGTGAGGACGGAGGTGGCGGGCGCAGTGGCAGAGGTGCGAGAGCAAGGGAGGCGCCGGAGGAAGTGGAGGAGACGTTATTGCAGCACGGTGATCAACTTGCCTCGATGGGGAAAGAGATGCGGAAGGTGATGGATACTAACAAGGATCTGCGAGGAAAAATGGAAGACCTGGAAAACAGATCCAGGCGACAGAATTTGAGGATTGTGGGGCTGCCCGAAGGAGTTGAAGAACCAAAGCCGACTGAGTATTTTGCCGCGATGCTGGCAAAACTATTGGGGGAGGGGGAGGATCCCTCCCGATATGAACTGGATCGGGCTCATCGGTCGTGGAGGCCTGTACCAAAGGCGAGTGAGCCGCCAAGGGCAGTGACTCTGTGCTTCCGTAGGTACAGGGTGAAGGAGAAGGTCCTGAGCTGGGCCAAGCAGAAGTGGGTGGTGCAGTGGGCTGGAGCTGGTATACGTGTATACCAGGACTTTACGGTGGTGCTGGCAAGGAGGTGGGCTGCCTTCAAACGGGTGAAGAGGGCACTGTACATTAACAAGGTGCGGTGCGGCATTGTATATCCAGCGAAGCTGAGGGTGACTTACAAGCTCAGGGACTTTTATTTTGGAACGGCGGAAGCAGCGGAGGAGTTTGCAAAAGCAGGACTGTGGCAGAACTGACAAATTGAGGAATGGCCATGTGCCGATGTAACCTCATGACTGTATTTTCTTCTTTTTTTGTATCACTGCGCGCGGGTGTAGAGATTAAAGGAGCCAATGTGGTTTCTTTGTGGACAAGGGAAGGGACGGGACTTTCACTCGAAATGAGAGTTCTTTGGGGTGTAGGTGGATAGGCGGGGTTTGTGTGCTAAAAGGGGATCTTTGGGCTTTCCTAGGGCCGGGCAAGTGGGAAAGGGACCCGGGCGGGGGCCTCCACGCTGGCCGGTTTAAGCCGGCCAGTGAACGGGAGTGAGGTGGGGGGAGGGGCTGCGGCCATCGGAGCCTGGCAGAACAGGGTCCGAGTGGTCTAGCCGGGGTGGAAAGTTGGGGGGAAGGAACCGAGGTTGGGAGGAGGAGTTTTACAAGAGGCAGTGGACGGGAGGAGCTGGAGACCTGGGATGGGGTGGGGGGGTGGGGGGGGGGAGCTGAGTAAGATTAAGGGTGACTACGGGTAATCCCTGATTCCTTTTTGTCATTTGTTTATGTAAACATGCGGGTTGAGGTTTGGGGGTTGGTGGGTAGATGGGACCGTTGTTACTATGGGGACTGACATATCTTGCTGATTATTGTTTATTGTTGATGGATGTAAATGTGGGAGAAAATGTGAAAAAGGAGGAGAATAACATTAAAAAAAAAAAAATCAACATGTAGGCAGATCTACCAATCGCAGCCTAACAAGCTGGGACCATGTCCCTTTACTACAGTCAGCTGCAGGCGCACAGACTGCCACACATAAACCACCATTGCATGTTGCTTCCTGCAATGTCCAGCGGTTGACCAGTGGACAACCGAGCCTCAATGTCTCTCAAATCCAAATCCCCTTTCTTAATGCGGTCGAAAGTTTGCCTTCCTCCAACGGAAACCGCATCACCAGTATCAAGCTCCATACCCAACTGATGGCCATTCACCTACACTGCAATTTTGATGGGGTCAACCCACATATCAAGCGGTCGCGCAGCATTTTCGACAGGGACGTGCCGTATTTTCAGAACTCGGCTATCTTTCTTAACACAACCCCGGCAACGAACGCACCCGGGGTCCTTTCCGCTGTGTTAAAGCGATATCTCTGCACAATTACAGATGATGTTGGGTTGAAATGTTGCCCCACTCGCGTTACTAGTTGCTGGAAAGTATAAGTGTCAGGAGCAGCAGGATAGGTGAGGCTCCGTATTACACTGTATGTGCGCTGCAGGCAGTTAGCAAAATGACTGTCTGGTGATCATTCTCCAGGATACTATTGGCCCGGAAAAAGTAGCGCATTCTTTCCACATGCTGAGTCCAATCTTCCAAGTTGGCATCAAACATATCTAATCTTCTGAACAGAGGCATGGTAAATGAAAAAATTCCAACCTTTATCCAGCAGGTTCATGGAGATGGCTTAACTGACAGAGCAGCAGCGTTGACAGCAAAACAGTTGAACCCTCATCGCCAGCCCACAACGAGTTGTTAAAAGGAAATCAAGCTTTGTTACAATAATTATTATTTACACAGCATGAAAGATTCCATCTGGGTCTTCCCCATCGGTACCCAAACTGGCCGTATTAAAAAATATTAACTGTACATCGTTTAGGATTCCCCTCCCCTTTAATGGGGGAGCTAGTATTCGGTGAGGCTCATGGGAAGTTTAATCATTGCCACTTTGTAAGTCTCATGGGGGTTACGATGGGGGGGGGGGGGGGGGATTGAGGGGGGTGCGGGGGTGGAGGGGGTGTTCTGTTGGACAGTGGAGTCAATGACAAAACCCTCCAGGGATACGCCCAGCCAGAGTTGACTACTCCAATTGCCACAGTCCATTGGCAAGATTGATGCAGTCATGGGCAAAGCCAGCCAAAAAGCAAGAATGATATACATGGGGTAGTACATTATGGTAGAAGAATAGGGAGGTAATTTATTACTTGGAAGGTGCAAGTCTGGGTTGGGTAGAGAAACAAAGGGATCTCGGACCACAAATACATCATTAATTAAAAGTTGCACTGGGGTCAGCAAGGCCATGAAAAGGCAAACCAAGCATAAGATTTCATTTCTAGAGAGATAGAATTGAAAAATAGTGCATTTTTGTTATCAAACTTTGGTTAGACTATACTTAGGGTACTGTGTGCAGTTTTGGTTGCCCCATAATATGAGAAGGATATACCAGTGCTGGAAAGGGTAGAGAGAGGATTTACAAAGATGATCACAGAAATGTGAGGGTATACATATCAGGAATGGATTGACAGGCTGGGCCTCTGCTCTTTGTAAGATGAAGGCTGAAGGGTGACGTAATAGAGATTTTTAAAATGATGAAAGGTTTTGAATGAATGGATACAGCGAACATATTTCTTCTTGCAGGGCAGAGCGTAAGTAGAGGCCATCAATATAAGATAGGAGCATTTACAGTAGCAGCTTAATTTTATTAATATAAGGTAGAACAGCAGCATGTGGCACAGTGGTTAGCACTGAGACTACGGCGCTGAGGACCCGGATTCGAATCCCGGCCCTGGGTCACTGTCCATGTGGAGTTTGCGCATTCTCCCCGTGTCTGCGTGGGTTTCACCCCCCCACAACCCAAAGATGTGCAGGTTAGGTGGATTGGCCACGCTAAATTGCCCCTTAATAAAAAAAAATATACAGTAGAAAAAAAGAAAGGAATACATAAGGTGGCTTATCATATCCTTCAATAATTTCCCAAAGTTCTTAATTGGACCGGGGTGAGACCAGTCAGCCCCATAGATAAATTTACCATAATTCCATCTGCCCACCTATGTCCAAAAATAGCCTTACCTATCAAAAACCTACCCATATCATCAACTGACCCCCCCCCCCCCCCGCCCCTCCCCACCCACAAACGTTTGAGGGAGAGAGTTCCAGATTTCCACTACGGTCGGTACAAATGATCTCGAAAAGCTGACGGCTGCTAGGTAGGGAAGATTGCCCAAGTGCTTTCTTTCCCCTCTTAATAACGCCTATTGCTACGGAGGAGTAGGAGAGATATTATGGGGTGTGATAGGGTAGATTTCCCGGGTCTGTTAAATGAATGGATGGAAGTTTGATTGCGCCCCCCGCATAAAGAGGTGCTCGTACCCCCAACCGCTCGGCCCACACCTCGTCTTATTTTCCTGTACTCGCTGGACTCAGATTATCCCAGTGGCGGTGGGACCAGGAAAATCTAGCCCTCCCATCAATTCCCAGACTAACAGAAGTGGGGAGAAGGATTACTTGTACATGACTATGTTCGGCTCAGAATCAGCTTATTATTCAAGGTGTTTGTTCTCAACCCTATGCAACCAGGCTTCAGTATCTGTACATCTAGCTTGGAACCTAATTATAATTCTTAGTTACATAGAGATGATCATGGTGACGGCTGCTTATTAAAGACGCACTGACTTTTTTTTTATCTGTGGAGGCAGAACAGGAATAGTGGTACACCATGTGCAAGTAAGGCAAAGATGTCTTTGTACTAGGTCTGCAGTTGGATACAATTTGCGTCAATAGATTCATGAGTTTGGCAAACAAGGGAAACATGTTTGCCAAGTGCTTTGCTATAAAGGTGTGCCCGTTTAGTTAGCATGCAAGCACCGTGCGTGGTGTAAAATTAACTCTGGTCAGTGGTGAGCTATGAATTTGCAGACTGACGTGCGCACTGGGAATAGGACACACCTCATAAGACCAGAAGGACGTAATAAAAATCGGAGCAGGCCATTCAGCCCCTCGAGCCAAGATCATGGCTGATTCGATTGTGGCCGGGACTCCCCTTCACTGCCTGTCCTCACAACTCTTGGCTCCCTCATTAATTAAAAAATCTGTCCAACTCAGGCTCCACTGCTCACTGGGAAACATTAACAACCCTCTGAAAGAAGAAATTCCTCCTCACCTCTCTCTCAAATGGGAGACCAGTTTAAAAAAAAATTCTGCCCACTCGTTCTAGATTCCCTCACAAGAGGGAACATCCTCTTGGCATCTACCGTATAAATCTCCCTCAGAATCTTATATGTTTCAATAAGATCGCCTCTCATTCTTCTAAATCCCAATGAATATAGGCCAAACTGGTCAAGCTTTCCTCAAAAGACAAATCTCACTTCCCAGGAATCAGCACAGTAAACCGTTGCAGAACTGCTTCCAATGCAAATATATCCTTCCTTAAGTGAGGAGACAAAAATTGTACACAGTACGCCAGGTGCGGAAACGCCAATGTCCTGTACAGTTGTAGCAAACACTTCCTTGTGTTTAATCTCCAACCACTTGTGTTACGACACATTGGGCGAGAGTGCGGTCAATTCCAGCCCCTCTCGACCCGGGCTCGCAACACAAGTGAATTAACAAATAATTCTTCCAAACTGGTCGAGAGTTTGGCCCTTGACTGCTCCAATGAGCTACCGGCACCATATTTATAAGTAAAACATGAAAAAAAACTTTATTTATAACAAGAAAATAGATGAATATATAATGATAAAAATGAAACAATGGTCTTCTAATCTAAATATTCCCCAAAACCCCGTCCCACCCTCTACCCAGATACTCACACAAGACAGACACACGGTGGGGGGTTGGGGGAGGGGGAGTTCAGAAATTACAGTGATTAAGATGTGTGAGATCTGCTGACGTAGTAGTCTTTGTAGCCAGCAATCTCCTAATGATGCTTTCAACCAGAACCTACAGGCTGTAGAATGCTCTTTAAATCGGCAGACAGAGAAAGTTTCTGAAACTGCCTAATGCTTGGATCTCTTCATTGACCTCAAGACAAAATAGATTTCTTCACAAGATCTGCCTTTCTTCCGGAAGGCTCTGAATGGCTCCAGCAATCGCAAGTGAGAATAGGAGATGCCCCAGAATTTCAAACGCATTGATTGGCTGCTTGCCAAATCCATCAAACTAACAGGGCATCAAGGAGAAAATAAGAACATAGAAGCAGGAGTAGGCCATCTGGCCCCTCAAGCCTGCGCCACCATTCAAAAATAACATGGCTGATCTTTTTGTGGACTCAGCTCCACTTACCCGCCCACTCACCATTACCTTTACCGTTCAAAGATCTTTCTTTGCCTTAAAATCATTTGAGGGAGCCTCAACTGCTTCACTGGGCAGGGAATTCCACATATTCACATCCTTTGGGTGAAGAAGTGCTGGGCTAGTTAAAATGGCAGCTTGCAGCCGGGGGGGGGGGGGGGGGGGGGGGGGTGGGGGGGGGGGGGGTGGGGGGGTGGGGTGGGGGAGTTCACCTTAAAAAATAAACATGTGATCAACCATTCCATTGTGCAGCAGGCGCATGTAGGTTGTGTGTCCCTGTGAAAATAAAGTTGGACAGCTCTCAGTCTAAATCCTGGGGCAGATGCCAATGACTGAGATCATTGTGCAGGAAGGAGGGAGGAATTGGTGTGGATGTGAGAGGATAAATGAGGTTTACATGAATCACTGAAGATGAAACGCTTTAAAAAACAGAAGGAAAAATTAGTCAGAATGTCATCATATGGCAATCTTCACAAAACATTGCATGTATTTAGGCACAGCATGACACTTATTTAAAAAAATCCGGTTTGTCACAACACTCAAAGTGAATTCTGTCCCTTATTTTGACAGTATTAGGAAGGTTTGCATATATTGAGGTTGTTTTTTAAAATATAAATTTAGTGTACCCAATTCATTTTTTTCCAATTAAGGGGCAATTTAGCATGGCCAATCCACCTAGCCTGCACATCTTTGGGTTGTGGGGGCGAAACCCACGCAAACACAGGGAGAATGTGCAAACTCCACACAGACAGTGACCCAGAGCCGGGATCGAACCTGGGACCTCGGCGCCGTGAGGCAGTAGTGCTAACCACTGCGCCACCATGCTGCCCAATATATTGAGGTTGTTGACTGTGATGATCAATGCATAAGGTTATGATTTAATTTTGGGGGCAGCACGGTGGCGCAGTGGGCTAGCACTGCGGCCTCACGGTGCCGAGGTCCCAAGTTCGATTCCAGCTCTGGGTCACTGTCTGTGTGGAGTTTGTGCATTCTCCCCGTGTTTGCGTGGGTTTCGCCCCCACAACCCAAAGATGTGCAAACTACGTGGATTGGCCACGTTAAATTGACCCTTAATTGGAAGAAAAAAATGATTGGGTATTTTAAATGTAACAAAAAATGATTTAATTTTGAGGGAGATAGCCAGTGCAGTCAGCACTAACATTCAAAATAATGTGGTCATGAATGATCAAAGCAACTGGCAATCAACAGTGTTACACATAACGACCGCAAAATTCAATCAGAGCTGAAAACAGACACGGGAATCACAATGCATGCTTATCTACCTTCCTATGCAGGTACTTGCTGCAGCCTATTCATTCAGGTGAGTATTGCAGTCAGTCAGTACCAAGCACGGTGTTAAGTGACTGCACCATTGAACAGGTGGTGCAAAATCATGAAAGGCAAATAAGAGTTTAAGCTAATCTGTGTGACTCAAAGCTAGCCTACGTCTCTTAAAGTGGTGGTGCACTTTGACTGGAGCAGGTGCTGGAAGTCATTGTAAAAGTGAGCTGGTCCTGGAGAAAAGGCAAAAATGGTATGACATAGAAGAGGACGGGCTGCAAGATTTCCCAATTCTGCATTGCAGCACTTGGCGTAGGAAATGGAGAGGAGGGTTTGGTCTGAGCTACTGTACTTATCAACCAGCCCACCCATTACACCCTTGACAAATGTTGATAGCTGGGGTGAGGGAATGTCTTTAAACTGCACCACATTACGGAAATCATGTGGCGCCTTGCCCAGACCTCTAGTATAAATAGTATGAGAGGACAAAGACCCTCGCATGGTGTATTTGTATAAAATGTCTGTAGATATCCTCATGGCTAAAATTTCAAAAATGGGGCAAGTGCCTTTTAAAATGGCTGAATCTATGACTGTGACCCTCAAACAAAAGGAGATATCTGGCAGTATCAGAGAGACTCACACCTCGTTATCACTGCAGTTTTGTCTTGCACAGACCAAATTCAAAGAGAGCTACACATAGGCCACCTGCATTTTATAACCTAGGTTGGCCAACCTGAGTCCACCCGCCTGTGAGGGCAAATCCTCCTTGCAATTCTTAATGGTTGGGACATTTAACCATCTCAGGAACAAGACGAGGGATATACATCCTTTGTCAAAGACAATGTGGAGAGGTAGGAGTAATGTGACAGGGAACTAGCTGGTGGAACTTGTCATATGTCATATGCCACTATACATAGTGTCTGCGTGGGTTTCTTCCGGATGCTCTGGCTTCCTCCCACAAGTCCCGAAAGACGTGCTTGTTAGATGAATTGGGAGTTGGACATTCTGAATTCTCCCTCTGTGTACCCGAACAGGCGCTGGGGCAGCACGGTAGCACAAGTGGATAGCACTGTGGCTTCACAGCGCCAGGGTCCCAGGTTCGATTCCCCGCTGGGTCACTGTCTGTGCGGAGTTTGCACGTTCTCTCCGTGTCTGCGTGGGTTTCCTCCGGGTCCTCCGGTTTCCTCCCACAGTCCAAAGACGTGCAGGTTAGGTGGATTGGCCATGCTAAATTGCCCTTAGTGACCAAAAAAGGTTAGGAGGGGTTATTCGGTTACGGGAATAGGGTGGACGTGAGAGCTTAAATGGGTCAGTGCAGACTCGATGGGCCGAATGGCCTCTTTCTGCACTGTACGTTCTATGTCTCTGACGAGGGAGGGGCTTTTCACAGAAACTTCATTGCAGTGTTAATGTAAGCCTGCTTGTGACACTAATAAAGATTGTTATTATATTGCCCTGCTGTACTGCAATCTCAGTCTGTTATTTTACCATCTGACTAGCAGTGTCACAGAAAAGGGGATCTGCCCAGATTGATTACCTAGTCCAGGCATTGTCAAACTCGGGGGCGCGACCCATGGGTGGGACGCGGGCGGGTGTCTGGAGGGTTGCGGAGCCGTCCGTCCTGGCGCCCCCGATCGCGCAAATCTGTGCGCAACAGCCGCAGCAGCCGGCTGTTAATAAAGCTGGCTGCAAGCGGCCTTCAAAATGGCCACGAACATGTAAAAAAAATGCAGCCGCACTGCCCATGTGTGCCAGATCATCAGCGCGCATGCGCGTAGTTTTGCGCATGCGTGCCGATGATCGGGCACGCATGCGCAGTGCGGCCGCTTTTTAAAAAAATGGTTGCAGCTCTTTTTACAAGTTTGGGGGGTTTTATTCATTTATTTTATTCATTTTATTTTAATTTTTTTTGACAAGTTCGGGGGGGGGGGGTTTATTTGATATAATTTTACAGGAAAAAATGCAGAACTTTGGACAGATGGAGACTCCATACTTTCCGACACCGGAAGGCTTCACCTTCATCCAACAGGTTCCATTGGAGGAGCGTGTACGAGGGCCAAAGGGACCCAAAACCATTTCCTCCATTTTTGTCAGCAGCAAACAAGATAAGAGAAAATGGTGGGTCACGCAGGTCGGCTGGCGTGGGTTGCGAAGGTCGGCCGGCGTGGGTCTTGAAGGTCGGCTGGGTTGGGTCCCGAAGGTTGGCCGATTGGTAAAAAAGGGTTCCCTGAAAAGAAGTTTGAAGAACACTGATCTCGTCCCATCCATGCTGTTGGCACTGGAACTTCTATGCCATTACCCACTAGACTGATTCATCTCTGCATGCCTATCTCGTCATGTGAAGTCAACCTCACTGGAAAAATGAGTTATCCAGCATCAACTTTGAGCCTGCCAACCTCTGTGAAGGAATACCTCATTGGACTTTGATGCTGGACACTGGATCCACCTGAAACAATAATTATTTTCTCTGTAGTCTCTGTACTGTGATTCCTTTTTTTCTCTATCCCTCTTTTAATGTATGAATACAAAGCAATGTCGCAACCCTCCTCCCATTTTTGAGTGTGCAAATAAACTAACCCTTTGAGTTCACCCTATCTCAGGATAGCTGTGGGGTTATTAATAGAAAATTGGATCATACCAAAACTGAGGGGATAGGAAATACACCACTGCTGAAAAAAGGAGAAAGCAAATCAAAAAACCTTTCTGTTGTTTAAATTAATCCCCTCCTGACCACAACAATAGGTTGGGTACAACCACATCAGTCCACAGATTACTGTTGAAAGTTGCTGGGAGTTCATTGAAGCCTCCTGTGTTCCCATATACTGCTCTATCATATCAATATCATGAATGCCTATGGTGCAAATACAACAATCATTTTACTCTCTGTCTTCTGTGTGCTTTTGCCTGTCCTAGTGCTCTTACACAGTGTCACCTCAGTGGCTGTAGCTAATAGGAATCAATCGGCAACAACCCTGAAAGTAGTTAATAGCACTGGTGGAGAAGGGCCCTTTCCATTGCTGAAGGCCTGTTGGGTTGTGTAGGGTTAAGAGAGGGCATTAGCTGGAAGGTTAAGCTCCAAAATGCATGGTGGTATTATGCACCCTTCGCCATGGTGAGTTTGTAGGTGTGGAGGTATTTAATCAGGCAGGAAGGTGGCGGGTGGGGACTCTGCCACTTTGCCACCTCTGCCCAGATTAAGTCCATAGCAGGTCAGCCCGTGGTTATCCTTTCCACCCCACCACTGTTCACTCTGCCATTGCTGGTATTAACCCCGTGGAGGGCTGACGGTTTCACTATGGGTGGGGTACAGAAAGCAAACAATTGCAGATTGCTTACGCTCTCACAGGGGGTGTCCCTCATTAAAAAGCAGTTAGTGCCCGATCGAGGGACCCAGAATCGGAAAGGTGTAGTGTCCACCAAGAGCCACTCCTCCCCATGACCCCCATGCTGCAAAACCCCTCCCTTGCCGGAGTGGTGGTCGGCATCGCCGCCGGGAGTAGCTGCTTGGTTGGGTGACCTGTATGACTTCCTGCGGTTAGAGAAGATAAAGTATGAGTTAAGGAGCTCGGCAGGGGGGTTTGAGAAAAGGTGAGGGATATTTATGAACGTGTTTGAGGAGCTGTTCGTCGCAGGGGAGGGGGGAAAAGGGGGAAAAATCTGAACAGACTGTATAGTTTTAAAAAATAAATTTAGAATACCCAATTCATTTTTTCCAATTGAGGGGCAATTTAGCGTGGCCAATCCACTTACGCTGCATATCTTTGGGCTGTGGGGTGAAACCCACACAAACATGGGGAGAATGTGCAAACTCCACACAGACAGTGACCCAGAGCTGGGATCGATCCTGGGACCTCAGAGCCGTGAGGCATCAGTGCTAACCACTGTGCCACCGTGCTGCCCCCAGACTGTATAGTTGATTGGAGGGAAGTATGTTTCCCGAGTGTTTATTTGTTGTGACCTGTCTTGATACATGTTTGAAATAAAATATATTTTTTTAAAAAGGGAAAGATCTGGGGCGTCATTCTCCGACCCCCCAGAGGTTCGGAGAATGGCCGTTGGCCGCCGTGAATCCCGCCCCCGCCCCCGCCGAAGTCTCCGAAGGGAGAAAAGTCGGCGGGGCGTTAATGGCGCCGCTGCCGCGGAGAATGTCACGGGTCTGCGCAAGGCAGCCGATTCTCCCTTCCGGATGGGCCGAAGTCCCGTCGACGTGATGACCGTTCACGTTGACGTGAATCAAACCTCCTTTTCATCGGCGTGACCCGGTGCTCCAGGCTCACGCCGACCAGCGTGGAGGTGAGTGACGGCCTGGGGGGTTGGCTCTGGGCAGGAAATGGCGTGGCCGCAGTCTGATTGCGTGAGGAGAGGTGTGTCTCGGCTTGTGTGTGTGTGTGTGCAGCGGGGGGGGGGGGGGTGGTTAGAGTAGGCTGGGCTCCGGGGGAGTGCCGGGAGGGGGTCCGTGCCGGGGTGGAGGTTGGGGGGGGGGATCCGTGCCGGGGTGGAGGTTGGGGGGGGGTCCGTGCTGGGGTGGAGGTTGGGGGGGGTCCGTGCCGGGGTGGAGGTTTGGGGTTGGGGGGGGGTCCGTGCTGGGGTGGAGGTTGGGGGGGGTCCGTGCTGGGGTGGAGGTTGGGGGGGCTCCGTGCCGAGGTGGAGGTTGGGGGGGTCCGTGCCGGGGTGGAGGTTGGGGGGGGTCCGTGCCGGGGTGGAGGTTGGGGGGGTCCGTGCCGGGGTGGAGGATGGGGGGGGGTCCGTGCCGGGGTGGAGGTTGGGGGGGGTTCCGTGCTGGGGTGGAGGTTAGGGGGGGGTCCGTGCCGGGGTGGAGGTTGGGGGTTGGGGGGGGGGTCCGTGCCGGGGTGGAGGTTGGGGGGGGGTCCGTGCCGGGGTGGAGGTTGGGGGGGGGTCCGTGCCGGGGTGGAGGTTGGGGGGGGGTCCGTGCCGAGGAGGGGGATGGGAGGGCAAGTGAGTTGGTCCACCTGGCCAGGTGCCAGCCTCCAACAGTTGGACCCATGCGGTCCATGCCACCTGGCTGGGGGGAGGAGGGGATATGGGCAATGATGACATGTCGTCGTTCCCCTCCCCCCCACCAGGCCGTCATGTTTTCAGATCATCCAGCGATGTTGGCCGCCGCTCATGTCTATGTTGCCCTGGATGAGGAGGAGGAGGAGGAGGAGGAGGAGGAGCGTGCCAGAGATGCGGCGCAGGCTGCCGCAGAGGGGCAGGCGGCAGCCGCCCAGGCTGGAGGGACACCTGACCGACAGGACGAGGAGGGGGAGGAGGACGTCGCAGCCCCACGGCAACGGAGGCACCCGAGGGCGCCCCGTGTGTACCGGCCCCGGCAGTCATACCAGGACCTCAGGGACCGGGAATGCAGGAGGAGACTCCGGATGAGCCGGGAAACCGTGGCACACATCTGCCACCTGCTGGCACACCTGTCACCGCGTGGCACTGGCGGGGGACACCCTCTCCCCGTGTCCGTCAAGGTTACGGTGGCCCTGAACTTTTATGCAACGGGGTCATTCCAGGCACCGAGTGGGGACCTGTCCGGCATATCGCAGACATCGGTGCACCGGTGCATCCGGGCAGTGACAGATGCCCTATATGCCATGGCGCACCGCTACATCCGCTTCCCCGTGGCCCGGGCCAGCCAAGATGCCTGGGCCGTGGGCTTCTCTGCCGTGGCCGGGTTCCCCATGGTCCAGGGCGCGATCGATGGGATGCACGTCGCCGTGCGGCCACCTGCAGATAACAGGGCCGTGTTCACTAATAGGAAGGGGACCTATTCGATGAACGTACAGGTGGTCTGCGACCACCGCATGATGATCCTGCACGTCTGCGCCCGTCACCCAGGCAGTGTACACGACTCATTCGTGTTGTCGCGGTCATCCATCCCCGGCATGTACGAGGGACGCCATCCCCGGCTGAGGGGCTGGTTGCTGGGCGACAGGGGCTACCCATTGCGATCGTGGCTGATGACGCCTATACGGAGGCCACGCAATGAGGTGGAGAACCGCTACAATGATGCCCATGTAGCGACAAGGGGAGTGATCGAGAGGTGCTTTGGCGTGCTGAAGATGCGTTTCAGGTGCCTGGACCTCTCTGGGGGCGCCCTCCAGTATCGGTCAGATAGGGTCGGCCGCATCATTGTGGTGTGCTGCGTCCTGCACAACATAGCCCAGCAGAGGGGCGATGTGCCGCAGGCAGAGGAGAGCGGAGTGGAGGAGCAGCAGGAAGAGGCACAGTCCTCCCCAGATGAGGGGGATGGGGGCAATGGTCAGGGCAGACGGGGTAGACACAGGCGGGTGGCTGTCCACCGTTACCGGCTGGCCCAGCGGGCACGGGACAGACTGATAGACGCCCGCTTCAATGACTAGATGGGCGTGGGAATCGGGTAGTATGGCCACAGACCGCACACCATGGCAACAGCCGACCACCCACACCCCCCACCCATCCACCCACCCAGCACCCTCACCCCCCTCCCCAACCCCACCCACCCCACCCGCATGCACACCACCCCAACCCCCATTGCCGATCCACCTGCGGCACAACGGGCCGGGCTCACACAGTTGCGGGTGGACGCGTGTCTATCGCAGGCCATGGAGGATGATGACAACCCGCCCTGCGATGAGCTCCTGGCTCTACATCGTTGGACTATGTCTGACCCATGGCCACAGTACCACCATCCACCTGGACCATCCCTGCATGCGGCTGTGACACTGCAGCGCACGGTCCCGTCCTCTGCCCGGGGGATGTTGATGGCGGCCCAGGGGGAAGGGGGCAGACTCACCTGGGGCTGAGGTAAGACCACCCCTCACACACACACTTGCGCTCAACGTACATGACACCCCCGCACACTTTGGACAGAGCACAAAGGCAGCTTCGGTAGGTGTAACATTGACTTTAATAACCAAAGGAGTTCATGCACGTGCCCTAGCCCCTAAAACTCATCTGTGCCCTGCACCCGTGCCAACTTACTCAGTGTCTAATTGTTTGGCCTTACGGGCCCTTTGACTACGTCTACGTGGTTCCCCAGACGGTACAGCAGAACTGGAGGTGGACTCCTGTGATTCCTGCCCTCTGACACTGGATCCCTTTGGCGGCCGTTTCCTGGGGCGTCCTGGCCTAGATGGGCCAGGCTGCGGCCCGGGCGACTGGGATGGCGAGCTGCCAGCCTGTCCTGCCCGTTGCCCACCCGATGCACCTGGGACGGAAGGGGGGGAGTCCGAGGTGTCGCGGTGTACCGGGACCTCCCCTACAGAGGGAGCCGGGACGGACCACACCACCTCCTCCTCCCTCGGGGTGCCTGATGGCCCCCAGGCCTCTACATGGGTGAGGGATGCGAACGGACTGGCCATCCGACGCCCCCCCCGACATCTGGCGCTGCCAGTCCTGGAGGCCCGTGCTGGTATCGACAGGGGTCTGCAGGTTTGCAGCCATGGAGCCCAGGGGGTTGGCAAACCCTGTCTGTGACAGTGCGACGCCGGCTCGCACATGGCCACTGGCGCCGATGCCCTCAGCGATGGCCTGCAGAGACTGGGCCATGGCCTGCTGAGACTGGGCCATGGCCTACAGAGACTGGGCTATGGCGTTGAGCGCCTCTGCCATCTGGCGCTGGCACTGGCTCATGGCCTCCTGTGAGAGGGCAGCCATTTCCTGGGCCACAGACGCCGCCTGCACGGAAGGCCCCAGGCCTCGCAAACCGTTCCCCATGTCTGACACCGTCGCAACCATTGCCTCCACCGCGGACGCCACCCGTGCGGTGTCAGCCTGGGTGGCACGCATGACCGGCACCACTCCCAGCTCCTGGACGCGGGTGGACTCCTCCACCTGCGACCGCAGCCGCCGCAAGCTGCCCGTCACCCTCTTCGCTCGTCTCCGGGTCGGTGGTTGCATCGGATCTATGTGGGTGTGGTAACTGCAGGAACCCGGGATCCATCTGGGCGGCAGATGTTCGCTTGGGCTGGGCTGCCCTCCGACCGCCCGGTCCCTCTGCTGCTCCTACCTCCACCTGCTGTACCGGGACGGCTGTGTTGTGCGCACCAGTGAGTGTACCAGACGCCTCATCACTAAAGTGCCCAACCGTGGTGAGTGTTTCTGCGATGGTGGAGGGTGTTGGTGACAGCAGTGGCGTTGTGTCGTGCTCTTCGTCCTACTCTGAGTCCATGGCACTTTGGGGTGGGGGTTCGTCTCCACCCATCCACTCTGAGTCACTGTCCGGTATTTTGTCTTCCTGGGTAGTGCTGTCCTGGGTAGGGGTGTCCTGGGTAGTGCTGTCCCGGGTAGGGGTGTCCTGGGTAGTGGTGTCCTGGCTCGGATGTGACGGGGGCCTGTGGCTGCCCCCCTCGTCGCTGGGTAGTCGCTCCCGCACGTGACGGGGGTGTCGTCTCCCTGTTGCTCCAGGTCTCTCCGTCTCCCATGGTGTGCGAGGGGCATCCTGCGGGCGTCGCATGCTGGAGCGTCCGGGTCTCTCCGTCTCCCGTGGTCTCCGAGGGGCATCCTGCGGGCGTCGCATGCTGGAGGGTCCGGGTCTCTCCGTCTCCTGTGGTCTCCGAGGGGCATCCTGCGGGCGTCGCATGCTGGAGGGTCCGGGTCTCTCCGTCTCCTGTGGTCTCCGAGGGGCATCCTGCGGGCGGTCTGCATCTGCGGGGATGGGTGCCTGGACGTTTGGTCCTGCGATACACAATGAAGCATGCATGGTTAGACATCAGGCAGTGATCAGGTGATACGGGGGAGGGGGATATAGGGGAGGGGGGATATGGGGACGGGCTGTCGGTGGCTCACTTGCTACTACGCCCCCGACCTCTGCATCAGCAACCTCCCGGTCCTCAGGTCCACCAGCCAGTTCCAGGGCCCTTTCCTCATGTACGGTCAGTGGCCTGTCATCAGCGGGGCCTCCTCCAGTCCTCACATGCTCCCTATTGTTGTGTGCGCGCTTCTCCTGTGGGTGGGGGGGGGGGGGGTGGCAGGGGTAAAAGGCAACACTGTTAGGCAGGTATATGAATGCACGCCATCGGTTGCGCGTGCATTGCAGAGGTTAAGGTTAGGGCTATATTCACTTGGGGATATGGGGGAGGGGGGATATGGGGGAGGGGGGATATGGGGGAGGGGGGATATGGGGGATATGGGGCAGGGGAGGATATGGGGGATATGGGGGAGGGGGGCTATGGGGGAGGGGGGGGATATGGGGGAGGGGGATCTTTCTTTCTTTCTTTCTTTCTTTCTTTCTTTCTCCTTATCACTCGTAAAGCCAGGATGACATGATGGCGCAGTGGTAGCACTGCTGCCTCAGGCGCCAAAGACCTGGGTTCGATCCCGGCCCCGGGTCACTGTCCGTGTAGAGTTTGTACATTCTCCCAGTGTTTGCCTGGGTCTCACCCCCACCACCCAAAGATGGGCAATGCAGGTGGATTGGCCACACTAAGTTGCCCCTTAATTGGAAAAAAAAGAATTAGGTATTTTAAATTTATAAAAGAAAATTTGTAAAGCCAAGCAGGATCTCTGTGAAGCACACCAGGAGGAATGAGAAGCAGTCCGGGAGGCGTGTGAATCAGGTCAGGAACACTGTGAAGCAGACCGGGAGGAGTGTGAATCAGGAGTAACATTCACTGTGAAGCAGACCGGGAGGAGAGTGAATCAGCCGATTGAGATTACTGAAGTGAGTTGATTGGCCCGTGAGCATTGTAACCCCTCCCCAGACACCCTGCACTAACCCTCCCTGGACATCTTGCACTATCCCAACCTGGACATCATGCCCTACCTCCCTAGGTGGACGACACTTAAGCGCAGTTCTCTTTACTCACTGGTGGGGTATTTAATTTCAAGGGCGAACATAATTCTGGTCAGGTGGCCTTTTAATGGTCTTGCTTAACATGCCAATGCAAAAGGAAATACCAACATTGTTCAGCAGCAAGCTCGACCTGCCTTTAAAGTCTCAAGAACAGAAGTCCTACAATTCGTCTCAATGTCTGGAAATTGAATTTTGGCTTCATGCAAAATTAAGTTCCCCGACCCTGCCAAACCTCCGGCTGCTGGTGGAACCGGAAGATCCCGCCCTGCCAGTCGGGGATGTTAAAAGTAAGCACAATGTTAATTGAGTCGAATTCAGTTGAATTGTCTGCCAGTTCCAGAAGTAGAGAAACAGTCAATGGAAACATTCACTTCCAGTAACTGCACATTTTGTTATGGTATCTGCGGAAATATCCATTTGGAATCTGTCGGCTTCGTTTTACCTCCATTATGTTACCTTCCTTAAAGCAATAATGTGCATGTTGGTATATTGAACATCATCAGGGATCTTAAATTGCACAGTCTATATCTGTTTTATCCTCTTAGTTCATTCAATTATTCAGAGGTAGAGTCAGTCAAACAAAAACACTTCACTAGCCCAACACTATCATGGCTGGCTTCCCATTATGTACCCTTTTCGTAAACTTCAGTTAATCCAAGCCACTGCCATCCATGTCCTGACTCTCACAAAGTGCTGTTCACCAATTATTCCTGTGCCCCTGGTCTGGCAACAGCTTGATTTAACATTTTTTTATCTTTGTTTTCAAATCCCCACCTCTGTAACGTCCTCCAGCTTCCGAACATCCGACATCTACAATTCTGGCCTCTTGGAGACCCCCCATTTGAATGGTTCCGCCATTAGTAGCCTTGCATTCAGCCGCCTAGCCCCTCATTCTCTCTTAAACCGCTTTGTCTCTCTAGCTCGCTAATTCAGCAACAATCTTTTTAAGTTTAGCGTAAAGAAGGTTATTTATTCTCCACACTTACCCTGAATGAACTCAACTTCACATACACGGGGAAGGGGGGGTCAATTCTCAGGAGTTGCTAGCCCCAGGTGGGACTTGTGGTGGCACACTGAATTGGGCACGGGGCCAAAATGGGATTTTCACTGGTCGATACACCTATTGTGCATCTCCCGGTCCACTCCATCCGACCCCGATGAGATTCTCATCCAGAGCAGGTGAGAACATGCTAAATACACTTCACCATTCATTTCATTTCAATATAATTACCGGGTTTGAAGCCTGAAGCTGCGGCCCCCCGAGGTGCTCCTGCTCCCCCAGCTGGATGTCAAGCGGGCGAGAATTAGTGCAGGTCCTGACAACTGATCTAGCTTCAATTGCTATTTGTGGGAGAGCGTCCCAAACCTCTACCACCTGTTGTTGAAAACTCACCACTATGCTTAGAATTCCCCCTATACAAAAAAGGGCCAACATTCTAAATGGTGAACAGGGATTCTCACTCCCTGACTCCTATGCAAGCTTCAGTGGGTGCTATTCAGGTCAAACTATGTTTTCAAGTTATCCCCGGTATAACCCATACCTTCACAGAAGATTTCATCTACTTACCACTTAGTAGCATCGATCCTGTCCCGCATTGTAAGTAAGTAAAGTAGACTTTGGAATAACCACTGTTTCAGGTCAAAACTTTAAAGTTATTTTATTATTACATTTTTTCTTTTAAAAGCTACAATTACTGTCTTTACAAAAAAGTAAAAAGATCTTGCTTCTGGATCCTCCTGGTTGGTTGAAGGGACCTTCAGGCCCACCTTGACAATCAATCTTCTTTTTAAAATCTGGCCTTCTTTAGATGTATTCGCTGGTAAGCTCAGTTGCTATGTCCTATCTTTCCCATGTACCGAGCTGTGAGAGCTGGCTCTGCCTCCTCTTTAAATTCTGGTCCTCCCTAGATGTATTAGCTGTTTTAGTTCGGCTACTTGGCTCTGTCCCTTTCCCACGACCGAGCTGACTGTAAGCTGACTCTGAGCCGCTTGTTCCTTCTCTGCTTCTCTGCCCCTCTGCCCCTCTGCTTCTCTGCCCCCTTTCTCAGGGTTTATATATATTTCTAACAGTTATTAAGTTTTTATGACTTTATTGTAAAGTAACTTTTATTTCACTTGGATTTTAAAAGTATCTTTGATCTGAATTTTTCTAACACGACTAAGTATTCATTTTGACATGACCTCACCTCTCAGGTCTCTGATTATATTGTTTCCTTTGTGATGTTCGAAGTTCCTTTGCGATATTCAAAAATGCTTTGGTTTCAATAGGGGTGTTACTTTTGATTCCTGTCATTTCTATCGTTTTATTTTCGAATTGTGTCCCCAGCTCATAATTTTGACTTTGATTTTGGCTTTAAATTATGTTTCTCGTAGACTGATACTCTCCAATTTTCTTTCAATTTACCTGATTTCTGCAGAGCTTCACACCTATATATTTGACCTCCTAGTCATTCTTTTCTATCTGCTGATTTTACTTCAATGAAGGTGTGAATCATTGCTTTTAGCTGCATGCTAAAAATCCACTTGGTTATAACTTGAAAGGTTTACATTTATCACCTAGCTCAACTGAAACCCTCATCCATGCTTTTCCAGATGCTTACTAAGAAAGTTAATTTCAATGAAGGCGTGAACCATTGTTTTTAGCTTCATACAAAATCCTGCGTGTTTGCTGAGCCTGCTTGACTAAGGCTATCTGCATTTTACAATCCTGCTCTTTGCAACTGCTGTTAACCCTTTGTGGGATCTTGCCCTGTATTCTCTCAGACCAGATATTGCCAGACTTCCATGTTTCAAATGACACAACTTTCCATCTTATCAATTACACCCCGTCTTGACATTTGAAACATAACTATATCATTTAGTCAATTATTCCCCCATCCAATTGTACTGACTAACATTTATCCCCGATCTTTCCCATTTGTATGTACATGTTGTGATTTTAAATTGTGCGCTGAAATCAATTCGTAAATGTATCCATATCACAGACCAGTGTCGATAAAAGTCTTTTTTCGTTCTTTCCTCAAGATCAATTACCGTGAACCATAGCTGCAGCTGCTCAGGAAGGTAACCCAATAGCTATATCCGTGTGTTCCTGTTTAGGGGCTGTTTAGCACAGGGCTAAATTGCTGGCTTTGAAAGCAGACCAAGGCAGGCCAGCAGCAATTCCCGTAACAGCCTCCCCAACCAGGCGCTGGAATGTGGCGACTGGGGGCTTTTCACAGTAACTTCATTTGAAGCCTACTTGTGACAATAAGCGATTTTCATTTCCACTACCTCCAAAGCATTTTACTTCCTTGGGGTAGCAGCACTGTAAAAGCTTCCTCATGTCCCTTAGAAAGAGCGCACAACTCAGTCCATCAGTAACCAAAAAGGTCTTTTGTCCATCACTGGCTGTCTAGTATCCCATTTTTCCATCATCCAAATTGCTTTCCGTTTCTCATTGGAATGGTAAATTATGATATCATGTACCACCCACTGATTCCCATGCTTCATTAATTTTAAAGGTTCACTTGATCCTGCTTCTATCCCTGACTTCCTCACATCAATGTCTAACAGTGTCCTGAAGCATGTATATCTGCCAGATATACATGGTGTACATGAGTGAATATCTTTCTGACAAATTCCCTTCAAATCCCTTTCGTCTGTCATCATTTCCCTTCCAACATGAAAGTGTATATTTTCCATTACAACATTTGCAACATAATATGCCAACAGTATTTGCAAAACCACATCGAACTATCACTTCTTTTTCCAAATAAATTCTCCCTATCGTTAAATACACAAAGAACAAAGAACAAAGAAATGTACAGCACAGGAACAGGCCCTTCGGCCCTCCAAGCCCGTGCCGACCATGCTGCCCGACTAAACTACAATCATCTACTCTTCCTGGGTCCGTATCCCTCTATTCCCATCCTATTCATGTATTTGTCAAGATGCCCCTTAAATGTCACAAGTAAATGTCACAGTAAAAATTTAAGTCTTATCTTAACATATTACTCATTACGTAACCACACAAATAGACTGTGTGTTACAACTTTACATATTTGCAACTGTTATCACAATTTCAACACTAAAAATAAAGTACAATATCGACACATCCCTTCGTGGCTTTGGGACCAATAGTCATTACATACTAAATATGGCGTGTAAACAACATCCATATTATTCGTGATGTTCTATGCAGTTAAATCAGGAAAACACACTAAACTACCACCATTCCCCCTCTACTAAAACATTCACACATCTTAGAAATGCTGATCAAGTTCTTGAATGGCACACATACCCCCATTATCATACACAACAGTCCCTACCAATTTACATGACATTTCTTCCTTAATAACTATCACAGCTCGTCAATGCAATATGGTTTGCTGCATTGGTAATAATTTTCCCGCCGTGGCATCAAGCTACAAAAATTCTTAAACTACTTTCATTCATCATATTGGGGTTCCTCGTCAGTCGCTGCTGTCTGCCGAGACCCTTAATAACTCCACCACGTAGTACGCACCCCGTGGAGACCGCAGATCATCCATCAGCTGATGTCCAGTTAGAAATGTTTGACCGGAGGTTTCACTGTTCAGTAATAATTTGATATTTTGATTTGTTTCTAACCCGTAAAGTTTTCCTCCAGGTTCTGTCATTTAATTCTCTCAAATATATAGCCAATTGTATCATTAGTTTCCCCCCAATACTGTTTAAAACATTCTTCTCTGGAGTGTAATTCTCTTCCTTCTTGTGAACTGGTTTGTCTGTTATTTATTTTTTCCATCTGAAAAATCAAATGAACAGGTCAAGAGTGGAGAGGCCCCTATTCTTTAATTTGTACTTTCTATTTTCGTTTGGGTACTCCAGAAGTACCCTCTCCAGGACTTCTGGATTTCTTTTGCCACCATTTCTTTCCTTTTTCTTTTTGAACTGGTTTATTTTCCTTATCATTGCTGTACATCATACAATTAAGGCCTGTTAAGCCTCCTCCTTCTGTCATTGCACCCCTGAGTGAGATTCGAAGAATCTCAAATTCCTCCTCTTTTGCTCGTTCAGTGATCCAGTCTGGTCGAAACATTACCCTGATACATTCCTGATATTGCTACTGCATTTACTTTAATTACTTTATTTTGATTGTGACCAGATTTTTATGAAAGGTAAGTTCCGAACATGACATTTTAACTTTATAATTTGTCCAATCAATGCTGCTAACGGGTTTCAATTCACCGTCTTCCCACCAATTGTGTTTTAATTGCGATATAATTTATTTTGCTCCAGACACCATGCTTCTCTAATTCAACTGTATGTTTACCCAGATTCTGAATGATCTTGGGCGAAATTCTCCTACCCGCCCCGCCACATTTCTGCGCTGACCGGCCGGCGGGAGTCTCCGCAACGCCGGCCGGTCAATGGGGTTTCCCATTGTGGGGCAGCCCCACGCCATCGGGAAACCCCCGGGCGCCGGCAGAACGGAGACTCCCGCCGGCGGAGAATGACGTCCATGATCTTTACATTTTACAGCTTCACTGATTACTTTGCCTGTGGTTTTAGTTGGTAGCTTCACCCAAACGTCCTCTATGTTATCAATTGTTTTTAGTATCTTAATTTTCCTGCATCAATTTTTATTAAATCTTTTCCTGCCATCAGATTCTCATTTCCTGATAGTGCAAGTAATTCACTTAATTTAATTTCTGGTCCAACATCTTTATTCTCTTCTTCAATGTATTTAACATTCTAAACATCATTATTATTGCTAGTGACATTCTTGTGATCGTCGGGCGCTAGGACCCTGTGGAGCTATGCAGTGTCAATTTCAACACATCAGTTTCAAAGTGGTTTCCTGCACACAGCTGACTGCTGCCGAGTAAAAACTTCTGTATCTGTTTATTCTGAGACCAATTTAGTTCTGAACATACTGATTTGCTACCTCATAATACTGTTCACATTTCTGCCTGCCATTTATAACTTCCAATTGATGTGAAACTCCGTTTTGCAAAATACAGCATTTTTAAAAAATACAAACACCAAAGGAAATGCACAAATCCTTATTAGACATACACACGCTCATTCATCCACTCAGATCTTGGGTCTCTACTCTGTAGGGTTTCACAAATCCTTATTAAACAGACACTTATTTATCCACTGAGATCTTGGACCTCTATTCTGTAGGGTTTTAGTTACTCTCAACAAAAATTGAGACCCCTCCGTGCTGATAAGTCTCTCTTATGCAGGAGTTTTTTTGCCTCTGTTAATCGTTTCCACTCTTGTTTCATTGCTTCAACTCTCTTGACCGTGTTTCAGAGCAAGAGGATTATCCTAATTGCCATTTTTCGGATTTCTAACTTCTGTTCCTGGTTGTCCCTTTCAGTTGCAATCTGAAATTAAGGATAAGTAATCCCTTTCTGGGCCCTATCCAAGGCTAACTAAGGCACTATATTCCCGTATTAGTTAAGAGTAGATTGGTTATTTGTCTCTAACGGTTCTAGGCGTCCCTATTCCTCTAGGATGTTCCCTCACAATCTGCCTTACTCTAAGGATGATTTATTTCTTGGCCTCCTTTTACCAGTAATGGATACAAGATTTTTAGTGCTGTCACCAAGATGTCTTGCAGACTTTTTCTCAGCGTCAGCATTTTCTAGTCTGCTGATTTTCACACCCAACCTGAGTTTTAGTCCCCTCGATCCTTACAAAAGTCAATCACACATGACCTTCCAGACTAAACTCGGCAGGTAAAGTCTGACTCACACATAGACTAGAAACTTCTAATATTCTAGCCTTTGTGCCGGTTAGAAACTTCTAATATTACAACCGTTTCTTGGGAACTAGAAACTTCTAATATTCTAGCTCCCACTCTAGCCCCCATTCTGCTCAGCTAGAAACTTCTAATATTCTAGCCTCACTTTACCTAAAACTTCTAATATTCTAGGCCTCCATGCCATGGAGAAAGCAAAACAACCGGCTGGGCATAATTAACACGGGGTTAACATGTTGGGTGCCATGTAGAAAATAAAGCAACCCGCAAGGCATAATTAACACGATTTTAATTAAACATTGGACGCCATGTTGTTGAAAACTCACCACTACTCTTAGAATGACCTCTATGCCAAAAAAAGCCGACATTCTAAATGGTGGACAGGGATTCTCACTCCCTGACTCCTATGCAGGCTTCAGTGGGTGCTATTCAGGGCAAACTATGTTTTCAAGTTATCCCCCGGTATAACCCATACCTTCACAGAAGATTTCATCTACTTACCACTTAGTAGCATCGGTCCTGGGTCCCGCATTGCTAAGTAAGTAAAGTAGACTTTGGAATAACCACTGTTTCAGGTTAAAACTTTAAAGTTATTTTATTATTATATTTTTTCTTTTAAAAGCTGCAATTACTGTCTTTCCAGAAAAGTAAAAAGATCTTGCTTCTGGATCCTTCTGGTTGGTTGAAGGGACCTTCAGGCCCACCTTGACAATCAATCTTCTTTTTAAAATCTGTTCCTCTTTGGATGTATTCGCTGGTGAGCTCGGTTGCTTTGTCCTATCTTTCCCATTTACCGAGCTGTGAGAGCTGGCTCTGCTGGCTATCTCTGAGCCGACTCTGAGCTGACTCTGCCTCCTCGTTAAATTCTGGTCTTCCTTAGATGTATTAGCTGTTTTAGTTCGGCTACTTGGCTCTGTCCCTTTCCCATGACCGAGCTGGCTGTAAGCTGACTCTGAGCTGCTTGTTCCTTCTCTGCTTCTGTGCTTCTCTGCCCCTCTGCTTCTCTGCCCCTTTCTCAGGGTTTATATATTTTTCTAACAGTTATTACGTTTTTATGACTTTATTGTAAAGTAACTTTTATTTCACTTGGATTGTAAAAGTACCTTTGATCTGAATTTTTCTCACACGACTAAGTATTCATTTTGACATGACCTCACCTCTCAGGTCTCTGATTATATTGTCTCCTTTGTGATGTTCAAAGTTCCTTTGTGATATTCAAAAATGCTTTGGTTTCAATAGGGGTGTTACTTTTGATTCTTGTCATTTCTATAGTTTTACTTTCGAATTGTGTCCCCAGCTCATAATTTTGACTTTGATTTTGGCTTTAAATTATGTTTCTCGTAGACTGATAGTCTCCAATTTTCTTTCAATTTACATGATTTCTGCAGAGCTTCACACCTATATATTTGACCTCCTAGTCATTCTTTTCTACCTGCTGATTTTACTTCAATGAAGGTGTGAATCATTGCTTTTAGCTGCATGCTAAAAATCCACTTGGTTATAACTTGAAAGGTTTACATTTATCACCTAACTCAACTGAAACCCTCATCCATGCTTCTCCAGATGCTTACTAAGATAGTTAATTTCAATGAAGGTGTGAACCATTGTTTTTAGCTTCATACAAAAATCCTGTGTGTTTGCTGAGCCTGCTTGACTAAGGCTATCTGCATTTTACAATCCTACTCTTTGCAGCTGCTGTTAACCCTTTGTGGGATCTTACCCTGTATTCTCTCATGTTTCTCTCAGACCAGATATTGCCAGACTCCCATGTTTCAAATGACACATCTTTCCATATTATCAATTACGCACCCTTTCAGTGAGGAGGGTCTTCCTAACATCTCTCCTGAACGGTCTAGCCCTAATTTTTAGACTATACCCCCTAGTTTTAGAACCTCCAGACAGTGGAAATAGTTTGGGCGGGGAAAATCGAGGCCACTGCTAGGCGCCATGCTCTGGGGCCTCGACAGCGGCGTGAATGCATTCTACGCCGCACGCACAGTAAACGCCGTAGGCATGTCGTTATCGAGCCCTGGTATTCTCCGGGGCTCCCGCAATGCTCTGCCTCTGCCAGGAGGAAGTACTGATGGTGAGGTTCACTTGTGGTTTTAAAAATCAGAAAACAGGCACAGTGGCTGCTGAGGGAGAGAGTGGAGATAGGTCATGTTCCCAGAGGAGCGATCGTGAACTGCCTGTCCTGCCGCTGGCATGGCTGGCTGGTTGAGGGGGGGGGGGGTCTGCCAGGGCTGGGGGGAGTAGAGGGAGGTGTTGCTAACTTTTTCCTTGGTTCAATTGCTCTGTTTTATTACCTTTGCTCTCGAGTCGCCAGGTATCTTTATGATACCGCCACGAGGTTCAAGTCCAAGTAATGATCAATAACCCAATACACCGATTAGTAAGATTCAAATCAAAGCACATTTATTATACACAGTAATCGCTACTCATGCACAAATTCTACCTCTAAGCAACTTCTACAAGTAACAGGCCTATACTTAACTTCGGACTGGCCCACCAGGTCAGGGGAACAAAAGGCCTTTCATTCTATTGCAACATAGGCCTTCTATGTTCTATTAAAAGTTTATTGGATAACCATATGGATGATAATGGCATAGTGTAGGTTAGATGGCTTTTGTTTCGGTGCAACATCGTGGGCCGAAGGGCCTGTACTGCGCTGTATCGTTCTATGTTCTATGTTCTATTCAGGTTCTGAGTCTGCGGGATTCGAAGTTGGTACGGATTGGTAGCTAGGAGCGCCTATCTCGTAGCGAGCGTTGAATTAAGACTTACTTCGTTCGGCGGTCACTGCACCGGTCACGGTCAATGTTGGTTCGTGTTGCTGGGTGACCCGGGCGGGACAAAGAGGTGAAGAGAGCGATTTGAACTTGGGGCTTAACTCTTATAGTCCCCAGGGGCTTCCCGCCTTTCGAGGCGGACCCTGTACCTAGTCCCAAGTGATTGGACTTTGTCCCAATCGCTTGGTTCAATTTCTCCAATACTGGAGTGGTTCCCTGATCGATGGGCGGTCTTGAGGTGCTCGTTCACCTCCTTTGTGTTGGCTCCTGCTGGCGCCGGGGAGTCTGGCTTTACTTTGTGTGCCCAAAATGTTACTTATTGTTCCCGGGGATTACTCATCAGTATGCAGATGGCTGATACATTGTTATGGTGATGGTCGCTGGTATCAACGTTGTCTGGCCTTTTGCAGAGTTTTAATACACAGCAAACCTGCACCTGCCGGTTTCTGTCTTGTTGGCTGACTTTCCCATCAGCCTTTGCCATTCGCCATTTTAAATTGGGAGTTGGCCAATTCAGGTGGCTACAGAGGTGACCCGCTGGCATGGGCCAAGGCGTTGCGGTGATCCCTGGAACTGGTGTTCAGGCGTGGATTGCCATTGCCAAGGCCTGCAAGGTAGCCACCTTGCAGCGCACCCTACTGACTGCCAACCGTGGCATAGGGTGACACTGGCGGCATAGACACCGGCTGTATGGGTACACCCACTCCAACCCCCAACACCACCCCCAACCCCTCCCTCCACCCACCTCCACCTCCATCCTACCAACCCCTCCTCCCCACCCACAACCGAGCACCATTCACAGGCAGCACATCATGTGGCCCACCCAAGGGCAAAGACCACCATAGCCCCTACAGGAGGGCGCCAGATGGGGGGGCCGCAGAGTGTACCGCTGGCATGGGTAACACCAGCCACCAGTACCCCTGCCAGCAGGGACAGGAGGTCCCCGCGGAACCAGGCACTGGTGGGGCGAGTGTTGCGGTGCGGAGGGCAGAGAGCCAGGGGAAATGGCCTGGGGTGGGTGTGGGATGGGGAAGGCGGGAGGGTGGGGGTGGGGTGGGGGTATATGTGGGACAGGGGTTGCAGGCCAGGGCCATCGTTTAGCCTGTTTGGGCTGCTTGGGCATGAGAGTACGCACCATGCTAACATTTCTGCCTTTCACCCCCTGCTGACAATGGATTTAGGAATCACCAGGAATGGTTGCCATCGTCCTGGCCGCCGCAGCCCTGGGGAATGCACTGAGGCTATACGAGCAGAAGCTGCTCGGGGTGAACTTTTCAGCAGTGGAGCCTTCCCCAGAGGAACAGGAGTCAGCTGGTAAGGATGGAGAGCTGGAGTGACAGGGGTTATCTGCTGCGGCCATGGCTGATGACGCCTATCCGGAGGCCACAGACCAACCAGAGACCCTTTACAACAATGCCCATGCCACGATCAGGGGTGTGATAGAGTGGTGCACCGGCATTCTGAAGATGAGGGACCCTCCAGTATAGTGCTAGGAGCTTCTCTCACACGTGGCCACCTGCTGCGTCTTCCACAGTAGAAGGATGACTTGCTGGGAGGAGGTGGGGGGGGGGGGCGGGCGGGGGGCTTGAACGGCAGGCCTCGTCCGATGAGGAGGATGCAGGGGAGGGCCAGGAAGAGTAGGACATGGAGCCCTAGCAGGCATAGGGTACCATACAACGTGAGCGTCAGGGCCAGTGTGCGCAGGACGCTCTAATCGCCTCCAGGTTCGCCGACTAGTGGGCCTGTCTGCTGGCGGTACGAACATCCCGTTGCACGCCCACAACCCCCGTATCCTCAGCTGACCACCCCCTCCCATGGCCACCCTCCCTGCACCAACCGCGCGCCCCCCACCCCAGGCACCTGCAATCCCCTCCGTGATTCCTACCTGCCTCACCACGGGCCCCGAGTTGGCAGTAAAAGTGGGTCTGGAGTTTAGGATGGAGGATGCTGATGCGTTCTGGTGCTCCGCATCATTTGGCAATATCTGACTCCTGCCCACCTGGGTGATCCCTGCATGCAAGCTGGCCATTCAGTGCCGTCTCTACACTCTATAACTGTACACGGTACTCTCTAGCCCACTAGTCGGCTCGTACACTGTACTCTCTTTCTGTGTAGTGGCTTGATTTGTTCTTTTCTTTCTAGAGGCTAAACTCACTTTCTAAACTCACTGTATACTTTTAGTCCCTCTGGGACTGTGCCAGGTCCCTCTGTGACTGGCTCAGGCAACCAATGTTTGGGCAATGCAGTCGATGGCCGCAGGCCCACTGTGACTGGGCCAAGCTCTGGAGAGCCATGGCAATGTCCAGGTGATCCTGGTACATAGCTGCCTGTGACAGGGCAGCACTGTCCTGTTCCACGGCTATCGTCCACACAGTGCCATGGCCAATACCTTTGCCCTCCAAGGCCTCAACTGCGGATGCCACCCATGTGATGTTGGCCTGGGTGGCACGCATGGTTGGCACTGCCTCCTGCCCCTGTAGGGAATTGGATTCCTCCAACTGCACCTGCAGGCACTGGATGGTTGCTGACACCCCCTCATGTAGTTCCCGGCTGTGTCTGCATCTCAGCATTGATGGGACAGCCGTTTCCAGAAGTCCGAAACCCATCCGGACGGCAGCTGTACCCTGTGTCCGGGACGCCCTTTGACCGTCCGGCCCCTCAGGGGTTCCTACCCCCACCTGATGAACCACTACACGTGCCCCAGGAGCCTCTTCACTAAAGTGGCCAACCGAGGTGAGTTTCTCTGCGACAGTGGAGGGCTTCGGAGACAGGTGGAAAGGCCGAGAATCGGACATGGTTTTTCACTGGAATTGCTCAGCTTCCACGTGGCGCCGTTGCTCGCCCATTAACGGATCCCGAATTGATCCGGGACCAGCGCCACTTCCGTGGTCGTAGAACACCACCGATTTAGTTCCGGCGTCAGCACTTCGTCTCTGAAATGGAGAATCCACCCCTTTATCTTTTTTAAAATAAATTTAGAGTACCCAATTCGTTTTTTCCAATTAAGGGGCAATTTAGCGTGGCCAATCCACCTAGCCTGCACATCTTTGGGTTGTGGGGGCGAAACCCACGCAAACACGGGGAGAATGTGTAAACTCCACACGGACAGTGACCCAGAGCCAGGATCGAACCTGGGACCTCGGCAGCGTGAGGCAGCAGTGCTAACCCACTGCGCCACCGTGCTGCCCTCAGCCCTTTATCTCTACCTACCCAGTCTTTCCCTGTTAATATCTTGAATACTTCGATCAGATCTCCCCTTAGCCTTCTAAATTCTAGCGAAAACAGGTCTAATTTGTGTCATCTCTCCGTAAATCAACCCCTGTAACCCAGGTATCATTTTCGTAAACCTACATTGCACTCCCGCCAAGGCCAAAATATCCTTCCTAAGGTGTGGTGCCCAGAGCTACACATGGTGCTCCACATGTGGTCTAACCAGGAATTGTTGGATTGTTCCCAGCTGTAGCATAACCCCTGTGTCTTTATATTCCAATCCTCCAGATGTAAATGCTAACATTCCAATGATAGTGGGGCCATTCCGGCCGCTTGCAGTACCGGGAACGACCTCTTGATGCTTGCCCAGAACGGACTGTATTCTTTTGGTTAGATCGCGCCTAACATATCTGAAATGCCTGCATTCAGCACACACCCTGATAGATTTTTCACCATAAAAATCCAGTAATATTACCCAGGCCCAGGAATTGTTGTCACTTTAATAAAGATACACCTCCCAATTTCTCAGACTCTGATGTGGAGTTCCAAAAGGAGATTCAGAAACAAATTATTTTTTGAAAAAAGATTCTTCTGGCTTCATACTGGGTGGCTGCCTCAAATTCAAAAGGTTCACAGCAGCCCACACATACACCTATCCAGCCCCATCGCTCCACCCCCTCCCTCACAACAGATGGATTAGTGGATTGGCCATGATAAATTGCCCTTAGTGTCCAAAATTGCCCTTAGTGTTGGGTGGCGTTACTGGGTTATGGGGCTAGGGTGGAGGTGTTGACCTTGGTTAGGGTGCTCTGTCCAAGAGCCGGTGCAGACTCGATGGGCCGAATGGCCTCCTTCTGCACTGTAACCTCTATGCTAACAGCATAAATCTGACTCTATTCCTGTTCTCTCCAGCTTTGACAAAGAGTCATCCAGACTTGAAACATTAGCTCCCTTCCCCCTCCACAGATGCTGTCAGACCTGCTGGGATTGTCCAGTTATTTTCTACTTTTGCCACATGCAAAGGGCTTGGTCTTCAGGCCTTTCCTCCACAGCCACACCAACTCAGTTAAACATCTTTCCTTAAATACCTTTTCCTCTTTCATCTCGAGTTCCATTGTCCACAAACACCTCTCTGAACTCGACTTCTCCAAAAGTAATTTTTTTTTCATGTTTTCTATTTTGCCTTTACTTTTGGGTCAATAAAATGTTATGTGTTGGATCCTCCCCGTCGCGCCGCATTTCTGGTTCAGCACTCCCGGCGGGACGCTCCATTACCCCGGCTGCTCAACGGGTTTTCCCATTGTGGGGCAGCCCCACGCCATCGGGAAACCCTCAGGCTGCCGGCAAAACGAGCATCCTGCCGACGGAGAATCCAGCCAGATCTTCCCCTCTTTAATCATGGAACCTCTGTGAGATGAAATGTTCCTTATCACCTTGGTGCACGATCAATGACCACTAAAGCGAGGTTGTAGTCCAATTGAAGGCTTTAATAAGCTAGATGTTTCCCCCAGCAGCTCAGGTACAGAATGAAGGCTGCTGGGGCGGCACGGGTTCTTATACCCTGCCTTGCAGGGTGGAGCTATCATACATTCTAACCAATAGAAAGCATACAGTTTCCACCAATGGTGCTTTAGCCGATCAGGTACCGTAATACCTATAATACCACACACCTCTGAACTCCCTTTTGAAAATCAGCAAATCAAAAACTAGGACTTGTAATATACTGGCTCCCCAGGGTCCCTGGTCACTGTCCGTGTGGAGTTTACACATTCTCCCCGTGTCTGCGTGAATTTCATTCCCGCAACTCAAAAGATGTGCAGGTTAGGTGGATTGGCCACGCTAAATTGTCCCTTAATTGGAAAAAAACAATTGGGTACTCTAAATTTATTCTTAAATTCTCTGCTGAGGGTAGGTCCAACCCACATGCCATGACCTCCACCACAGAGTCTTTGGATGGTTCTGCCAGTTTGACACCAACAGTACTCTTGTCGCCATCTAAGATGGCCACCTGCAAAGGACCATGGGAATTATGGCCAACCCAGGACTCAGACAGATACACAGCCTATGTGTATCTAAAACACATGTAACCAAACCTGATCGAAACGCCCGCTCGTTTGCATTTTAATGGCCCATTTTCCCAGGACAATAAACTCCAATCAAGGGATCGGTACAGCCACAGACTGATCGTGCCACTCCCCTTACTCAGAAAGCACAATTGCCAAGGTCAATGACCGCTAAGGACCCGCCCAGCTACCAAGGCACCTGCACCTTTATTGGCCAAAATCGAAGAGAGTGATCAGAGCCCTGTCAAACTATTGGGTCCAAGGTTAAGGACCGCCCCAAAGAGCGCAAAATCCCAGAGGGATAAAAGAGGACACAGCCATGTGTTCTGTCTCTTTTAGATCCGGCCTGTGCCAAACCAATTGCAGCAGGAACAGCCAGCTAAGTTCAAGACCAACGATTGCTACCTGACGGGTGAGCCCAGCAGAGACAGAGCCACTTTCTTCGAACCAGCCAAGTGAAATCCAGATAAAGGCCTTATCCATTTGCACACTGTCGGTCGCCCTGAAGTTAAGTATAGGTTATTGTGGGACTTCCGGTTGCGGCTATGCGGAGCTAAGTTGCACATTTGGCAGCTCCCGCAAAAAATTGACTTTTGGGCTCTTTTCAGGGCCCCCAACGGCATTTTTTCAACGTTTCCCGGTGTGGGAAGGAGATTACAATAGTTCTCCGACAGTATACGGCTTTTACCAGGAGCGGGGCAACTAAAAAAGTAGTGGTGGACCCGAAGAAGGTGCGAGGGAAGAAGAACAAAATTGCGGCGGGCGGGGAACAGGCAGCGTGGATGCAGTGGGCGCAGGAGCAACAGGAGGGTACCCAGCGCTGCTTCAGGGAGATTAAAACGGACCTGCTTGAGCCGAAGAAGGCTTCTATCGATAAGCTGCTGGAGACACAGACGGCCCAGGGGGTGGCGATCCACGAGGCCCGGCAAAAGATCTCCGACAACGAGGACGAGATCTTAGGCCTGGCGGTAAAGGTGGAGGCGCACGAGGCGCTCCACAAGAAATGGCAGGAGCGGTTCGAGGAGATGGAGAATCGGTCGAGACGGAAGAACTTGTGGATTCTGGGCCTCCCGGAGGGGCTGGAGGGGCCGGAATTGGGGGCCTATGTGGTCACCATGTTGAACTCGCTGATGGGAGCGGGGTCCTTCTAGGGGTCCCTGGAGCTGGAAGGGGCCCATAGAGTGCTGGCGAGGAGGCCCAAGGCTAACGAGCCTCCGCGGGCGGTGCTGGTGCGGTTCCATCGGTTCACTGATCGGGAGTGTGTGCTCAGGTGGGCCAAGAAGGAGAGGAGCAGCAGGTGGGAGAACGTGGAGGTTCAAATATACCAGGACTCGAGTGCGGAGGTGACGAAGAGGAGGGCCGGGTACAATCGAGTGAAGGCGGTGCTGCACAGGAAGGGGGTGAAGTTTGGCATGCTGCAGCCGGCGCGACTGTGGGTCACCTACAAGGACCGGCACCATTATTTTGAGTCTCCGGAGGAGGCGTGGGCCTTTGTTCAGGCCGAGAGGTTGGACACAGATTGAGGGTCGGGATCGGCGTTTGGGGATTGTGGTTGATATGTTACTTTTTGAGGGAGGGGTCCTTTGCTCTTGTTTTTCTTTCTTTCTGGGTTGGTGAGGATGGTAGGGCGGGTTCGGCACTGTTTTGGTTGGGTTGGTCGGGGGTCTCTTGGAGGGGGGTAAGCAAATGGAACAGGGGTGGTGGACGGCGGTGAGATGGGGCCCCGCGGGGGAGGGGGAGGCCCGAGTCAGGGGTGAGGGGACTGTGCCTGTAAAAGGAGCTGCGTCAGAGGTGGCGGGGCCGGATAGGTGGTAAGCGCGGGCTTTTTCCCGCGCTGAAGACTGGAGGGGGTGGGGCCAGGGCGGGGAAGCGAGGGTTGTTTCCCATGCTTGGGATGGAAGGGGAAGGTGGAGAGCCTGCGGATTGGGAATGGAAGAGGAGGGTGTGTCATAAATTGGGAGGAGTCGAAGGGGAGGCGGGAGTGGCCGGGGTCAGCAGGAGTCAGCTGACTTGCGGAAGTGCAATGGGAGGAGTAAAGCAGCTGGGAGGGGTCCTAGCCTGGTGGGGGGTGGGGCGTGGGGGTGGGCGTGGGGGGGGGGTTGGGAGGAATCGAGTCGCTGCTGCTATGGTCAAGGGGGAGCTGGAGCGAGTGGGGGGGTCGAGACGGGGGTATGCCGCTGTGGGGAACGGGCCTGGCGTGAGGTGCGGGCGCGTGTCTGGCCGAGGAGGGGTTATGGCTAGTTGCCGGGGGAGGGGGGGCGGGTAGCCCCCTGATCCGGCTGATAACCTGGAATGTAAGGGGACTGAATGGGCCGGTTAAGCGGGCCCGCGTGTTGGCGCACCTGAAGGGGCTGAAGGCCGATGTGGTCATGCTCCAGGAGACACACCTGAAGGTGGCAGACCAGGTAAGATTGAGGAAACTGTGGTAGGTCAGGTGTTTCATTCGGGGCTGGATGCCAAAAATAGAGGGGTGGCGATCTTGGTGGAAAGAAGGTGTTGTTTGAGGTGGCGAGCATTGTGGCAGATAATGGCAGTAGGTACATAATGGTAAGTGGTAATTTGCAGGGAGAGAGGGTGGTACTGGTCAATGTGGATGCCCCGAACTGGGACGATGCTGGTTTTATGCGGCGCATGTTGGGTCGGATCCCAGATATGGAAGTGGGGAGCCTGATAATGGGGCGAGACTTTAACACGGTGTTGGATCCTGCACTGGATCGCTCCAGGTCTAGGACGGGTAGGAAGCCGGAGGCGGCTAAGGTGCTGAGGGGGATTATGGACCAGATGGGAGGGGTGGACCCTTGGAGATTTGCAAGGCCGGGGGCGATGGAATTTTCATTCTTCTCACATGTCCATAAGGCTTATTCCCGGATCGACTTTTTTATTTTGAGCAGGGCGCTGATAGCGAGAGTAGAGGATACTGAGTACTCGGCGATAGCCATTTCGGATCACGCCCCGCATTGGGTGGACTTAGAGCTGGGGTAGGAGAGGGACCAGCGCCCGTTGTGGCGTTTGGAGGTGGAGCTGTTGGCGGGCGAGGAGGTGAGTGAGCATGTCCGAGGAAGCATAGAGATGTACCTGGAGGCCAACGATAACGGGGAGGTCCGAGTGGGGATGGTATGGGAGGCGCTGAGGCGGTGGTTAGGGGAGAGCTGATCTCCATTAGAGCCCACAAGGAGAGGAGGGAGCAGAGGGAGAGGGAGAGGCTGGTGGGGGAGATGGTGAGGGTAGACAGGAGGTATGCGGAGGTGCCTGAGGAAGGACTGTTGAGGAAGAGGCACAGCCTCCAGGCCGAATTCGACCTGTTGACCACCAGGAAGGCGGAGGTGCAGTGGAGGAAGACCCAGGGGGCGATTTATGAGTATGGGGAAAAGGCAATCTGGATGCTGGCGCATCAGCTTCGGAAGCAGGACGCAGCTAGGGAGATCGGGGGGGGGGGTGGGGTGGGGTGGGGGGGTGTTAAGGGCAGGGGAGGGAGTGTGGTGCGGAGTGGGGTTGGCATCAATGGAGCCTTCATTGTCCTCTGTCCCCCCTGCTCTTCGCACTGGCGATTGAACCCCTGGCTATGGCACTGAGGGAGTCGAGGAACTGGAGGGGGTTGGTGCGGGGTGGGGAGGAGCATAGGGAGTCACTCTATGTGGACGACTTGCGGTTATATGTGGCGGATCCGGTGGGGGGAATGCAAGAGGTAATGAGGATCCTCAGGGATTTCGCGGGGTACAAGCTCAACATGGGGAAGAGCGAGCTGTTCGTGGTTCACCCAGGGGACCAGGAGAGGGGGTTTGGTGAGCTCCCACTAAAAAGGGCGGAGAGGAGCTTCAGGTATTTGGGGGTCCAGGTGGCCAGGAGCTGGGGGGCCCTGCATAGGCTTAATTTCACAAGGCTGGTGGAGCAAATGGAGGAGGAGTTCAAGAGGTGGGACGCGTTGCCACTGTCCTTGGCGGGTAGGGTGCAGTCAGTCAAAATGACGGTGCTCCCAAGGTTTTTGTTCCTGTTCCAGTGCCTCCCCATGTTTATCCCGAAGGCCTTTTTTAGGCGGGTCAACAGGAGCATAATGGGGTTTGTGAGGGCGCGAGGGTCTCCGAGGGTGAAAAGGGTGTTCCTGGAGCGGAGTAGAGATAGGGGGGGCTGGCACTGCCCAACCTCTGTGGGTACTACTGGGCCGCCAATGCGACGATGGTGCTCAAGTGGGTGATGGAAGGGGAGGGGGCTGCATGGAAGAGGCTGGAGACGGTGTCGTGTGTGGGTACGAGTCTGGGGGCGCTGGCAATGGCGCCGCTGCCGCTCCCTCCAAGGAGGTACACCACGAGCCCTGTAGGGGCGGCTGCCCTCAAAATCTGGGGGCAGTGGAGGCGGCACATGGGGGGAAGTTGGGGCCTCGGTGTGGACCCCAATACGGGGGAACCATCGGTTCGTCCCAGGGAGGACAGATGGAGGGTTTTCGGGGTGGCACAGGGCAGGGATACGAAGGTTGGGAGATCTGTGTGTGGACGGGAAGTTCGCGAGCCTGGGTGAGTTGGAGGAGAAGTATGGACTCCCCCCCCCGGGAACACCTTCAGGTACTTACAGGTAAGGGCGTTTTCCAGGCGCCAGGTGGTGGAATTCCCGCGGCTGCAGCCACGCACAGTAGAGGACAGGGTGCTCTCTGGTGGGCGGGAGTGGGGAAGATCTCGGAAACTTACCAGGTGATGCAGGAGGAGGAGGAGGCCTCGGTGGTGGAGTTGAAAGGTAAGTGGGAGGAGGAGTTGGGAGAGGAGATCGAAGAGGGGACGTGGACAGATGCCCTAGGGAGGGTGAATTCTTCCTCTTCGTGCGCGAGGCTCAGCCTCATACAGTTTAAGGTGCTGCACAGGGCACACATGACCGGGACAAGGATGAGCCGGTTTTTTGGGGGTGAGGACAGGTGTGTTAGGTGCTCAGGGAGCCCAGCAAACCACACCCATATGTTCTGGGCATGCCCAGTGCTGGAGGAATTTTGGAAGGGCATAGCGAGGATGGTGTCGAGGGTGGGAGCATCCAGGGTCAAACCGGGCTGGGGGCTCGCAATATTTGGGGTGGCAGAGGAGCCGGGAGTGCAGGAGGCGAAAGAGGCCGGTATTCTGGCCTTTGTGTCCCTGGTAGCCCGGAGGAGGATTCTTCTTCAGTGGAAGGGCGCGAGGCCCCCAAGCGTGGAATCCTGGATCAATGATGTGGCCAGGCTTATTAAGTTGGAGAGGGTGAAATTCGCCTTGAGAGGGTCGGTACAAGGTTTCTTCAGGCGGTGGCAACCGTTCTTAGACTTCCTGGCAGAACGGTAGACATTGGTCAATGGCAGCAGCAACTCGGTGGGGGGGGTGGGGGGGGGGGGGCGGTGGGGGGGTGGGGGGGGGGTGGTATACTTTATTTTTGTTTATTTACACTGGGGGGAATCTGAGGGGGTGTATATATTTGCTATGTTGGCTTTGTGTTAAGTCGGGGTGTTAATTTATTATTTATGTACGGGGGGAGGGGGATATGGAGGGTTGTTTTTTGACTGTTTTGTACTTGCTTGTACACCTATCTTTTCTCTGGCCCATACTTGCTTTCTGGCAGTGTGGTAAAACTAAAGGGCGTGGCTTCCCTGAGTTTGCTGCAGTTGGGAATGGGCGGACTCTTGCTGTAAGTTCCAAGCAGTTGCAGCCAGTGGAGGTTTCAACAAAGTTTTCCAGAGTGGAGAAGTGCGCTTTACACTGCTGTGATTCCAGATGGCATTTTCCCTCTGGGTGGATATTATGGCCCCACGTTTTCCACTTATCTCACAATGCAAATTTTAGATCCAACTTGTTTCCTTTTAACTCAAACTCACTATAACCTCTCATTACAAATACATCAACCTAATACCTTTAACCTTTCATCTCTTAGACCTCACAGACAACCTGTTTCTAGAACCCTTCCTCCTATCTACTCAACACTGACACAAACACCCAGCTTCCCTTACCCACACAGAATACCAACATATCCCCCAAAACATTTTTATAAATGATCTCCCATCACAGTAGCCACAAATGAAACAGAATCATTTGTTCTATTCTGAGATGATTCAGATTATTTTTCTGCAACTCTTTAACCAAGAACTCAGTCAACTGTCACACAGATCAGCACCAGGTCAACATGCCATTGACTCTGTGTAGATGATCTACCAAACTGTCTTATACACAACAAGCAGCACATAAGCTGAACAGGACAGGCGATCAATCTGTTGATTGGAGGTTGGAAACAAGAGGCCTGATTTTTCCATTATAGTCGAGAACCATGGAATGTGTCATTTACAGGCATCATGTTCCCCACTTCTAAAAGTCAGAGAACTCCCACGAGATTTTGGTGTCCAGGAATCAGGGTTGAGCTGGAGTGTGGCCGTCTGTTCAGCCTACTTCTGCTGATGCAGTTGCCAGATGGTTTCGTTATGAATGTGTGGCTGAGTTCCAAGGCTGACTAATGCATTCAACTCTGTACTCAATGTTTAAACAGCTATGGAAGGGAGTGCTCAGTTTGTTTGTTTTCAGTTTTATGAGGTTGTAATAAATGTTCCTTTCTTTGAAGTGGTTTTTCAATGCCTGATTGTTTATTTGAATACGAATAGGAAATGTTAAGAGAACGAGAACTTTTTTTCATTGAAACTATGAATGGCAGTGTTTCATGTTTTTACAAGGCTGTAAGAGGAGCACTGCTTTTGAAAGGGGATTTTCAAAGCGTGTTTGTTTATTTTGTGATTTTCAGGATATTTCAAAGACTTTACACTCTTATCATATGCTTCATTGGTTCTATCCATAGCGAGTCCTGAAAGAGTGAGTATGGAAGGTGCATGGGGCGGGAACATTGAAAGTATGAATGGAAAGGGCATGAGACAGAGGAAGCATGGAGGTATGAAGGTGATATGGGGACATGGAGGGAGAATGGTGGATTTGTGTGATTTGGAGAGGGAATGGGGATATGGGTAGCATGGAGATTTGGATTTGGTTTTATCATCACGTGTACTGTGGTACAGTGAAAAGTATTGTTCTGGTACGTCCAGACAGATCATTCCACACATGAAAAAACATAGGATATACAATAAAAACACAATGTAAATACATAGTCAAAGACATTGGGTGAAGCACCAATCTGACCCATGAGGGTAGTACTCCTCAGTAGAGAAGATGTGCGCAGAGATTAATTCAGTCCATAAGAAGATCATTCAGGAGTCTAGTAGCAGCGGGGAAGAAGCTGTTTTTGAACCTGTTAGTGTGTGTTCTCAGACTTTTGTATCTCCTGCCCGATGGAAGAGGTTGGAAGAGAGAATAACCCGTGTGGGCAGGGTCTTTGATTATGCTGCCCGCTTTCCCAAGCGACGGAAGATGTGGACAGAGTCAATGGATGGGAGGTGGTTTTGTGTGATAGACTGGGCTGTGACCACGACTCTCTGTAGTTTCTTACAGTCATGGGCTGAACAGTTGCCATACCAGGCTGTGGCGCAGCTGGATAGGGTGCTATATTTTAAAAAAAAATTTAGAGCATCCAATTCTTTTTTTTCCAATTAAGGGGCAATTTAGCGTGGCCAATCCACCTACCCTGCACACTTTTGGGTTGTGGATGTGAGACCAGCGCAGACATGGGGAGAATGTGCAAACTCCACACGGACACTGACCCGGTGCTGGAATTGAACCCAGATAAGATGCTTTCTATGTGCACCTGTAAAAATTGGTGAGAGTCAATGTGGTAATACTGAATTTCCTCAGTTTCTTCACAAAGTATAGGCGCTGTTGTGCTTTCTTGGTCGTAGCGTCGACATGGGTGGACCAGGACAGATTGTTGGTGATGTGCACACCTAGAAATTTGAAGCTATTAACCATCTTCACCTCAGCACCATTGATGCAGACAGGGGTGTGTAGGAAATGAGGATATGAGTAGCTTGGAGTGGGAATGGGGTTATGAGGAGGCTTGGAGAGGGAATGGAGATATGAGGGGACATGGAACATACAAGGGGGGATTGGCAAGACATTTTAAAACTACCTGTTGAGAGGTCCCAGCACCACAGCAAGCTTCCCTCAAGGTCCATGAACTGGCTTTCCTTGCTGATTTTGTATACGCTTCAGGAACACACACACCTTGGGGAAACTACCATGAGAAGGGAACTTTGTATTTCCAGAAGGAATTTCAGTTGTGAACCCAACATTACTTTAAGTGCGTCTAGGGTCGTAGCTCGTCACACCAGCGAAAATGGTGGGCAGAGGGAATAGCCGGACAACTTTGATAGCCTGGTTCAACATGCCTCATGTTTTGACTTCCTGATGCAGGTTTGCTCAACGCTGGGAGGGGAAATCCATCCGAGTGCGAGACTGGGATGAATTTAAAACTGGCCGTTTTCCCTCCTTCCTGATTGTTAACAACTTTCAATCAAACTATTGGCAGCAGTCAAATCCCAATCACGTAAAAGGATATGGGGATAGTATGGGAAAAAGGCACTGAAGTGGACGATCAGCTATGATTGCATTGAATGGCGGAGCGGGCTCGATGGGCTGAATGGCCTGCTCCTGTGTTCCAATGAAAAAAAACAGGAAGTACTGGAATCACTCAGAACCGGCGTCTGATGTAAGGATAAGCAGGAGCGTTGAGGTTCAGTGGATAACTCTCGGACCTTTGAGTGTAAGGTTATAGGCTCAAGCCCCATTCCAGAGACTTGGTCACAAACTCTAGGCTGATAATGCAGCACAGTACTGAGCGAGTGCTGCATTGTTGGCAGCGCTGCATTGTTGGCAGTGCTACATTGTTGGCAGTGCTGCATTGTTGGCAGTGCTACATTGTTGGCAGTGCTGCATTGTTGGCAGTGCTACATTTGGCAGTGCTGCATTGTTGGCAGTGCTGCATTGTTGGCAGTGCTGCATTGTTGGAAGTGCTACATTGTTGACAATGTTACATTGTTGGCAGTGCTGCATTGTTGGCAGTGCTACATTGTTGGCAGTGCTGCATTGTTGTCAGTGCTGCATTGTTGGAAGTGCTACATTGTTGGCAGTGCTGCATTGTTGGCAGTGCTACATTGTTGGCAGTGCTGCATTGTTGGCAGTGCTACATTGTTGGCAGTGCTGCATTGTTGGCAGTGCTGCATTGTTGGAAGTGCTACATTGTTGGCAGTGCTGCATTGATGGCAGTGCTACATTGTTGGCAGTGCTGCATTGTTGGCAGTGCTACATTGTTGGCAGTGCTACATTGTTGGCAGTGCTGCATTGTTGGCAGTGCTACATTGTTAGCAGTGCTGCATTGTTGGCAGTGCTACATTGTTGGCAGTGCTGCCTTTCAGATGAGACATTTAACTGAGGCCCAGTCTGCCCTCTCAGGTGGGTGTGGGTGATCCATGGCACTGTTTTGAAGGAGAGCAACAGAGTACATCTTGCTGTCTTGGTCAATGTTTCCCCCTCAATCCATATCAAACTACATTATCTGACTGTTAACCTGAAAGCAGTTTTTGGGAGCTTTCTGTGTGCAAATTGGCTGTTGTGTCTCCTACAGTGACTGCACTTCAAATGTGCTTCACCGACTAAAGAGCACTTTGGGTCAGGAAAGGTTCTATATAAATGTAACTTCTTCCTATTTTCTCCCCAGATTCTGTGCCTGTCATGCTGTGGATCTTAGTTGAACCAATGGGCTGTCAGCATTTCCTGCGTTGATTAGTTTCGGTGAGCAGAATCATGTGACCACAGCATCGCGGGGTGTCAGACTGTAACTCTGAGCTTTCAGGATATTAGTGCTTACATGCATGCATGAAACAGACTGGAATTGTGCCACAGAAATAAATCAAAGCAATTAGAAGTTGTGTATCAATCAATTAGCGTTGTGTACTGAACTGAATGCTTGACAGCGACTCTCGGACAAGGATAACACAATAACAAAAGGATGAATGTGAAAATAATTCACTGACTGTTACGAGTCAGTTGCGGGTTGAACGTTTTATTTTGCATTTTACTGTTTTTGCTTTCTGCCATATGTTTATCAAGTATAGTAATTAATGAAGAAAACCTGGTTTCCCAAAGGTATGGGGTCATTCAAAGAGAACATTTTATCTGTGTTTGTTTCATGAATTCATGAAATGCGAGCATCGTTGGCCAGGTCAGCATTGATTGCTTATTTCTAATTGCCCTTGAGAAGGTGGTGGTAGGCTGCATTCTTGAACCGCAGCAGTCAGTGTGATGTAGATACACCCACAGTTCTGTCAGGGAGGGAGTTGCAGGATTTTGACCCAAATAACGAAATGGCAATTTAGTTCCAAGTCAGGATGGCGCGTGGCTTGGAGGGAAACCAGCAGATGATGGTGATCCCATCTGCTACCGTAGTCCTTCAAAGGGTCAAAGATCATGAAGGAACCTTTGTAAGTTGCTGCAACGCATCCAAACACACTGCTGCCAATGTGGGCTGATGGTGGAGAGAGTAAATGTTTAAATTGGTGCATAAGATGCCACCCAAGCAGGTTGCTTTGCCCTGGATGTTGTTGAGTTTCTTGAGAGCTGTTTGAGTTGCACTCAACCAGGCAAGTGAAGAATATTCCATCACATTTCTGACTTGTGCCTTGTAGTTGGTGGACAGGCTTTGGGAGTCAGGAGGTGAGTTACTCACCACAGAATTCCCAGTCTCTGACCTGTTCTTGCAGCCACAGTATTTGTACGCTTGGTCCAGTTAGGTTCATGGCCAATGATGATTCATCAGGATGTTGGTGGCTAGGGGCATTCAGTAATGCTAATGCTGTTCTGACATGGAGAGGGAGAGATCGTTGGCTTTTTCAAAGGAGAGTGAAAAATGGGAGGGCAGATAAAAAGCAAGAGGGTAAAATAGGGAGAGAACAAGGCAGCAGACTGAATTTTGGATTGAGTGGTGGAAATGAATTAGCATATTACTCCTAGATGCACTCCTGCAAAGTCCCAGCTAACAGCAATGAACTATTGAGTTTGAAATTCTTTGGAGTTTTTCTGTTTAATTTGCATTGGTGGGTGGTTTGAAAGTCCAAATATTCTGACTGCAGTTTTGTCCTTTCACACGAGATTAAATGCCAAGCGCGCCTTATTGAAAGAAGGAGAATCAAAGGCACACGCGTTAAGGGATGTTTATTGGGAGCCGGCCATTGTTTATAAAGAATGTGAGCTGTTCTGACCCTGGTAGTGAATGGGAGGCACTTACAAAGTATCAGCTCTTTATTCCCCAGAGGGATTGTGTGTGAGGAATTGTGAGGTTTGTTATAGCTGTAACCATGGAGTGATTAACCATATCTTCATGCTGCCAAAAAGGAAGTTGATTACTCGAATGAACAATTTCTAGCATATAGTTAAAGTAACATTCATCCTTGTCTTTCAATCCCTCCATGGCCTTGCCCATCCCTATCTCTGCAATCTACACCCCCCAACCCTCTGGAATATCTGCGCTCCTCCAATTCTGGCCTCTTGACCATCCCCATTTTCATCGCTCCACCATTGGTGGCCCGGCCTGTAGCTGCCAAGGCCCTAAACTCTGGAATTCCCTCCCGAAACCCTCCTGCTTGCAACCTCCTCCTCATCCTTTTAAAATGCTCCTTAGCACCTGCCACTTTGACCAAGCTTTTGGTCCTTTGCCCCAATATTACCAAATGTGGCTCAGTGCATTAGGGTGCTTTAAATTGCTCAAAGTATTCTCCGGCCGTTCAATTCACTTTTCCCGCCTGTGGGTTTCCCGCAGCGCACGCCCGCCTGTGGGTTTCCTGTCGGTTTAGGATGGCTTCAATGGGAAATCCCATTGACAAGTGGTGGGAGTAAAGAATCCCAGCACCAGCGAACAGTGCACCGCCAAGAAATACGCGGTTGGGGAACTGGAGGATCCCATAATGCAAATACATGCCGTTGTTGTTGAGAGGGTTGCATTGACTTGGGTTTTGTTCAACCAAACAGAAAATTCCAGATTCTCCCTCAATTTTCTGGCCTTAATGCTCATACTGGAGTTATTATTTTACAGGCAGCAGCTAATTGCTGCATAAAGAACTTGCATTTATGTAGTACCTTGTCACGTCTCTCAGAAATGCTCCCAAATGTTTCAAGTTTTCTTTGAAGACCATCGCTGCAAAAATAAATCATCTGATTATTATCACATGGCTATTCATTGGAACTTGCTGTGCAGTAATTGGCTGCTACACGTTTCCCTACATTACAACTACACTTCAAAGGCACTGCCCTTGAATAACATGCAGTCCTGAAAGATATCATTTAAAGGTGGACCTTTTCTCTACAACATCTCCGCAACAACTTAAAAATTTTTTTTTTTTAAATTTAGAGTACCCGATTCATTTTTTAGAATTACGGGGCAATTTAGCTTGGTCAATCCGCCTACCCTGCACATCTTTGGGTTGTGGGGGCGAAACCCATGCAAATATGGGGAGAATATGCAAACTCCACAGAGACAGTGACCCAGAGCCAGGATCGAACCTGGGACCTCGGCGCTGTGAGGCAGCAGTGCTACTCACTGCACCACCGTGCTGCCCTCCGCAGCAACTTGGCTGTGAGTAGTCGGTAGAGATTTCATTCTTGGCACTGGTGTAGCAGGGTGAAAGAACGCCCTACCAGCATGGACTAGAAGTAACAGCACCAAATTATGGTTCAATTCTTAGCTGGACTAGATTCTTAACCAATCTATTGATTTCTCTCCTGGCCTCAGTGTCGGGGATGATGAAGCATTTACATGTTTCAGGAAGGGGCATGTGCCCTTTGTAACTCAACTGGAGATCCCTTCCTCATGATGGGGGGTCTGTGGATATGCCACAGAACTTTGCCGAACTTGAGTCAGCTGTGCTGGAGGATCCATTTTTCAACAAAGATAGTTTCTGTACCATCCAGCACCCTACCCACTGCACCTCCTCCAGTCCCCAATTTCCTTAGTGAAGTTGGACTTATGGGACAAACGATTGTTGCAGGGCACAAATGGTAAGAAATGAGCCAGATGGAATGTAACCCTCATTAACACCAGAATACACCCACCCTGTATGGTGCAATAAGGCCATAGGCTTGTCATAGCCATGTGACCTCTGATGGCATATTTGGTATATACAGGCCTCAGAGCAGATGTCCACCACTTGGAACATCGTGACATGAGTATGAAGATGAAATTGAGTGGATTTGGATAGCTGTAAGAATGCCAGCTGCTGTAAGAAACAGCAGAGAATAATTAAAACTTGAGGCAGTAACTTTGTACAGGACATTGGTCACTGGGTGAGTCAGCGTGGCTTTGAATATTCCAGTTCCTGCTCCTACGGAGATGAAGGCAGATTTGAAAATAGATGGTAAATTCCAATCTCAATGGCAAAACTATGAAGTTGTCAGAATTGAACAAAAGGCTTGAACAAATATGAATAGCAACTCTTAGCGGTGCTGGGGAGAGTATTACAAACTTTATTGCAAAGTAGATCTCACTGACATTTTGGAGGCCTTAAGGCCTCCTTTGAGTTCTCTAATAATGTTACTTATGAATGCTATGAATTGAACACTAGAGCTGAGGAAGAGAGGGAGACCAGTATGAGATCGCATAGAGATGCTAGATGAATCCTGTGAGTTTGAACAACTAAAGGATGAACTGATTAGAGATATGAGGGCGGAATCCTCTGTTTCCAGACACCGATTTCGTAATTGGCAATCGGGCGGAGAATCCACTTTTACGACCGAGTCGGGGGCGGTGCCTGTTTTACGCAGGTTATGCATGCTCCGCCCCTCCAAAACGGCATCATTGCGGCACGCCGTTGGGACCGCCACAGGACGTCCTCTGATTGCCCTTCCCCGATGCTCCGCCCCAACTGGGCTGAGTTCCCGAACTCGTGGTTGAAGTGCGGTCTCAGCGGTCGGGAACCCGATGTGGCGGCTGTGGACTGTGTCCAGCGGCGCCACAATTGGGTGGGAGTCGTGCTGCTGGCCGGGGGGGGGGGGGGGGGGGGGGGCTTCGGCGAGGGCTGGGGGGACTGGTGGGGGGGTGGCGAGGGGGTGTCCAGGTGGGCACTATCTGGCAGGTTGAATCCGCACTCTGCCGGCGCCATGTTGTATGTTGCAGGTCGCCACCGTGCGCATGTGCGGCCATGGACCTGACCATTCTCCGGCCGGTTATTTTCTGGAGGCCGTGCGTTTTACGTGGCGCTGCTGCTAGCCCCTCACTGGTTAGAGGATTGGTGCTGGTTTTTCCCACGTAAAACGCCACGGATCCTCTGGACATAGCCTGAAAATTGGAGAATCCAGCCCATGATTGTCTTAGGAACAAAAGATCGTACCGTGAGAGGACGTCTGACAAGAGAAGGGACACTGACACCCAAGAAAGCAATGGACATGTGCAGAAGCTCTGAGATGGTTAATCAGCTGCAGAGTATTGGCGAGGTTTTTCACTGTGTTAAGAGGCAGTTCAGCCCTTCCAAGCACAAAACGATGTGAGAAAGAAGAACTATTTTCAGAAGAGCCAGCAGAGTGATCAAGGCTGGGGGACAGGATGTAAATATTGCAGAGGACACCACACAAAAGAAAAGGAAGCATTTCCAGCATGAGGAAAGCAATGCTCAAATTGCAAGAAGCTGAGTCAATTTGCACACAAGTGTTTGGCTGGAAAGAAAAGTACACCTACAGAGATGGTTGTTGGGGAGGTATCGGGCGATGATTCTGACAGATCACCCTGCACCTGTGAACGGGTTGGTACTGTTAAGCTTCAAGGTCAAAAATGGTTTGTGATTATTGGAATGATGACAGCAGAAGGAGAGTATCAAGTTGATGTGAAGTATCAGACAGACACTGGTGATATGTTCAATATTATGAGCATCGCAGATTTGTATGAAGTGGTGACCCAAAAATGAAGCCAAAAGTAAAACTGAGGTTATTTGATGGAATAATGCTCACCCCAAGAGGGCAAGCTAAGCTGAGAGCCCAATGCAATGGGAAGAAAGAAGATCTAGAATTCCAGATCGTAGTCACAAAGCAAAATCTACTCATCTTACCTGAAGCAAGTCAAAAGCTTGGAATGGTAACCATCCATGTACCAGAAGACGTTTACAGTGTCTCACATGGAACAGGTCCATAGAATCTCTACAGTGCAGAAGGAGGTCATTCGGCCCTTCGAATCTCCACCAGCCCTCCGAAAGAGCACTCTGTCTAGGCCCACTTCCGTGCCCTAGCCCCATAACCCCGCACATTGATCATGGCCAATCAACCTAATCCACATATCTTTGAACATTAAGGGGTAATTTAGCATGGCCAATCCACCTAACCTACACATCCTTGGAGGAAACCGGAGCAGCTGGAGGAGACCCACACAGACACGGGCGAACGTGCAAACTCCACACAGACAGTCACCCAAGGCTGGGATCGAACCCGGGTTGAAACCTGGTCCTTGGCGCCGTGAGGCAGCAGTGCCACAGTGTCACAGTGCCGATCCCGACAAATTACAAAGATGTTATGGCAGTACGGTGGCACAGTGGTTAGCCCTGCTGCCTCACGGCGCCGAGGTCCCAGGTTCGATCCCGGCTCTGGGTCACTGTCCGTGTGGAGTTTGGACATTCGCCCCGTGTTTGCGTGGGTTTCGCCCCCGCAACCCAAAGATGTGCAGGCTAGGTGGATTGGCCACACTAAATTGCCCCTTAATTGGTAAAAAATGAATTGGGTATTCTCAATTTTTTTTTTTTAAATTACAAAGGTGTTTTCACAGATCCTAGATGTCTTCCTGGTGAATATCATCTTGAAATTGATGAGAGTCTGAAACCAACTCAGCATCTTCCGAGGAGAGTTCCAGCTATTCTCAAGTCCAGCCTGAAAGACAAGATAGAGGAGCTTGACAAGATGGGAGCAATTGAGAAAATGGTAACTCCTGCATTCTGAATTAGCAGCATGGTAGCAGTGCAGGAAACCTGGAAAACTGAGAAGAGATCCAAAGAGCCTCAATAAAGTTTTGAAGAAATCTCACTGCCCCATGCCACCCATTGAAGACATTTTGCCACAACTTGCCAAGACAAAGGACTTTACCACCCCCGAAGCCAAGGATGGTTACTGGTAAGTAAAGGTAGATAAACGTAACAGTTTCTTGACTACACTTTGGATGGTCTTTGAGAAGTACAGATGATCGGCACATGCCATTTGGCATTTCTGTTGCTGCAGGAAAGTACCATCACCGGCAGCGTGAGATAGTGAATAATCATCCAGAAGTGGAAAAGATCATCTTCTAGTCTATGTATGTGGAGATATGATGAGGCCATTACTGACCATGATCAGAATCTAGTGAGACTACCAGAGAGAGCTCGGCATTCAAACCTGAAGCTCAACAAGAAGAAACTGCAACTGAAGGTGACTGAAGTCAAGTACATAAGTCAGGTACTGATAGTGAAAAGAATTCACCCTGATCCTGATAAGCTGAGGACTGTAGCAGAGATGCAGCAGCCAACAGATATGGAGGTGGCGATTTGTTAGAATTGTGAAATACCTAGCAAGGTTCTTGCCCAATTTGTTATTGGAACGTGACTCTCTACGGAAGCTCACTGCAAAGGATGTTCGATAGTATTGGGACACAGACAAGAAGCAGCTTTCACTTGCAGCAAACAACCCGTGACAATAATGCCAGTGCTAGTTTTAGCATTTCAAGGACAAAGTCACCCTGCAGTGTGAACCAGTGAAACAGGACTTGGGGCGGTTCTGATGCAGCAACAACAACCGGCTGCGGTTACATCCAGAACGTTAATGCAAATTGAGCGATGTACGCACAGATTGAGAAAGTATGCCGTGCTATTGTTTTTGTTTGTGAGCATTTTAATCAGTACCTATTTGGGGGAGGCAAAGTGACGGAAGCATTCTGACCACAACCCGCTTCAAAGCATCTTTCACAAACCGCTTCTATCTGCTCCGAAGCATCTGCAAAGGATGTTACTTCATTTGCAAGAGATACCATTGAGAAGTACAAACTGGGGAATTTGATGTACATCTTTGACATGCTGTTGAGAGCTGCACGCGCTTTGAAGGAAGTTGCTGATGTTAGCACAGAGTGTGAGAAACAACAGCATGAAATCATCAACCCAGCAGAGATATTGGCAAACCTTTCTGGCCCTTCCCGCTGCCCTTCCGAAGGTGAACCCCCCACGACCTGTCCCCTGGCGGCGGAGGGTGTGGGGCATGGAAAACCCCGTAGATATTGACGGGACTGTAAAATCCCACCAGCGGACAATGGTGGGCCGTCTTTACTGCTGGTAAATATGCCGCCGGTGGGAGCTGGAAAATTCCATACATTGAATCTGACACAGTCTTGCTCAGATCAAACAAACTACGCAATGAGATGCAACTCTCCAAGTGCTGCAAGAAGTAGTGATGGAGGGATGGCCTGAAACCATCAAGGGCACACCTACTGCTATAAGAGAGTGCTGGGTATACAGAGCTGAAGTGATTGGCCAAGAAGGCATCCTGTATTAAGAAACTAGATTCATCATCGCTAAGGTGAAGAGGAAAGAGATGCTGAAGTGCATCCATGTAAGCCATTAGGGAATCTGAGGAAGGCAAGAGAAGTGATGATTTTTTTTTTTGATTTGATTTATTGTCACATGCACCGAAGTACAGTGAAAAGTATTTTTCTGCGGCCGAGGAACGTACACAGTACGTACATAGTAGACACAAGAATAATCAACAGAGAACATTGACAAATGGTACATCGGCAAAACAGTGATTGGTTAAAGTGCGGAATAAGGGGCAAACAAAGCAAATACATGAGCAAGAGCAGCATAGGGCGTCGTGAATAGTGTTCTTACAGGGAACAGATCAGTCCGAGGGAGAGTCATTGAGGAGTCTTGTAGCTGTGGGGAAGAAGCTATTCCTTTGTCTGGATGTGCAAGTCTTCAGACTTCTGCCTGATGGAAGGGTCTGGAAGAAGGCAATGCCTGGGTGGGAGGGGTCTCTGATAATGCTGTCTGCCTTCCTGAGGCAGTGGGAGGTGTAGACAGAATCAATGTGGGGGTGGCAAGTTTGTGTGATGTGTTGGGCTGAGTTCATCAGTCTGCAGTTTCTTGCAATCTTGGACCTACCAGGCTTGATGCAGCCGGATAGGATTCTCTCTATCGCACATCTGTAGACGTTTGTGAGAGTTGATGCAGACATGCCAAATTTCTTTAGTGTCCATAGGAAGTAGAGACGTTGTTGGGCTTTCTTGACTGTTGCATCAACGTGAGTGGACCAGGACAGACTGTTGGTGATGGTGACCCCCAGGAACTTAAAGCTATCGACCATCTCCACTTCGGAGACATTGATGCAGGCGGGTGCGTGTGTCGTGCTGCGCTTCCTGAAGTCGATGATCAGTTCCTTGGTCTTTCCAACATTTAGAGAGATGTGTTTTTCAGTGCACCATGCAACCAAGTGATTTATCTCCCTCCTGTTTGAGATGCGCCCACCACAGTGGTATCATCCGCAAACGTATAGATTGAGTTGGAGTTAAATCTTGCCACCCAGTCATGTGTGTATAGGGAGTACAGTAGAGGACTGAGCACACATCCTTGCAGGGCTCCGGTGTTGAGGACCATTGTGAAGGAGGTGCTGTTGCCTATCCTGACAGATTGCGGTCTGTTGGTGAGGAAGTCGAGGGTCCAGCTGCACAGGGAGGGGTCAAGTCGAAGATTGCGGAGTTTGGTTATTAGTCTTGTTGGGATAATGGTGTTGAAGGTGGAGCTGTAGTCTATGAACATAGGTGTCCTTGTTGTCGAGGTGTTTGAGTGTTGATTGCAAAGCCAGTGAGATAGGGTCCGCTGTGGACCGGTTGCGGTGATAGGCAAACTGTAGTGGATCGAGGCTGTCTGGGAGGCTGGCAGTGATCCGTCTCATGACTAGCCGCTCGAAGCATTTCATGACAACAGACGTTAGCGCCACCGATCTTTAGTTGTTGAGACAGGCTCCCTTGTTCTGCTTTGGTACTGGCTGTCATAATATACACCAGTGTATTATGGTGCAGACACACACACACACTGATGGACATGCAGTGGGACCAATCAGCATACACAACACCACAGCCGATCACCAGTGAGGGCACACGCACTATAAAGACAGGGGACAGGAGATTTCCCGCTCATTCTAGTAGCAGCCAGCTCGGAGCACAGAGCTCACAGCCTGCAACACAGACATTCACCATGTGCTGAGTGCATCACCTGGTTAGGACTAGGCAGGGGTCAACAGTTAAAGCTGGAATTGCATTTACCCACAGTTCAAGTATGTTTATATAGTTAACCTTATAATAAAATAGAGTTGCACCACTTCCAGTGTTTATGATCCAGAACACCCAACACATCATGGTACAAGGAGTGGTTGCATACTAGCACTTCTGAGACCCACCTGCAGCTAATCAGCATTCCGGCATCCCGAAGTATGGAGAACATCAACCCGCCGCCGCCGCTCCGCATCGCTGGCAATCTCAGGGTCAATTGGAAGATTTTTAAACAGCGCTTCCAGCTCTTCCTCGAAGCCACGGACAGGGAGAACGCCTCGGACACCAGGAAGATTGCTCTGCTCCTCTCCACGGCCGGGAAACAGGCCATCCACATCTTCAACTCCCTCACCTTCACAGATGACGAGGGCAAGACAAAGTACAAGACGGTTCTCCTCAAATTCGATACCCACTTCAGCATAGAGGTCAATGAAAGCTTCGAAAGGTACCTGTTCCAGCAGCGCTTGCAGGGTAAGGACGAGCCTTTCCAATCCTTTTTAACACACCTCCGCATCCTTGCGCAGTCCTGTGGCTACGGGCCCACCTCCGACTCCATGATACGCGACCAGATCGTATTTGGTGTTCTGTCGGACTCCCTGCGTCAGCAGCTCCTCAAAATTAAGCAATTCACTCTAGCGACTGCCATCTAGACCTGTGCCTGCATGAAAATGCCACCAGCTGGTACTCCCACATCCAGACAGCTGAAACGGGGCGGCAAGGTCTCCACGAGGCGGAACGGGTCCAAACAATTGAACACCTCCAAGGCTGCAGCCTGGATGAGGGTGGCCATTTCGGCGCTTTTCGTGGCCTCCCGCGCTTGTATACGCCAAACGAGGGGACGGTGACGTGGAGGAACGTGATGAGCAGGCGCGCACCACACAGGACCGTACCGCGCATGCGCGATGGCGCAACAAGCGTACTGACATCACGACGTGCGGCAACTCTGGCTCCGCCCATTTAAAGCGGCAATGTCCTGCAAAATCGCGATAATGCCTATGATATGGCAGACTTGGCCACTATGCTGCCTGCTGTCGAGCAGCTCAGCCTGCCAATTCGCATCGCTTCAGCCAGCCGTGCAGGAACGTTCGGGCAATTCAACCCACGTTCACCGAGTCCGATTCCGACTTCCCGCAGATCAGTGACACCGAGGACCCGAGGGAGCCTTTTCGAGTCGCTGTTATAACAAAAAACAGGCTGTCCCTGAATCAAATCCACCAGCCGCTGTTGGTGCACAGCATTGATCCAGACGACGAGTGGTCTGCTACCTGGATGGTCAACCGATCCCAGATACGATTCCGCCTGGACACTGGTGCTTCCGCTAATCTCCTAGCGTGGTCAGTCTTTCAGACCCTTGGGGTTAAAACAACCATTCTTCGGTCGACCTGCCAACTAGTGGACTACAATGGCAACATCATTCCTGCTACCGGTTCATGCCAACTCAAAGTGACGCACAACTCGCGAAAAGCCATCCTTCCCTTCGAGATCGTGGGCTCCTCGAAGGACTCTCTGCTAGGCACACAGGCGTGCAAACTCCTAAACCTCGTTCAACAAGTACACTCTCTCTCCAGAGGACACGTCTGCCTTCCAGGATGCGGACTTCAGGGCGCAACTCAATGCCATCATCGACCAGCACCGTGATGTTTTCGAAGGCATGGGCACGCTTCCATACACTTACAAAATCCTGCTCAAACAAGATGCCACGCCTGTGGTTCATGCACCTCGCAGAGTCCCAGCACCCCTCAAGGTCCGCCTCCAGCAGCAGCTGCAGGACCTCCAGGACCAAGGAGTGCTCTCCAGAGTGACGGAACCAACCGACTGGGTCAGTTCCATGGTGTGCGTAAAGAAGCCTTCCGGCGAGCTCCGGATCTGCATTGACCCAAAGGATCTGAATCGCAACATAATGAGGGAGCATTACCCTATCCCCAAGCGCGAGGAGATCACGTGCGAGATGGCTCGGGCCAACATGTTCACCAAACTTGACGCCTCGAAAGGATTCTGGCAAATTCAACTAGACAGGTCCAGCAGAAAGCTGTGTACCTTTAATACCCCGTTTGGCAGATACTGCTACAACAGGATGCCGTTTGGGATCATATCGGCATCAGATGTATTCCACCGGATCATGGAGCAAATGATGGAGGGCATTGAGGGTGTGCGTGTCTATGTTGACAACATCATCATTTGATCCACCAGCCTGCAGGAGCATATCAGTCGCCTCCAGCGCGTTTTCAAACGAATAAGGCCTTCGCCTCAACGGAGCCAAATGTTCCTTCGTGATCCTGCACAGCATGCGCCAGCTCGTTTTGAAACAGCTACATGAGGGCCATCTTGGCGTGGAGAAGGTCCGACGGAGGGCCCGAGAGGCTGTGTACTGGCCCGGCATCAATGGGGACATCGCCAAGACAGTGCTCAGCTGCCCCACCTGTCAGCGGTTCCAGCCAGCCCAACCACGTGAGACCCTACAGCCCCATGAGTTGGTTATGTCCCCGTGGTCTAAGGTAGGCGTTGACCTGTTCCATGCGCTTGGCAGGGACTATTGTAGACTATTTGTCGAACTACCCGGAGGTCGTACACTGCACGACATCACATCATCCGTGCCTGCAAGGAGACCTTTGCTCGGCATGGCATCCCACTCACTGTGATGTCGGACAATGGCCCCTGCTTCGCGAGCCAGGAATTGTCCGACTTTGCCAGCAGGTACAACTTTGTGCATGTGACATCCAGTCCCCTGCACCCCCAATCCAATGGCAAAGCGGAAAAGGGCGTCCACATCGTCAAACGGCTCCTCTGCAAGGCTGCCGATGCAGGATCTGACTTCTACCTCGCCTTGCTGGCCTATCGCTCGGCCCCACTGTCCACTGGCCTGTCGCCAGCCCAGCTTCGCATGGGCCGCACCCTCAGGACCACGGTGCCGTCTATTTACGTCCCAGACCTCGACCACGTCCCGGTCCTTCAGCGGATGCAACAGTCTCGTGCACAACACAAGGTGGTGCATGGCGCTCGGGCAACTGATCTCCCAGCTCTGGCACCTGATGTCAACGTCCGCATCCATCTTCCGGAGGGTGGCTGGTCTACAACTGCTGTGGTTCTTCGGCAGGTGTCTCCCCGCTCGTTCCTGGTTCATCTGCCAGATGGTTCCATTCGCCGCCGCAATCGGCGTGCCCTTCGTCTCGTTCCACGCTCGCTACGTGATCCTCCACCGGTGCCACACCCTCCTGTTGTCCCCAACCTGGAAGTGGAGATTCTGAATACTCTGCATCCTCCTCACTCTGCCATGGCCCAGCCCGCTCCTCAGCCGGTGGCTCCTGACCCACCCTTGAGGCGGTCAACCAGAATTCGTCGCCCACCTCAGAGACTTGATTTATGTGTTTTATGATGTTGGGCTCTTTGATCTGTTCTGTTATCCTGTTTCATCGTTCCTGTAGTTTGTATATAATGTTCATTTCGTTGACACCCTATTTCTCTGCACCAGGCACCTTCCCGTGTAAATAGATTAGCCTCATGTACATAGTCATGTAAATAACACGCACACACATAGTCAGGTACATTCACTACACAATATTTATTGTCACGCAAGCACATGTTCTTTATATAAAAGGGGGGATGTCATAATATACACCAGTATATTATGGTGCAGACACACACACACACATACACACTGATGGACATGCAGTGGGACCAATCAGCACACACAACACCGCAGCCAATCACCAGTGAGAGCACACGCACTATAAAGACAGGGGACAGGAGAGTTCCCGCTCATTTCCTAGTAGCAGCCAGCTCGGAGCACAGAGCTCACAGCCTGCAACACAGACATTCACCATGTGCTGAGTGCATCACCTGGTTAGGACTAGGCAAGGGTCAACAGTAAAAGCTGGTAATGCATTTACCCACTGTTCAAGTATGTTAATATAGTTAACCTTATAATAAAATAGAGTTGCACCACTTCCAGTGTTGGTGACCTGTTTGTGATCCAGAACACCCAACACATCACTGGCATTATGGTCGTCTTCTTGAAGGAGGTGGGGACCTCAGAGCGGAGGAGTGAGGTGGTGAAGATATCTGTGAATACACTCGCTAGCTGGTCTGTGCAGGCTCTGAGTGATCGTCCAGGGACTCCGTTAGGGCCCGTCACTTTCTGCGGATTCACTTTCGAGAAGGCAGCTCTTACCTCTGAGGCTGTAATTGTGGGTATGGGTGTGTCCAGGGCTGTTGGGGCAGATGGCACTGATACATTGGCTGACTGCTCAAAGCGGGCATAGAACTTGTTCAGATCATCGGGTCGGGATGCTCCAGCCCCAGATATTCAGCCTGGCCTTGCTTTATAGCCTGTGATCATTCGGAACTCATTATCTTTACACTAAAAAATCCACATGGGCACATGGCTCATTGGCAGTTAAACAATTTGCATCACAAATGGAGGTATGCAAAATATTCCTTAAACATCTAAAGCTGAACTATTCACTGGTTATTTTCCAAAGTAACTGACATTCTATTTTGCTCCTCACACAGAGAGTGGAATTTAATTCCGCCCATTGGAGTTGGTTAGGAGCTGAGGGGGAGGGGATGTGGAATTGGAAGGGAAGGCCTTTGGTGCAGTGGGAGTGCCTGCCCCCTGCCTGCCTCCGTTCTAATTCAGTCTGGAGAATCATAGAATCATAGAATTTACTATTTCAGAAGGAAGGGTTGAAGACAGTCCTCCTGTCTGGAGGCCAACAGAGGTCCTTTAATGGCCAAATAAGGACTTCTTCCCACTGTCTCTGTCATTCATTTAAAAAAAAAATTAGCATACCCAATTAATTTTTCCAATTAAGTGGCAATTTAGCATGGTCAATCCACCTACCCTGCCTATCTTTTGGTTGTGGGGGTGAAACCCATGCAAACCCGGGGAGAATGTGCAAACTCCACACAGACAGTGAGTGATCCAGAGCCGGGATCGAACCCGGGTCCTCTGCACCATAGGCAGCAGTGCTAACCACTGCGCCACCATGTTGCCCCTGTCTCTGTCATTCTATCAGTAAAAGCTCGTGGTTGCCTGGCAGACTTGGGTGAGGATCATGTTGAGCAGGCATTGTCAAACTCGGGGGGCGGCTTGCGGGTGGGTCACGGGCGGGTGTCGGGAGGGTCGCGGAGGCGTCCGTTCTAATTCAGTCAGGAGAATCATAGGATCATAGAATTTACTATTTCAGAAGGAAGGGTTGAAGACAGTCCGCCTGTCTGGAGGCCAACAGAGGTCCTTTAATGGCCAAATAAGGACTTCTTCCCACTGTCTCTGTCATTCGTTTTAACAAAATAAATTTAGAGTACCCAATTCATTTTTCCAATTAAGTGGGTGGGTCACGGGCGGGTGTCGCAGCGCTCCCGTCCGCGCAAATCTGCGTGCAACAGCCGCAGCAGCTGGCTGTTAATAACGCCGGCTGCAAGCGGCCTTCAAAGTGGCCGCGAACATGTAAAAATAATGCGGCCGCACTGCGCATGTGCGCCAGATCATCGGCATGGGCATGGGCGTGGGCGCCGCTGATCGGGCACGCATGCGCAGTGCGGCCGCTTTTTTTATAAACAGTCGCAGATTTTTGTTTTACAAGTTCGGGGGTGTTTTATTCATTTTATTCATTTATTTTATTCATTTAATTTTTATTTTTTTCATTTATTTTATTCATTTTATTTTTATTTTTTTTACAACTTCGGAGGGGTTTTATTTGATAAAATCTTACAGGAAAAAATGCAGAACTTTGGATTGGATTGGATTTGTTTATTGTCACGTGTACCGAGGTACAGTGAAAAGTATTTTTCTGCGAGCAGCTCAACAAATCATTAAGTACATGAGAAGAAAAGGGAATAAAAGAAAATACATAATAGGGCAACACAACATATACAATGTAACTACATAAGCACTGGCATCGGATGAAGCATACAGGGTGCAGTGTTAATGAAGCCAGTCCATAAGAGGGTCATTTAGGAGTCTGGTGACAGTGGGGAAGAAGCTGTTTTTGAGTCTGTTCGTGCGTGTTCTCAGACTTCTGTATCTCCTACCCGATGGAAGAAGTTGGAAGAGTGAGTAAGCCGGGTGGGAGGGATCTTTGATTATACTGCCCGCTTTCCCCAGGCAGCGGGAGGTGTAGATGGAGTCAATGGATGGGAGGCAGGTTTGTGTGATGGACTGTGCGGTGTTCACGACTCTCTGAAGTTTCTTGCGATCCTGGGCCGAGCAGTTGCCATACCAGGCTGTGATGCAGCCCGATAGGATGCTTTCTATGGTGCATCTGTAAAAGTTGGTAAGAGTCAATGTGGACATGCCGAATTTCCTTAGTTTCCTGAGGAAGTATAGGCGCTGTTGTGCTTTCTTGGTGGTAGTGTCGACGTGGGTGGACCAGGACAGATTTTTGGAGATGTGCACCCCTAGGAATTTGAAACTGCTAACCATCTCCACCTCGGCCCCGTTGATGCTGACAGGGGTGTGTACAGTACTTTGCTTCTTGAAGTCAATTACCAGCTCTTTAGTTTTGCTGGCATTGAGGGAGAGATTGTTGTTGCCTCACCACTCCACTAAGTTCTCTATCTCCCTCCTGTATTCTGACTCGTCGTTATTCGAGATCCATACTTTCCGACACCGGAAGGCTTCACCTTCATCCAACAGGTTCCATTGGAGGAGCGTGTACGAGGGCCAAAGGGACCCAAAACCATTTCCTCCATTTTTGTCAGCAGCAAACGTAAGAGAAAATGGTGGGTCGCGCAGGTCAACCGGTGTCGGTCCTGAAGGTTGGCCGGCGTGGGTCCCGAAGGTTGGCCGGCGTGGGTCAGGAAGGTTGGCCGCCGTGGGTCAGGAAGGTTGGCCGGCGTGGGTCAGGAAGGTTGGCCGGCGTGGGTCCCGAAGGTTGGCCGGCGTGGGTCCCGAAGGATGGCCGGCGTGGGTCCCGAAGGTTGGCCGGCGTGGGTCCCGAAGGATGGCCGGCGTGGGTCACGAAGGTTGGCCGGCGTGGGTCAGGAAGGTTGGCCGGCGTGGGTCACGAAGGTTGGCCGGCGTGGGTCCCGAAGGTTGGCCGGCGTGGGTCCCGAATCGGCCGGCGTTGGTCCCGAAGGTTGGCCGGCGTGGGTCCCGAAGGTTGGCCGGTGTGGGTCCCGAATCGGCCGGCGTGGGTCCCGAAGGTTGGCCGGCGTGGGTCCCGAAGGTTGGCCGGCGTGGGTCCCGAAGGTTGGCCGGCGTGGGTCCCGAAGGTTGGCCGGCGTGGGTCCCGAAGGTTGGCCGGCGTGGGTCCCGAAGGTTGGCCGGCGTGGGTCCCGAAGGTTGGCCGGTGTGGGTCACGAAGGTTGGCCGGCGTGGGTCAGGAAGGTTGCCCGGCGTGGGTCCCGAAGGATGGCCGGCGTGGGTCAGGAAGGTTGGCCGGCGTGGGTCCCGAAGGATGGCCGGCGTGGGTCAGGAAGGTTGGCCGGTGTGGGTCAGGAAGGTTGGCCGGCGTGGGTCACAAAGGTTGGCCGGTGTGGGTCAGGAAGGTTGGCCGGCGTGGATCCCGAAGGTTGGCCGGCGTGGGTCCCGAAGGTTGGCCGGCGTGGGTCAGGAAGGTTGGCCGGCGTGGGTCCCGAAGGTTGGCCGGCGTGGGTCAGGAAGGTTGGCCGGCGTGGGTCAGGAAGGTTGGCTGGCGTGGGTCAGGAAGGTTGGCCGGCGTGGGTCCCGAAGGTTGGCCGGCGTGGGTCAGGAAGGTTGGCCGGCGTGGGTCAGGAAGGTTGGCTGGCGTGGGTCAGGAAGGTTGGCCGGCGTGGGTCCCGAAGGTTGGCCGGCGTGGGTCCCGAAGGTTGGCCGGCGTGGGTCAGGAAGGTTGGCCGGCGTGGGTCAGGAAGGTTGGCCGGCGTGGGTCAGGAAGGTTGGCCGGCGTGGGTCCCGAAGGTTGGCCGGCGTGGGTCAGGAAGGTTGGCCGGCGTGGGTCAGGAAGGTTGGCTGGCGTGGGTCAGGAAGGTTGGCCGGTGTGGGTCCCGAAGGTTGGCCGGCGTGGGTCCCGAAGGTTGGCCGGCGTGGGTCCCGAAGGATGGCCGGCGTGGGTCCCGAAGGTTGGCCGGCGTGGGTCAGGAAGGTTGGCCGGCGTGGATCCCGAAGGTTGGCCGGCGTGGGTCAGGAAGGTTGGCCGGTGTGGGTCAGGAAGGTTGGCCGGCGTGGGTCCCGAAGGTTGGCCGGCGTGGGTCAGGAAGGTTGGCCGGCGTGGGTCCCGAAGGTTGGCCGGCGTGGGTCAGGAAGGTTGGCCGGCGTGGGTCAGGAAGGTTGGCCGGCGTGGGTCAGGAAGGTTGGCCGGCGTGGGTCAGGAAGGTTGGCCGGCGTGGGTCAGGAAGGTTGGCCGGCGTGGGTCTCGAAGGTTGGCCGGCGTGGGTCCCGAAGGTTGGCTGGCGTGGGTCCCGAAGGTTGGCCGGCGTGGGTCACGAAGGTTGGCCGGCGTGGGTCAGGAAGGTTGGCCGGCGTGGGTCAGGAAGGTTGGCCGGCGTGGGTCAGGAAGGTTGGCCGGCGTGGGTCACGAAGGTTGGCCGGCGTGGGTCGTGATGGTCGGCCGGCGTGGGTCACGAAGGTTGGCCGGTTGGTAAAAGAACACTGATGTTGAGGACACCCCCTAATCAGGCAGGCTGTGACTCACCTCCATCACAACCCCCCCCCCCCTCCCCCGCTTCCCCACACCTTTCTGGCCGGTAGATGGGGCCACTTCCAGAGCTGTCAAATTCAACCCAGAGAGTGCAGTCTTAGAGCACTCTGCATAATTGATGGTGAATGAGCGGGCATTTAAAAGAGAGAGATAAATTCCACTTGACATAATGTAGCACATGAGGGGGAACAGACTAGAAGCATATGCTGAAAGTGTTTGATGCTGTGGAGATGGGAGGAGTCTTGCGAATGGCTGACATAAACCAGTTGGGCTGAATGGCCTGTTTCTGTGTTGCCCTGGACATTAAGAGAATCAAAATCTCTGGAGGAAGGGTTTGAAAGTGGGGTGGAGGTAAAGGATCAGCCATGATCTTATTGAATGGTGGAGCAGGCTCGAGGGGCCTTATGACCTGGCCCAGTTCCGTTTTATTTTGTCTTTTCTTACATTCTCAGTCATGTGTCTGCCATTTATTTCTATATAATCTTTTTATAATATGTACAAGGGAAATTAGAAATTAACAGCTTTTAAAGGCCATCAAGCCCCATCCTTTCATTTTTCCATTTGAACTAGTCAGTACACAAAGGCCCCCGTAGAGATCAGTTAGCAGTTGTGATAACATCAGACTACCTCAGTTACACTGACCTCTTTGCAGGCATGTATGACGGAAATAACTCAGCTAGCTACCTCTGACAAATATAGGAGCTGAACGCTTTGATTACAACAAAGGGTTTGGTGTCTGCTATCAACCAAATGCAAAATTGGAAGAGTCTTTTATCTATCGGTTGTCCTGCTGAATTCTAAAAATAGTGCTGGCTGATGTCTCAATTGGAGATGTTTTCAACAGTGGGTCTGGTTCCCTGTGGTTCTGAGGAAGGCTGCAGGGGAGTTTTCACCCCAGCATTGCAGCTTATGGAGAACACTGATAGTGAGTGACACTTTTCTGAAAAGTTTTTTTAGTTATTTGTTTAAAAAATGAATTTAGAGTAGCCAATTATTTTTTTTTCCAATTAAGGGGCAATTTAGCGTGGCCTATCCATCTACCCTGCACATCTTTGGGTTATGGGGGTGAAACCCACGCAGACACGGGGAGAATGTGCAAACTCCCCACGGACAGTGACCCGGGGCGGGATTGAACCTGGGAACCTCGGCGCCGTGTGGCAGCTGTGCTAACCACTGCACCACTGTGCTGTCCTCTTGCTTTCTGAAAAGTAACAGAGAAACAGAAGGAAGAGTCCATCTCTTGAAACACATCTGTGTCTCACATATGCTCATTATTCAACTGTGACTCCAGGATTTTTGCAAACATTTATTGACCTTTATTAAGTGTTAAGCTTAAATGACTCAATTTAAAAATGAGAACAGTGAAACGACACCTGAATTAGATTGTACATTGCATTAGTCTTGTTTCTGTCTGGGAAATGTGGATACAGCTTACATGAACACTTTGTCCAGCAACACATAAACATTTGGTCCAGAAAACTTAACAAGGATAGTTGCTGACATTAGTGGGCATGTGTTCAACAGGGTCATAAAATATTCTCTTATCCTGCAACCACGAAAGGTGCCAACCTGGTTATGAAACTGTTTATTTAAGTGCGTTAATGTTAGGTAATGGACGAAGGAAAGATTGTGCATGTCATGATATGCAGTCATTGTGGTGAATGTATTATACCAATAATCCACCGTTGTATCAGTACCATGCTTTGCCTTTGTATTTGCATCTATGCTATGCTGTTGCCCTTGCGGGCTCCACCTATGGGCCATTGTATGGCATCATCCATAGGGAACATGTTGGGACACGTATGGGCTCCGCCCATGACTCCTCCCCGTGAGGGGGGTATAAAGAGCAGTCGACCTGTAGGCGGCGCACAGTATTGTTCCAGTCGCAGGCAGGCACTGTTCTAAGTTGATTAAAGCCACGGTTTACTTTTACTCTTGACTCGAGTGAATTGATGGTCGCATCAATTTAATCAACTTATACGCAACTATGGAATCGGCCCTCAAACCTGACCAACTGGAACTCGATCCGCAGGTCGCGGAGGTGAAAGAAATGTTTTCGCACTGGCTTTGATGCTTCAAGGCTTATCTCGCAGCCGCCTCCACGCCTTCCGTCACTGACTAACAGAAGCAGTGCCTCCTCCACGCACGGGTGAGCCATCGAATCTCTGTTCAACTCGACGAGGCCTCCTCCTACCCAGATGCCCTCGCGATGCTCGAACGCCTCTCTGTACGGCCCGTGAACGAGGTTCGCGCGACACATCCTCACCACTCACCTCCAGCGTCCCGGGGAGTCACTAGATGACTACCTAAGTGCTTCAAGATTGTTAAACCAGACAGGGCACCCCTGCTAGGTGCGCACGCCTGCAAGCAACTGAACCTCATTGAAAGGATCTACACCACGACGCCTTCCCATTCAGATCTTCAGGCCAGCATCCTAACCCAGTACCCAGATGTATTTAGCGGGAATGACACGCTGCCGTACAAGTACAAGATTCTACTGCGGCCCGATGCCAAGCCAGTGGTCCACGCATCACGACGTGTCCCTGCTCCACTGAGAGAGCACCTGAAGGCAGAGCTCACGAGTCTACAACAAAAAGGCATCATCTCCAAGGTCACTGAACCAACCGACTGGGTCAGCTCGATGGTGTGCGTACAGAAGCCTTCGGGGGATCTGCATTGACCCCAAGGATCTAAACAAAAACATTATGCGGGAACATTACCCCATCCCGAAGAGGGAAGAAATCACGAGTGAGATGGCACACGTGCGCTTCTTCACAAAATTGGACGCATCCCAAGGATTTTGGCAAATCCAACTAGAAGAATCCAGCAGAAGGCTCTGCACCTTTAGCACTCCTTTTGGCAGATTCTGCTACAACCGAATGCCATTTGGCATCATCTCGGCATCAGAGATTTCCCATCGCATCATGGAACAGATGATGGAGGGAATAGAAGGGGTTCGTGTCTACATTGACGATATCATAATCTGGTCCACAACCCCAGAGGAACATGTGTCGCGACTAAAGAAAGTATTTTGACGCATACATGAACATGGCCTCAAGCTAAACAGGTCCAAGTGCTGTTTTGGGACATCCACGCTGAAGTTCCTGGACGATCAGATTTTGCAACACGGTGTGCGCCCGGACACAGAATTAAAGTCATCGAGGCAATGAAAGTCCCCGAGGAGAAGAAGGCAGTACTGCGCTTCCTGGGAATGGTCAATTTCCTTGGCAAGTTCTTCCCGAATTTGGCCAAACACACCACGGCCCTACGCAACCTGGTGAAAAAATCAACCGCCTTTGAGTGGAAGGCGGAGCACCGAACAGAGTGGCTGGAGCTGAAAGCCAAGCTCACCACTGCACCCGTCCTTGCATTCTTTGACCCAGACCGAGAGACCAAGATATCCACAGATGCGAGTCAGGATGGCATTGGGGGTGGTGTTGCTTCAAAGAGACGACACGTCATCCTGGGTACCAGTAGCATACGCGTCACGGGCAATGACACCCACTGAGACCAGATATGCGCAGATTGAGAAGGAGTCCTCAAATTTCATGATTATGTCTACGGCTTGCCAACATTTTCTGTTGAGGCGGATCATAGGCCTCTGGTCCACATCATCCAAAAGGACCTGAACGACATGACGCCTCGTTTGCAGAGAATTCTGCTCAAACTCCGGAGGTATGATTTCAATTTGGTGTACACACCTGGCAAGGAGCTCATCATCGCTGATGCATTGTCCCGCTCCGTCAACTCACCCAGTGAACCACTGGTGATCATCCAACACATTGAATTGCAGGTACAAATGTGTGCAAGCACTGTCCCGGCAACAGATGAGAAGATCGTTCTCATCCGAGAAGAGACGGCTAAAGACCCCCTGTTGCAGCGAGTCATCCACAACCTCAGCAATGGCTGGCAGAAAGGGTAATGCCCTCAATTCTATAACGTCAAGGACGACCTGATGCTGATCGACGGCATCCTGCTCAAGTTGGACAGGATAGTCATCCCGCTACCTCTCCAGAGCATGATGCTGCGGCAGATTCATGAGAGACACATGGGCGTAGAAAAGTGTAGACGCAGGGCCCGGCAAGCTGACTACTGGCCCAGCATCAACCAGGACATGGTCCTGAACTGCGAAACCTGTCAGAGGTTCCAACCAGCGCAGAGCAAGGAGACGCTCCAACCACATGACCTAGAGACCTCTCCGTGGTCCAAGGTTGGCATTGACCTATTCCACGTGAATGGTCGCGACTATATCTTAATCATCGATTACTTTTCGAACTATTAGGGAAACATTAGGGACCTTCAAGCAGCTATTGGATAGGTACATGGATTACGGTAGAATGATATAGTGTAGATTAATTTGTTCTTAAGGGCAGCACGGTAGCATTGTGGATAGCACAATTACTTCACAGCTCCAGGGTCCCAGGTTCGATTCCCGACATTGGGTAACTGTCTACGTGGAGTTTGCACATCCTCCCCGTGTGTGCGTGGGTTTCCTCCGGGTGCTCCGGTTTCCTCCCACAGTCCAAAGATGTGCAGGTTAGGTGGATTGGCCATGATAAATTGCCCTTAGTGTCCAAAATTGCCCTTAGTGTTGGGTGGGGTTACTGGGTTATGGGGATAGGGTGGAGGTGTTGACCTTGGGTGGGGCGCTCTTTCCAGGAGCTGGTGCGGGCTCGATGGGCCGAATGGCCTCCTTCTGCACTGTAAATTCTATGATAATCTATGATAAATCTAGGACAAAGGTTCGGCACAACATCGTGGGCCGAAGGGCCTGTCCTGTGCTGTATTTTCTATGTTCTATGTTCTATGTTCTATCCTGAGGTGCTGAAGCTGCCAGATCTCACCTCACGGACCGCCATCAAAGTGTGTAAAGAGACATTCTCACGGCATGGCATCCCGAACACCGTCATGAGCGACAATGGCCAGTGCTTCCACAGTTGAGAATGGTCCATGTTTGCCAAGAGCTACAATTTTAGGCATGTCACCTCCAGTCCGCACTATCCGCAGTCCAATGGCAAAGTCGAAAAAGGGGTGCACATCGTTAAGCAGCTCATCCGCAAGGCCTCGGACTCCCCTTCCGACATACACCTTGCACTACTTGCGTGCCGGGCAACTCCCTTGTCCACTGGCATGTCGCCAGCTTAACTGCTGATGAACAGGGTCCTGAGGACGACGCTTCCAGCCATACACCTGCCCAACCTTGATCACCTCGCGGTGCTGCAGAAGATGCAGCAGCTTCGCGACAGCCAGAAGCAGGGCTATGATGCACATGCCACTGATCTGGACGTGCTATCCCCGGCAGACACGGTCAGGTTCAAGATACCGGATAGTGGGTGGTCTGCTCTGGCTGTCGTTGTTCGACAAACTGCGTTTAGATCCTATGTCATACGTATGGCTGATGGCTCCATTGTGCGAAGGAATCGAAGGGCACTGCGAAAAGTTGCTTGCCCACAACCACTTTCCCCTCCATTTAAACATGTCGAATTGCCCCTCCAGATACCTCGAACCATGAGGCCACCAGTCGTGTCTCCCACCCGCCTGTCAAGACACCGTCATCCCTCCACCACCTCTCCGGCGGTTGACAAGGATCAGACGCAAGCCTCAGAGACTGGACTTATGAGCATTTGTTTCGTTTGTTGTGTTCTGTATTCCTCTGTCAGTCACATTAGACAGACACATTCACATGTATGTACATCTAAAACAAAAGGGGGAGATGTCATGATATGCAAACATGCAATCAATGAACACTCAGAATAGGACACAACCAATGGGCAGTCAGGACACTCAGAGGTGGCATCACCACAAGGGGGCATGACAAAAACACTATAAAAGGGATGAGGCACTCACACCCTGCCTCTTTCCACAGACAGACATCTAGAGAGTTAGACAGGGTTGATCAGCAGCATCACACCCCAGCACGTGGCTTAGAGCAAGCTGGTATAGTTAGACTGAGTTACTACAGTTAGATTAGCAGAGAGTCGAACTCATTTGAGAACTGTGTTAATAGTTCAATAAACACGTTGAACTCATTTCAGAGTCTGGAGCATCCTTTAGTTACGACTGCATCAAGTAGCAGCCTGTGTTATCCGAAGCAGCATAACACAACAGTGCAAACATGTTCAGCAATAATCCACTGATACTGCGGTTGACTGTAATCTCCATACCCAGGTCATTAAAAACAGATTATCTGATTATTATTTCTTTGCTGGAGAAGCGCTTAAGGAAATTCCTGGCCAATTATGATTTTCACTTTGGATCATGTTTGCATTCATTAAAAAAAATGTACAGAATTCTACAGAACTACGGAGTTGCCACCAACTCCACAAACTGCTGATGAGCTCATCCAGGTGAACAAAGGAAGCTGTTTAAATAAGTGAGAATGTGGAATTCACTACTTCAGGGAGCAATTGAGACAAATGGGGTAGCATAAATAGCGTAGCATTTGAGGGGAAGCAAGGTAAAACTGCATGAGGGATAAAGAAATAGAATGGTATGGTGATCGGCTGGGATGGAAATCAAATGGGAGGAAGCCTTTAAGGAGGCCAAGATGGACCAGTTGGGCAAAATGGCATGTTTCCATACTATAGAATTCAATGCAGTTCAGTATAAACAGTGTCTATCCTCCAATTTCACTGGTCTGTTGAAGTATATTTAACAAGCGGAATCATAAAGTATGACATTTGAGCAAGTCAGAAGTCAATGTTTGGTCCATCAATGCCTCCCTTCTGGACTCTGTGTGAAAAGCAGAAAAATGGAAAACATTTTAAAAAATAAATTTAGAGTACCCAATTATTTTTTTCCAATTAAGGGGCAATTTAGCGTGGCCAATCCACCTACCATGCACATATTTGGGTTGTGGGGGGGCAAGGTCCACGCAGACATAGGGAGAATATGCACACCAGAGAGACAGTGACCCGGGGCCGGGATCGAAACCAGGTCCTCGCCGCCGTGAGGCAGCAGTGCAAACCACTGCGCCACTGTGTTGCCTGAAAAATGGAAAACGTACAATTTGGGAAGGAGAGGGGTGGTGTGGTATGGGGAGGGGCAGGGAGGAGGGGGGGGGGGGGATCAATTTTGCCATTCACTGCTCATTGGGAAACTGGTTAGATTGGGAAACATGGATTTCACAATCCGCTCAATTTGGAGTTTTATTGTAGCCAGTAATTTTGTGGCAGGTGTAAAGCCAATCCTGGGGCTTCTTCACCTGTAAAACGAAGGTTACAATTGCCCCCTATGCTAGTCTGAAAATGCATTTACAGTCCTGCTGACTCCGTCTTCAACTTATGTTCCCTTCTCTTTCCAAAGTCAGCCAGTAGCAAGATAGCCAGAGTAAATGTTTAATGTCTGAAGCTTTTAAATAAATCACGAGTGACTTAGAGTGTGAAGGAGCAATTGGCAAACCTCTGGGTGGTCAGTATCTTTAAGAATTTCTTGCTTGCAAGAGATAGATGATTGATGTTGAGATTCCATCTCTGGAGTCCGATCAAAACTTTATTTATTGTCTCTGACACGGTGCATTGGGCATCTGCCGTCACCCCTGACCTCATTGAAGACCAGGTCACTTTCTCTCAGTGGTAATATCAACACAGAGACAGTGTTTGTTTGTCAGCCGAGAAAGTCCCATCAAAAGGGTCAGTTTTCCTTGTCAGGATGTGACTAGTGCTGTCCCCCTACTGGGGCCAAAGCTTTTCACTGGACTTATTAATGTCTTTGATGAAGAAATCAAGAACTGTACATTCAGGTTTGCTGGTCACGCAATGTTTGTGTGAAGTCAGTATTGCAGATGGGAGCGGAAAGTTGCAATGCAACAGTAATAGACTGAATGAGTGAGTGAGCGACTGAGTGAGTGGGTGAGTGAGTGAGTGGGTGAGTGAGTGAGTGAGTGAGTGAATGAGTGAGTAAGTGAGTGAGTGGGTCAGCGAGTGAGTGGGTGTGTGAGTGAGTAGGTGAGTGAGTGAGTGGGTGAGTGAGTGAGTGGGTGAGTGAGTAGGTGAGTGAGTGAATGAGTGGATGAATGGTGAGTAGGTGAGTGAGTGGGTGAGTGTGTGAGTAGGAGAGTGAGTGAATGAGTGGATGAGTGAGTGAGTGAATGAGTGAGTGAGTGGCTGGGTGAGTGAATGGGTGAGGGAGTGAGTGAATCAGTGGGTGAGTGAGTGAATGAGTCAGTGAGTGGATAAGTGAGTGGACGAGGGAGTGAGTGAGTAGGTGAATGAGTGAGTGAGTGAATGAGTGAGTGAGTGATCGGGTGAGTGAGTGGGCGAGAGAGTAAGTGAATGAGTGGGTGAGTGAGTGAGTGAGTGGGTAAGGGAGTATGAATGAGTGGGTGAGTGAGTGAATGAGTGTGTGAGTGGTGAGTGAATGAGTGTGTGAGTGGTGAGTGAGTGAGTGAATGAGTGAGTGGGTGAATGAGTGAGTGAATGAGTGGGTGAATGAGTGAGTGAATGAGTGGGCGAGTGAGTGAGTGAATGAATGAGTGGATGAAACTCCGGCAGATGGAGCACTAAGTAGGGAAGTGTGAGGTCATTTACTTTGCACGCAAGAAAATAGATCAGAGTGTAATTGGTTATGATAGTGAGAACGGTGGAGGAGCAGAGAGAATTAAGGATCCGGAATTTAATGGAGATCTGAAATTCTCCCTCAAAATACAGGTGGGACAGGGGTTAGATTGAAAAATGTTAACCTGAGCTTGATTGTTCTCAGGGAAGGTGCTCAAGGATATGGATTAAAGGTGGGTTAATGGAGTTAATATATGGATCAACCATGATTTAACTCACTCGTTCACTCACTCATTCACCTACTCACTCACTCCCTCGCCCACTCACTTACCCACTCACTGACTCATTCATTCACTCACCCACTCATTCACTCACTCCCTTACCCATTCACCCACTCACTCACTCATTCCCTCACTCATAGATGGTACAATAAGTTTGAGGGACTGAATGGCCCCCTCCGGTTCCTATGTTCCGACAGGAAAAAATGACAGAGCTCACCGGAGGTCAAGTATGTAAGCATGCAGCTGTATATTTGGCAGACACGTGCTCCAATACTGGGAATATAATAAGGTACTACAATAGAGACTTGAGGGAGTGCTGTACTGTCGGAGGTACTGCACTGGTGAAGGTGCTGCCTTTTGAATGAGATGTTAAACTGAGGCCGCATCTGTCCTCTCAACAGACATAAGAATTCCACAGCACTAGTCAAAGTCAAGCAGGGAGTGTTTCCTGGCGTCATGGCAAATTATTATCTCCCATCCACTGTCACTAAAACAAACCATCTATCATTTGTTTCATGAGAACAGAGGAACGGTTAAGCCAACAAAAAAAGACTGAGGTTCATCTCATTCACCTTCTGGGAGTTACATGATAAAATGATAATGGAATTATTGACTAATTATTGCAACCAATCTTTATCAATTTGTGCATGACACGCCCAGGCATGAGGTGAGAAAAACTCTCAAAGGTGGGGAGCTTGGGGAGTTATAAGTGCACAGCTACCAGGTCCTCTCAAGCTTGTACACTGTGGGATCTTACGATGTGCAATTTTGGCTCCCGCATTTCCTTACAATGCAAAGGTGGTATTTCAAAAACACCTCCGCAATAAAGCAGTTGGACCATGCTGAGCTTGTGAAGGATGCTGTGTAAATGCAAGTCCTTTCCTTTACCCTGGTTCTTTGCTGCTTTTTAACTATACATTCATGGGATGTGGGCTTTACTGGCTGGGTCAGCATTGATTGCCCATCCCTCATTGCCCTTGAGAAGGTGATGGTGAGCTGCCTTCTTGAACCGCTGCAGTCCCTGTGGTGTAGGTACACCCACAGTGCTGTTAGGGAGGGAGTTCCAGGATGTTGACCCAGCGACAGTGAATGGACGGTGATATATTTCCAAGTCAGGGTGGTGAAGGTTTGGAAGGGAACTTGCAGGTGGTGATGTTTGTACAGGTATAGGTCAAATTGCTAATTCAACAACAGCTGACATTCATAGAGCATTATTTTTTTTAAATTTAGAGTACCCAAGTCACTTTTTCCAATTAAGGGGCAATTTGACGTGGCCAAATGACCTGTCCTGCACATCTTTGGGTTGTGTGGGCGAAACCCACGAAACACGGGGAGAATGTGCAAACTCCACACGGACAGTGACCCAGAGCCGGGACCGAACCTGGGACCTCGACGCCGTGAGGCAGCAATGCTGTGCCACCGTGCTGCCCCCATATAGCATTATTAACATACGGGAGAAAATCTCAATATTCTTCACAGAGGTATAGCCGGACACAATCAGACTCCAAGCCACAGAGGGAAATATTAGGAGTTGGACAAAAAGCTTGGGCAATGTTTTTAAATAGACTCTTACAAATGGGAGACACAGTTGGGGAGGTGAAGGGGTTTAGGAAAGGAAATGTAGTGGGAGGACCATGGGGCACTCTGTAGGTGTGGGCATTAATGATGGCACCAAGGGTGGGAGGATGCACAGGTGCTGAAGTTTGAAGAATTGATAGCAGAAGGGGAGAGGTTACAAACATAGGGTGAGATAACATTGTGGAGAGATTTAAACACCAGGATTTGGAATTTTAAATTGCAGGGTTTGGGGGACCCAGGGTTAATGTAAGTCTGCGTGAATGGGTTCAGGCAAGCATGAAGTGGTGTGCAATAGAAGCGGGAGGAGCAGAAATATACAAGTGTGGCAGTATTTTATTTCTCTTGGCATTTCTATCTTTGCTAATTGTTAAAAGTTTTCACAAACTCTCAACTAGGAAGAATGTACAAGAGTATAGGTGCTCACATGTCAGCCATGGTGCAGCTGGTAGCACTATAACCTCTTGAGTTACAATGTTTTCGATTCAAGTCCCACTCCTGTGCTTGAGTACAAAAATCAAGGCTGACACTCCAGCACAGTATTGAGGGGCGCATCACTTCTTTAGGCATCATTTTTCAGATAAGACATTAAACCAAGGGCTGCTTGGTGCTTTTCAATCTCCTCTCTTCATGCTTGAGTGATTTTGAAGTGGTCAGCTGGAAGTTGACAGCATTTAACTCTGCCTGAAGTGGTACAGGAGCTGTCAATCAAAGCTTGATGTTTATAAACATTGCAATTAGAGCACTTAAGAGTTACTCAACTGTGAAGGAAGATGAACAGAGCAATGCTGACAGCTGTGTGTGTGGAAGCTGTCAATCACAGCCTAGTAAAATCAATATCAAAGAGAAATGAATGAATGGCTTGCAGATCAAAGAGCTGAGGGGGTTTAAACACAGCTGACTGGATTTCTCTTTCCAGGGATTATTGATGGGATTCTCTGGTCCTGAGACTAAATGTTGATGCCGGGGCAGGATTCGTGGACTTCCACGACAGCAGAACTGGAGCCGAACCTGGACAGATTCAGCGGCTAGTACTGGCTCCACGTGGAACATAATCGATTCTAATGAGAAATGGTGCAGGATTCGCCGGGTCCGTGATTGACACTTGGGAGGCTCACAAGCTGCAGCCACATATACATATTACAATCCCCACACACACACTAAGATGGCACTGGTTGCACTGGAGCACACCCATCCCACTGATGGGTCGGCTGGGGCCAGAGGGCACCTAGGAGGGTGCCCTGGGGGAGACACCCATATGACCCTAAGTTCACAGTGGGCAGTCAGTGGCATGCGCAGCTGCATGACTGCCCTGCAGGCGTGGCAATGCTGTTCCGTTGTCCACCCCGAGCCCACACCCTACTCCTGGCCAACCCCCGCTACTCACCCCAGCCCTGGCAGAAGCCCCCCCCCCCCCGGCCAGCCGTACAACTGTCACCAAACTATGGTGATCTTGGACACCTTCCATACCGCTCAGTAACCACGACGCACGTGAACCTCATCGGTCCATCGGAGGCAGAAAACCATGGAGGCCCCGGAGAATACCGGGTCGAGCCCTCTAATGATATGCAAACTGTGTTTACTGTACGAGCATTCTGGAATGCATTGACGCTGCTGTTGAGGCGACGGAGAATTGTGATATGTCGTGAAATCGGTGCTCTCCGCGATTTCGGCATCGGAGCTGATTCTTCGCACAATCACGTTCCGCGATTCCGGCGTTGGCCGACGGAGAATTCTGCCCCAAGGTGTTTGTGAAATGTGCTGTATAAATGGAAGTCTTTCTTTTTTTAAAGTTGCTTTTTAAGTCGTGACTGAGACACTGTGTATTAGTTTATGCATCTGTGGTAGGGAAACGTAAAGAAAATGTGCGTCCTTTATGCTATGGAGGAAGCAAAGTGTTAACAAAATTAAAGTCTGACACACAAACACTCATTTCCATGTTAAGTAAACAATTCTTCCTGGCGTCAGGAGTTTCTTGTCTGATGCAGTTCAAAGGCCGGAGATTGCCTTTGATTCAAGGTCAATTTTTTTTTTCCCTTCACGGAGCATTTTGAACAGCGTTGGCTGGAGTTGCCTCGGACCATTGTAAACTGCTGCTGATAGTTACATGACACTGGGGGTGAAAAGAGTTCAAACACAGAGGCAGAAGCAAGAGCTGTATTAGTAACCGTTTGAAATAAATCTTTCACTTTGTACCTTGAAGTTCAACGTGGCAGCGTGTGGTAAAATAATTCCTTCCTCTGTAATGTCAGCAGAAAGTTAATTAACATACAAAAGTGCTAAGCAGCTTTGGCTTCAAATGTAACTGTCAAATATTTTTCTATTTGTCTAGGTCTTCAAATAGCTAGGCGCCATGCAGAGTTACTCACTCAACTAAAGCAAACAGTTAAGTGTTAATGAGTAACTCGGGGCCATTCTACAATTTAATAACCCTACCCATATCCGAGTCCGTTCCAAAGTTCAAACGCCATTTTAATGGTCCATCTCCAGACCTTTCCACATTTGTCTTTCATAAGATCCTGTGGCCGGAGGGTTAGTTCACCACACGTCCCAGAAATGTCAGAGAAATGGCAGGCAGAGACCATGAGGAGGTGGCAGGGTGCTGGGCCTCGAACTGCCAGCAAAAGAGCCTGCTTGCTGGGAGATTGCACACTGCAAGTCCAGGCACAGGCTGACCGACTAAAGCAATTGGGGGCATAGTGTGAGAATGTGCAAATTGCTACCTGGGGGAGATCCAGTTCAAGGGAACCTAAACAAGCAAATGGGGATGAAGGAATGAAGGGTTAGATGAGGAAAAATGGAAGGAGGTTCGAGTGGAGAGTAAAGGCCAGCATGGACTGATTGGGGCGAATGGTCTATTTCTCTGATGTACATTATATGCAATTTCACATTGTGCTCTGGTTTGCAATGTGTAATTCTGGTTGTCGGTCTTCACACTGCGAATGTCTTTTGTGTGGAAGTGGGAGTGGAGAGGTAAATTGATTTGCTCAAGGTGGGAATGCTAACCCTGCTTGGGCGTATTCCCCAAGTTTACATCGGGATATATTTTTGTTGCATAAGAAATAGAGGCAGGAGTAAACCATGGGTGCGATGTGATTCCAGGTGCTCCCACCAGCGGAGAATTGGAAGTGTTTCCCACTAGTGCCGGGAGCACTGCTCATGTGCCGTTCAATGGCACTGAGAGACTTTTTTTGACAGGTTCGGGTGTTACCTTGAGAGGGGCAGAGCCTAATCCCGCTGACAGGTCCCGCTCCTCAGAGATCAGGGTGCCATTTTTAAAGGCCACCCCCCACTAATAGCTGACAAGGCCCCTCCCCCCAATTAGTCGCAGGTATTCCCCCCATCGCTGGCAAGACCCCTTCTCCAATCACTGGGAGGTCCCTCCCCCCACAAATCGCTGGCAAGGCTCCTGTCTATCTTTGGCAAGGCCCCCTCTGCCACTAATTGCTGGCAAGGCTCCTGCCTATCAGGTTGGGGTTCTTTCTCTGGGATGGGGGTTATTTGGCAGGTCTTCCCACTTGTAGCCTTGAAAGTCATTAAAGTGTCTTTCAGCATGTCAAGTTTCAGTTTAACGTCTCCCCCCTGAGTGTTGGAACCCTTTGATGTCTCTCCCAGCATGTCATGTTCAAAGGATAGAATCAGAATTCCTACAGTGCAGGAGGAGGCCATTTGGCCCATCAAGTCTGCACCGACCCTCTTAAAGAGCACCCTGCCTAGGTCCACAACTTCGCCCTATCCCCATAACCCCACTTAATCTGCACATCTTTAGACTGTGGGAGCAAATCAGAGCACCCGGAGGAAACTACGCAGACACGGTGAGAATATGCATACTCCACACAGACAGTCACCCAAGTCCGGAATTGAACCCGGGACCCCAACAGTGTGAGGCAGCAGTGCTAACCACTGTGCTACCATGCCACCTCTGTCAGAAGATCTGTCAAAAGAAGATTAAAATGTTCACTCTGCAGCCTTAAAACCTTTAAGATCTCTTCCAGCATGTCAATATCAATGTTCTGTCAGATGAAAAGTCTTCCCTTTAATATGTGGAAAGCCTTTAAAGTGTTTCTTTCATAGTTAATTTCATTCCGCTTTAACCTTTCCTATAACCGGTGCCGAGAAACCTTAGAGCTTTGAACTGAATTGTTTGCATTCAATTTCACAGTCCGTTAAGTCTGTTGATTGACAGATCCAGGCAATTTCAAAGGAGGGTTAATGTTGTTTTTCTAGCTCTGCAGGGGTCCATTACCTCTGAAGTGTTTCCTCTTTTGAGCATATGTTCTTTTTAACTGCAGTTTTTTTTTATCGAGGCTGTCCCTTTGTTCTGAAGAGCTATGCAGGAAGAGCAGGTGCTCTGTCTGAGCGCTTCCCCCTCAAGGTGCCAGCTCCCTGCTTGCCAGGACCTGTACAAATTCACAGGAGCAGCAACCCTGGCTGGGGGGTGCTGGAGCATCCAAGGAGGCTGGTGGATCAGGCTTCTATCCGTTATTGAAATGGACATTAATTGAAATTAGGAGCTTGCATGTTCCTGCCCGCTCTGTGAACCTCGTCAGGGCTGGCAGGGGTGGCCGGAAGACTTGTAAAGGGTTAACACCCTGCAGGACCCCTGCTTTTACTCTTGGACCCGATATAGTGGGCTATTACAATTCCTGCCTGGGGCTAGTTGCCCCGGAGAATCACCCCCCATATGTATCTTTGAGGCTCCTAGCTACCCTTCAGTATAGAGCTACCTCAATTCTACTTTCCTGCCCTGTCTCCCTATCCCTTGATTCCCTTATGGGTAATGGTGTCACTGATTATAGAAACAAGGCAGGCAAACAGGTCTACGATACAGATAAGCCATGGTCTAATTAAATGACAGAACAGACTCGAGGGGCCGAATGGTCTACTTTGCTCCTCTCTGATGTGTTGGGTGTTCTGGATCACATACAGGTCCCCAACACTTGAAATAGTGCTACTCTATTTTATTGAATCATTAACTGTTTAAACATACTTAGACTGTGGGTTAATACGATACCAGCTTTAACTAAAGACCTCTGCCTTGTCCTAACCAGTCGATGCACTCAGCACATGGTGAATATCTGTGTTGCAGGCTGTGAGCTCTGTCCTCCTAGCTAGCTGCAACTCGAATGAGTGGGAACTCTGATGCTCCCTGTCTTTATAGTGCGTGTGCTCTCACTGGTGATTGGCTGCGGTGTTGTGTATGTTGATTGGTCCCACTGTGTGTCCATCAGTGTGTGTCTGTACCATGATATACTGGTGTATATTATGACACTCTCCACCATGCCACGCCAATCAACTGAGGCCACAGATTACTGAAAAACTGGGGCTATTGATCCTGGACATTCCCACATGACAACTTCCAGGGTAAATGGCTATTGATGCTTTCTCTAATAGTATTAAATAAAACAGCTGTCAGTGAAATGGCAACTCTCCAAAACAGAAAAAGCAATAAAACGCACAACAAACTCAACACCAGAAATGGAAGTCTGCCAACACAGTGAAGTATAATTTTCTTTGTGCTGTGTTACAAAGCACCCCAACAAAGCAGATTGCTCTGAAGTTGATGCTGCCTCACCCCTCTCATTTTGATGCCATATTTATTACTACTGCAACACATATGCTCAATCTGCGCAAATTCAGAAACAAAGAAACACAAATCATTTGGAGATCTGTCTATCCCATCACAGCCACCAACATCACAACCTCAGAGATAGTCAGAAAGACAGGCCCCTTGTCCTGTTCATTAGATCCAGCCCTCTCCCCATGTTTCCACCCTGCCTCCACACCCCACCCCCATGTCCCACCCCCACATTTCTATGCAAAAAGCATGGAGGCCCTGGACAGGGTTCCCCCCAGAGGCTTCTGGACCTTGCCGTCAAACAGGGATCAGAAGCCCATACTATGCGGGGAACAGTCGCCGGGCTGTGATGTTCCCTGAACTGGTCAATTCATGGCCTGAGGGCTGGATTGCAGTCCAATTAAGGATGACTGGTGGGCTCTCAGAGCTAGAGGGTCAACAAGAGGTCCTCAAACACTGAAGAAATAGTAGGTTTCCTTTTCAGGTAAGTAAGTGGCCAAACTGGGGGCACACTCTCTCCAACGTTTTTAACTGTGATTTAAAAGATTGGTGTCATTGTGTCGGGAAATCACTCCCACTGGGCGGCATACTGCTGAAGCTGAAACCAACCAACAGGGAAGGCCTAAAAACCTGCCTGGATGATTGGTTCCCAGTCCACCACTGAGAGGCTGTCTCCTGGCAGCTGGGACATGGTTCTCTGATACCTCTAAGGACCCGGAGGCTGACTAGGGCCTGCCAATTGACTTTAATAGCACTTTAATGAGGTCAGTTAGCTACCCGCTGCTTATGGGTAGGTAGTCCTGTGCAGCTAAAGGTTCAGCCCCAAATGTCAGATCACATCATTCAGGTTAAAATTGCAGGTTGGATTTTTTGGAACTATTAGAATTACACAGAAGATCGAACCAGTTTATATGCGTTCAAACAATTATTCTCTTGACTGCTTGTAATATTTCTTACACCATTCAACAATCAGTAAAATTCTTTTGGAAGAATATTAGTAAATATTAATATTTAGTAAACTTCTGAAAGTGATTTTGGCGGCTTTGCAATTAATTCAATGACTTTCAGTTCTGGAGAAAAAATCTTCAAGAGCTGGAACATACCAGACTGAGAGAAGCTCCCCTATGTTGCTGACGATGACTGGCATAGTATATACCATTCTAGTTAAATATTTTTTCAGTCAGAAAGAAGAGCAGGTTACACTGCATACTTTCCATAGTATAGGTTTGTCTATACAGGCATTTTGAAAAAAACAATCAGTAATTTGACTGGGCCTTTGGAAAAAGATTAACCAGAGGGAAGAATGTATCCTGAATAACATGGAAAGTTATGGTTAGTGATGTGCTATCATTAACACAAGTCAGGCATCATAAGGGTTCATTAAACAGTCTCATTTCCCCCCCCCCCAGAATGACTTGAACTCTGCTCTGTTCTGATTCTGTCTAGTCTTATAGCACATTCTGCAGTGGTACCACAATACCCACCCTACCCAAGTCAACAACTTCCTCCAGGCTCCTGACCCATTTCTCCAACTTGAAGTTGTGTCAGAGTTGCTGCTTCCCTTTGCATATCCATCCTGCTCTCTGCTTTTGATATTCTGGCACCTGGTTAAGTGGTGACATTTATTTTGAGCATTTTAAATTTCTTCTCAAATGCTAAGTCATGAGAGAAAATGCCTATTTTTGGCTGTGTTTTCTTAATTAGGTTCCTGATCATTGAAGCATCGCTTCCTTGGCGCCACCCTCCTCTTTCCCCCTGTGTATGTGTGTGTTTAGCAAGAGCAGCATGTTTGCTTTCAATTATGTTGCAGTCATTCATTTCGGCCCATCTGTGACACTTTGTGCCATTAATAGCATTCTTAGCTTGTTTTAACAAATTTATTTAATGTCTATGCTTACAAATCCAGTGGCAAAAAAAGTGGTCCCGTTGCAGGGTCCTTTCCCAAGCCAACTTGCTCAGGATCAAGGTGCTAATCACTCAAAACCAGCTCTGCTGGGCAGGACATGTATGTATGCCTGACACCAGAAGCCCAAAGCAAGTGTCCTTGTCAGAACCTGGTCATGTCAGGAGATTCCCAGGAAAATGCTTTTGGGATGCCCTCAAGTATGCCCAATGACTGATAGGAATCTCTGTGACTGACCAAAGCAGAGAAGATTCATTCAGGAAGGCACTGAAGATAGGAAGAGACTTCATCGGATACGTGTAGAGGTCCCATCAAGGCATCAGAGCGAGTGCGCTAGTATCCAATCACCTCATCTACCAGACTCCTCAAGCACGACGTGTCCCACATGCGTCAGAGACTGCAGATCGGGCATCAACCATCTCACATCCCATTGAGCCAGAGCGGAAGCAAATCACCCTCAATCCCAAGGGATTCTAAGAAGAAGATTGCATGTTCAATATAACTTTCATAAACACTACCAGCCTACTCAAGCAAAAACTGAAAAGGTATTTACTCATCAAATCATGTGGCATTATGAGTCAGCTGATACACAGTTCTTTAAGGACATAGACATTATACCAAATGCACAAATGCATTGTGCAATGCACTGAAGCATTAATCATCGACTATAGGTGGAACCATGCCTCGTTAAGCCCTCAAAGCCTCTTTGTTTTTAAGTAAACAGAGCCTCAGGTCATAGAGAGTTGAATTGATTTTTATACATTATTCACAGGATGCGGGCGTCGCTGGCCCGGCCAGCATTTATTGCCCATCCCTAATTGCCCTTGAGAAAGTGGTGGTGAGCCAGCCTTTTGAAGCACTGCAGTCCATGTGGTGTGGGTAAGCCCAGAGTGCTGTTCAGCTGGGAGTGCCAAAGGAATTGCGATACATTTCCACGCTGTGTGATTTGGGGGGGCATGCTGCAGGTAGTCATCTTTCCATGCACCTACTGCCATCACCCTCCTAGCGGGTAGAGGTTGTTGGTTTGAATGGGGCTGACAAAGAAGCCTTGGCAAGGGACTGCTGTACATTTGGTAAGATGGTACACACTGGGCCCTGGTGATAGAGGGAGTGAATGTTTAAGGTACCACAGAAGCTTGTAGTAGAAAAATGTGCTGCAATTTCGAACAGGATGTGTCTTTCATGCAAATTTGTTTCTGGTGGCTCAATGCAAGTTAATAGCTCGCAGAATTTACAACTCCCCATGTGACTTTGCCCAAATATAGCCCCGCAGGCTAGCTTTGATCAACACTGATTGTCTCAGTAGCGACAGGGGCAATTATGGTTTATCTCCCTGACTGGATTCTTCAGACTGAGGTCTGCTTTCTTTAACTATGCCTCAGCCCCCCTAAGAATTGCCTCATCCCCTCCGGCCCAGCTGGGGGTTGCGACTCATATAGCCTGTTATAAAACTCCTTGAACACCCTATTAACCCCTGCTGAATCTCCGACCAGGTTCCCATCTCTGCCCTTACTTTCCCAATCCGCCTGGCTGCCTCCCTCTTTCTGAGCTGCTGCGCAAGCATTCTACTGGCCTTCTCTCCATATTCATATATCACCCCCCTCCCCTTCCTCAGTTGCTCCACCGCCTTTCCTATAGTTAACAAGCCAAACGCCGCCTGTAGCCTCCGTCGTTCCCTTAAAAGCCCTGCCTCTGGGGTCTCCGCATATCTCCTGTCGACCTGGTGTTTCCCTTATCAGTCGGTCCGTCTCTGCTCTGTCTACCTTCTCCCTGTGGGCCCGTATCGAGATCAGCTCTCCTCTGACCACCGCCTTCAGTGCCTCCCAGACCATTGCAGCCAAGACTTCCCCCGTATCATTAACTTCCAGATAGTTCTGGATACATTTCCTCACCCGCCTGCACACCTCCTCATCCGCTAACAATCCGACATCCAATCTCCAATGCTGGCGTTGGCCACCCTCCTTGCTCACCTGTAGGTCCACCCAGTGCGGGGCATGATCTGAGACCGTGATCGTTGAATACTCAGTGTCCACTACCCCCGTCAGTAAAGCCTTGTTCAAGATGAAACGGGAGTACACTTTATGCACGTGCGAGTAAAAGGGGAACTCCTTCACTCTCGGCCCCCAAACCTCCATGGGTCCACTCTCCCCATCTGCTCCATAAACACCTTTAGCTCCTTTGTCATTGCTGGCACCCTGCCTGTCCTTGAGCTCGACCGGTCTTGCCTTGGGTCAATGACTGTGTTGAAGTCACCCCCCATGATCAACTTATGCGAATCCAGGTCTGGGATCTTCCCCAACATCCTCCTTATGAACTCCACATCATCCCAATTTGGCGTGTACATATTCACGAGTACCACCGGCAGCCCTTCAAACTTCCCACTAACCATGATGTAACCACCTCCCACATCCGCAACTATTCTTCCCACCTCGTTTGACACTCGCTTATTAATCAGGATCGCGACCCCTCTAGTCTTAGAGACCAGCCCCGAGTGAAATACCTGTCCGACCCATCCCTTCCTTAGTCTAGTCTGACCGATTACCCTAAGATGCGTCTCCTGTAACATTGCCACGTCTGCCTTTAATTCCCTCAAATGCGTGAACACGCGTGCCTTCTTAACCGGCCCATTTAGCTCTCTTACGCTCTATGTGATCAGCCTGGTTGGGAGGCTTCTCGCTGCCCCCCCCCCACCCCCCCACCCCTGCCGATCAGCCATCATCTTTCTTGGGCCAGTCTCCAGCCCGCGCGCCGCGCATCTGCAGGCCCCTGCCCGAGACAGCCTCCGTCCCCGACCTCCCTTTTGTCCCCCAGCAAAAGTCCCTCCACCGTCAGCAGAGCAGTTCCTCCCCCCCCAATAACAGCACTATACAAACAGCCCCCTTCAACAAGCATAACATCGACTCACCCCCTACTGCACGTCCATGAGCCAGCCCGCCCAGCTTGCTTGGTAGCCTCCACCCATGGTGCCAGACATTTTCCCACCTATTGTTCCCCCCCTCCCCCACTCGGACACACATATGCAAAATAAAACAATCCCAGCCCAGTTGACTGAAAGAAACACAAAGAAAAGCAAAAACTCCACACCTCCTTCCTCCATCAGTACAAATGCAAACTTTAACTTACACAACTATGCGGCAGCCCCAGGATCAATGCAGAAGGCATTACAGATATAGTCCAAAAACAATAACCTTTTAACGTGAACACTGCAGCAAAGTACAAACACTTCAGTCCACTACCAGCCCTTTCCTTCTGGCGAAGTCCATCGCCTCCTCGGGCGACTCAAAGTAGAAATGTTGCTCCTCATAAGTAACCTAAAGACGGGCCGGATACAGCAGTCCAAACTTCACCTTCTTCTTGAAAAGGGTCGGCTTTACTTGGTTGAACCCTGCTCTTCTGACTACGTCCACGCTCAGGTCTTGGTCGATACGCAGGTTGCTGTTCTCCCACTTACAGCTCCGTGTCTGCCTAGCCCACCGTAAAATACGCTCCTTGTCCAGGTCCCTGTGGAATCTCACCACCATTGCCCTTGGGGGGGGGGGTCACCTACACGCGGCTTCCTCGCTCGCGCTCTGTGAGCCCTGTCCACCTCCAAGGGTCGGGTGAATGTCCCAGCCCCCATGAGCTTCTCGAACATGCCCGCTATGTACGCCCCTGCATTCGCTCCTTTGGACCCCTCCGGGAGACCAGCGATCCTCAAATTCTGCCGGCAGGACCTATTCTCTAGATCGTCCACCTTCTCCTGGAGCCTTTTCTGCTGGTCTCTCAGCATCCCCACCTCCAACTCCACTGCAGCTTGGTGTTCCTCCTGCTCAGTCAGTGCCTTCTCCACTTTCTGGATTGCCCGATCTTGAGTATCCAGTCTATGTTCCAGCCGAGCAATCGATTCCCTAATCGGTTCCAAGCATTCCTGTTTCTGCTTGGCGAAGCCCTCCTGTATGAACTGCATCAACTGCTCCGTCAACCGCTGGGTCGTCGAGCCAGGACTCCGGTCACCCACCATGCTTTCTCCCGTTGCAGCTTCAACCCAACCCTTCTCTGTTTGCTTATTTCTTCCTTTCTGAGCACTTCTGGTCCGCCTCTCCATGCACTGGTGTGGGATTCTTCCTCACAGTTACATCCACCATCAATTTTCCAAGTAAAAATCGGGGATAAGGTCCAAAGGTCCGACCCGAGCGGGAACCACCAAATGTGCGTCCTACTCCTTCATGGCCGCCACCGGAAGTATCTGCTTTCTATTAATTAACCAATCCTCTATCCATGCTATTACTTTACCCTTAACGCCATGCAACTTTATCGTATGCATTAACCTCTTGTGTGGCACCTTGTCAAATGCTTTCTGGAAATCCAGATATACCACATCCATTAGCTCCCCATTGTTTACCGAACTGGTAATGTCCTCAGAAAATTCCACTAAATTAGTTCGGCACGACCTGCCCTTTATGAACCCATGCTGCATCTGTCCAATAGGACAATTTCCATCCAGATGCCTAGCTATTTCTTCCATGATTTTACAATTGATGGGTGGACTGATTGTCCAGGGGGTCTTTATGTTTAAGCTGCAACCTCGATCCAGGGTGGGGTGAACTATCAGGGCTGAAATAAAATTTAAAATGTGTCTGGGGACTGAATGCACTGTTTGGACACTGCTGCGATTTTCCACCATGATTCATTGTTTTACAGGCCTCCATGCCCTGAGACAGCACACCAATGGCCGTTCCCTGAGGGAGCTCATGAGAAGCATCAGCCCACACCCTCCCTTTTCTCAGCATTCGCCCTCTTCCCGCCCTACCCGGCAGCACTGAGCCTTTCCCAGCGTGCGTTTCATGCTGGCTTCCCGTTAATTGGCCAGCAAGTTTCGGATCTCGCCCACAAATGGTGAGAATATCATTAACTAGGGCAGCACGGTGGCACAGTGGTTAGCATTACTGCCTCACGCGCCGAGGTCCCAGGTTTGATCCCGGCTCTGGGATGCTGCCCGTGTGGAGTTTGCACATTCTCCCAGTGTTTGCGTGGGTTTCGCCCCCACAACCGAAAGATGTGCAGTCCAGGTGGATTGGCCTCGCTAAATTGCACTTTATTGGGGGGAAAAAATGAATTTTATAATATAAAAAGACTATCATTAACCCTCATTTGCATTCATTGACGAGAATGAAATCGAATGCAGTGGCTTCCCGGGAATTACACAACTCCCCAGCGGGAAGTCACAGGGGCATTGTTTAGTCCTCTTCAAAAACGGGAGCTGGCACAGTGACTGATGGGAAGTGAGTAACCATTTCCATTTTCCAGCATGCAGCTCCAGCGCACCTGGCTCCAAGGGCAGCCTGCAGAGTCCTCGGGGTGCACGGGAGGATCTGGCCCCGGGGGGTGCCACCACGGTGGCCTGGCCCGCGATCGGGGCACACCGATCCGCGGACGGGCCTGTGCCATGGGAGCACTCTTTCCCTCCGCAACGGCCACTGTCAACCTCCACCATGGCCGGTGCGGAGAAGAACCCCCCTGCATAGGCGCTGGGATATCGCCAGCACACGCTGGTGCTCCCGCGCATGCGCCAACTCGTGCTGGCTGGCGGAGGCCCTTCAGCGCCGGTTGGCATGGTGCCAAGCCCTTCCACGCCGGCAGGTGCGGCACCAAACACTCCGGCACCTTTGGGGCGGCCCGACACCGGAGTGTTTCACGCCACTCCTCGGCGCCAGAGTGGCCCGCCCTGCCGGTTCGCGGAGAATCCCGTCCCAGATGTGGGAAGGGTGTGAGGAGTCAGCCATTGGATTGGGGGAGAGGAGGGGATGTTTGGGAATTTGAGGGTTGGCAGGCGGAACTGATGCCAGGAGTGAGGTGGTAACTTATGTTGCAGCTCGTTTGTCTTCTTCCTGCATTGAACGGAGGTCCTTTTCATGCTGCCCACACTGACAGTCACTGCCACTGTCTCCCAGCATTGCTGGCTCTCATCCACAGCAGTCCCCCGTCCTCGTCCCCCCCCTCCCCCCCCCATCATCTACTGTTGCTGATTTTCTCCTTGGTTCAATTGCTCTGTTTTATTACCTTTGCTCTCGAGTCGCCAGGTATCTTTATGATACCGCCACGAGGTTCAAGTCCGAGTAATGATCAATAACCCAATACACCGATGAATAAGATTTAAATCAAAGCACATTTATTATACACAGTAATCGCTACTCATGCACAAATGCTACGTCTAAGCTACTTCTACAACTAACAGGCCTATACTTAACTTTGGACTGGCCCACCAGGTCAGGGGAACAAATGGCCTTTCGTTCTGGTTCTGAGCCTGCGGGATTCGAAGTTGGTACGGATTGGTAGCTAGGAGCGCCTATCTCATAGCGAGCGTTGAATTAAGACTTACGGTTGCCGGTCTTCACTGCACCGGTCACGGTCAATGTTGGTTCGTGTTACTGGGTGACCCGGGCAGGAAGAAGAGAGTGAAGAGCAGCTGCTGAAGAGTGAAGAGAGAGCGATTTGAACTTGGGGCTCAACTCTTATAGTCCCCAGGGACTTCCCACCTTTCGGGGCGGACCCTGTACCTGGTCCCAAGTGATTGGACTTTGGCCCAATCGCTTGGTTCGATTTCTCCAATACTGCAGGTTCCCTGATCGATGGGCGGTCTTGAGGTGCTCGTTCACTTCCTTTGTTTTGGCTCCTGCTGGCGCCGAGGAGCCTGGCTTTGCTTTGTGTGTCAAAATGTTACTTATTGTTCCCGGGGATTGCTCATCAGTATGCAGGTGGCTGTTTACTTTGTTATGCTGATGGTCACTGGCATCGATGTTGTCTGGTTTTTGCAAAGGTAAATACACAGCAAACGTGCAGCCGCTGGTTTCTGTCTTGTTGGCGGAGTTTCCCGTCAGCATTTGCCGTTCGCCATTTTGAATCGGGGGTTGGCCAATTTAAGTGGCTACACTACAGAGTCGAGAAGCCTGGCCAGGTTGGCATCCTCAAAGTGAGGAGCAGATCTGCGCGCTGCCATGTGTATGTGTTGACTGGGAGTGAGTGGTGAGGGAACGCTTAAACGCGAGACGCTGAGGCTCGCAAACACGACTGTCGCGAAACACCCCACTAGCTGTGGGCGGCAAGGTAGCACAGTGGTTAGCACTGTTGCTTCAGAGCTCCAGGGTCCGGGTCACTGTTGGGTCACTGTCTGCGCAGTCTACACGTTCTCCCTGTGTCTGCGTGGGTTTCTTCCGGGTGCTCCTGTTTCCTCCCACAAGTACCGAAAGACGTGCTTGTTAGGTGAATTGGACATTCTGAATTCTCCCTCAGTGTACCTGAACAGGCGCTGGAGTGTGGCGTCTAGGGGATTTCCACCGTAACTTCATTGCAGTGTTAATGTAAACCTACTTGTGACAACAATAAAAATTATAAGATCAGATTACTATAGTGTGCCTATAAGTAGCCAACACAGGGTGAAAAGCACCAATGATTGGACAAGATGAAAGCACACCTTTTTTTCAAATTTACAAAAGTCGGATCTACTGCGTTCCCCTGGATGCGTCCTATGGAATCCCAGGATTCTGTGGAACCTAGTTTGGGAAATCCTGTTGTAGCCAATAGTGCTCCACAGAGATGCATAAGACACATGTTAGTCTCTGGTAATTTGCACACATTCAAAGTGATTGAACCCATTTGACCGTGAAGCCTTTGTAAACTGCGGTTCATATATTTATGTTAACGTATTACTTCAGCCTAGTCTTTAAATGCATTCTTTACATTCCAGTGTTCCAATGCTGGAATTAGCATTGAGAGAAAGCTGAAAGATCACACATTTAGTTTGTATTTCAGAGGGTCGTGGGTTCAAGCTCCACTGCAGAATCTGACCCCGAAATCTGGGCTAATAGCCCAGTGTAGTATTAAGGGAGTGCTTGCATTGTTAGTAGTGCTGACCTTTAGGCAAGTCAATGTCCCTCTCGTCCAATTAGATGGACTTTAAAAATTCCAATGCATTTAATTGAGGAGCGCGGAGGTGGACGTAGGTGCCCTTTATGATGGCGAGGCCGTGAGGACAGAAGCTCAGTTCCGAGTACAATAAGTCTGATTCAGACTGAGAGTGGTCAGGGAGAGTACACAATGAATACATCCAGAGACTGGACCTTGTGATGGGACCGAGGACAAGAATGGCAGACTTTCTAATATGTAGTTAGAGGAAATCCAAAGCGAGGTGGCAGTGGGGCAGAACTTGGTGCTGTCAGTGTGCACGTGGAACCTGACATGTTTTCAAAAAGTGTTGAGGAGGAGCAGCGAGTATCCTTGTTGATAGGGTTCAAGCAAGAAAGATTTATTTACGTCATGCTTTGCAGGACCTTTCAGTGTTGTAAGGCATGCTTGTGAAATATTGATGCCCTCTATAACAGAAGAATAAATATTAACAATTGAAAAAATTGAATCAGTGCAATGGGGGATTTAATATGAAGGCCATCAAGCATCAGCTGAAGATAATGGATAATTGTGAGATTGTGGCTGACAGGCCGCCTAAGATGGAGTTCTGCAAAGTATACTGGGAAAATTAGAAAAGTGCAAGAACAAGCAGGCTGCAGTCTAAATGAATATTGATGAGCAGGCTGCAGCCTGGACATTGCAATATACAGGAAAGAGGCCATCTCCAGGCCATCCCTGGGACAACAGAAGTGTCCAGTCAATCACGCTTGTTTACCAGTCACAGCGGTGCCTAAACGCCTTATTTGGAAGAACCTACGTGCTCCAAACACCTGCAGGCATTACTGTTGAGTGCACATCCCGAAATCGGTGTGGCAGCCCCTGATTGGACTTAATCGATCAGGGTGATTGAACCCTAATCGATTGATTGGCGATAATCCAGAGACCACCCAAAAGGGCGCGAAACCAGTGAAGGATAAAAGGTGCCGCACAACCCAAGAAACTCTCTCTTCAGCAGCCAGCAACAGGAACAGAACAACGGTGATCTTCGCCGGCAACCACGAGGAAGACCATCACGCCATCAACAGAAGCAAGACCAAAGCAGAGCATCAGACCAGACTGAGGACCAAGCATCGAGGACGACAGAAGCCAACACAAGATAAAGGCCAATATCTGTTTGGGTGCTTGTCAGCCACTCAAATTTAAGTCAAGGTCTAATATTGAACTTTAGTACATTTACACATTACATTGTGTGCGTGTGTGTGTGAGTAAACATTATTGAATTAATACCAAGTCGACACGCAATTATTTGTCCACTGTATAATGGTTAAGACACACTGTGCAGCAGGGACACAACAATATTTACCCTATGATTTCAATTCTTGAAGGATGTTTGAAATATGTTATAGTTGGCATTATTTTCTTCTAAGTTGCTGACCATATTTGATTTTAGCATGCTTCACAGATGTTGCAATCTTCCCATTCCAATTACTCTAATCCACATTCTTCCATGGAGCAACCAACTTACCAAAGAAATCCTATTTTATACATTTACTTTCATGGTAAAATATTAATCTACTTTCTGAACCTCTCTAGCATTTTGCAGATCTCACCCAAGGTGATAGTTCATGCCACCTCACGCTGGGAGCTATCATAAAACAAAGCGACACACCGACAAACTGTTTTCAAAGCAGCTCCCTGTCATCCTGAAGGTAAAGGGACGACTGGAGGAGACTATTTACTCTCATTGTTATCCCTTTCTTCCTGAGCAGGATCTACCCAGCCACTGTGCCTGTGAATTAAGCCGACTTGGCACTCCTGAGGCAACATTGAAAGCAATGGGAAATGCAGTCAGCATTACTGTATCCTGTGCCACCACATCAGCTTAAGTGAGTATGGTGGTTCCTGTGGTGCTATGACCAAAGGGTATATTGTGGAAGGCAGCTAGCTGTGATTAAATTGTGGCCAAGGTGTTGTCATGATATTCAGATAAACATATCATGGTCCAAACACACATACACACTGATTGACAGATCAACGGACCAATCAACACACACGCAACATCACAGCCAATCACCAGTGAGAGCACACGCACTATAAAACAAGGAACACCACAGTTCCCGCTCATTCCAGCAGGAGACAGCTCAGGACACAGAGCTCACAGCGTGCCACTCAGACATACACCATGTGCTGAGTGCCTCTCTAAGATAGTGTTAGGGCTGGGTACACAGGTTAACGGGTAAAGTACGAACCACAGTCATAAGTTTACAGATGTTGTTATCAAGAGTAATAAAACAGAGTTGTACCATCTACAACCGTATTGCTTTGTTTGTATAGCGGAACACCCAACACGACAGGTGTGAGGGTGAATATTTATTTGGCTGATTTTGTTTTCTCAGCTGATGTGGTCATTGCCAGGCATCGAATGGCAGAGCAGGCTTGAAGGGCTGAATGGCCTACTCCTCCTAATTTGTGACTTAATTACAGATCTGTTACGGTGGGATTCGAACGCAGGGGCCAGCTATGGGGAGACTGTGGCGTAATGGCATTGTCATTGGACGAGTAATCCAAAGACCCTGTGTAATGCTCAGTGTAATGCAAATCCCATCATGACAGATCTGTAATTGAAAGTCCATGATGACCATGAAACAAATATTGTAAAAACCCTTCACTAATGTCCTTTAGGGAAGCAAATCTGCCTTCCTTACCTGGTCTGGCCTACATGTGACTCCAGACCCACAGTAATGTGGTTGACTCTTAACTACCCTCTGAGACGGCCCAGCAATCACTCAGTTCAAGGGAAATTGAGAGTGGGCAATAAACGTTGGCCCAGCCATCGGCACCCACATCCAGTAAATTATAAAAAGATGATAAACTATTTGCATTACTCTTTCTTGACACAGCTTCCTTGGAGATTTTTGGAGCACTGAGCTTCATGTTTATATTGATAATCCTGCTCCTTTTTTAAATTAAATTTAGAATACCCAATTATTTTTTCCAAATAAGGGGTAACTTAGTGTGGCCAATCCACCTAACCTGCACATCTTTGGGTTGCGGGGGTGAAACCCACACAGACATGGGGGGAACGTGCAAACTCCATATGGACAGTGACTCAGGGCCAGGATTAGAACCTGCGTCCTCAGCACCATAGGCAGCAATGGTGCTGCCCGATAATCCTGGGGCGGGATTCTCCGACCCCCCCTCCTGTCAGGCGGCATGGTGGCGCAGTGGTTAGCACTGCTGCATCACGGCACTGAGGACCCGAGTTCAATTCCAGCCCCTGTCACTGTCCGTGTGGAGTTTACACAATCTCCCCGAGTATGCTAAAGATGTGCATATGGGTGGATTGGTCATGCTAAATTGCCCCTTAATTGGGAAAAAAAAAGATAATGCTCCTGTCAAATGCCTTGGGTGTTCTTTTTCGCTCTATAAATGGAGCGTCACCATATAAATGAAAGTTGTTGTTGCATATTCCTATAGCTTATAGATAATGATGTTGTAAACCACTTTTGTGAACAAGGTTACACAAGAGGAGCAGTACACACTGCAGGAAAAAAGGACTGTTTGTTAATTGTGCTAATTTGAGATATTCAACTAATGTGGTTTATTCCAGTCAGTTATACTTCCCTTTACTCCGAGACATCAACCCCTCATGAAGTAGACTGTAGAAGTTCCTGTGGCTCCATGATTATATATATAAAATGTACAGTTGCAGTTCCTTCTGCGGTACAAGACCACAGAGTAAACCGAAAATACTTTATATATCTTTAGTGAAATGTGCATTAAGACAAGTCTCCATGCTTGTTTCAGGTAATCTACAGCATGATCGGTGACTGATGCTGCAGTCTTGGGTTCAGTTATTATGTGGTCCTCTCCAATAATGTGGATCTTTGCACAGGTATCACGCGCTACATTTCAACGCGTATACTTAGCCATCCCTGCACCTAGATTCCTGTTTCAGTGAAGCTAGGTAATTGAATTATTAATAATGAAAAGATATATATGTGCATCCAGGGATCCTAACTTCAATCAGGATATTAATCTTCTGTGGATCAAAATACTCATGGAAACCCTCGACCCATGCCTTTGTAACACCTAGACTTGACTATTCCAATGTTCTCTTGGTGAATCCTCACCTTGCACCCTTCATAAACTTCAACTCATCCAAAATACTGCTGCCCATATTCCGACTTATTCTGCATCCCGTTCCCCTATTACTGCTCAGCTCACAGACTTATAGGGATTCCCAGTTGTGCAACACCTTTGGTTTTAAAATTCATGGAATCATCGAATTCCGACAGTACAGATGGAGGCCATTCGGCCCATCGGGTCTGCACTGACCCTCCAGCCTACCTAGGCCCACTCTCCCACCCTATCCCTGTAACACCGTAACTCTTTGGGCACCAAGGGCAATTTAGCATGGCCAATCCATCTAACCTGCACATCTTTGGATACTAAGAGGTAATTTATCATGACCAATCCACCTAACCCGCACATCTTTGGTTGTGGGAGGAAACTGGAGCACCCAGAGGAAACCCACGTAGTCACAAGGCGAACATGCAAACTCCACATAGTCACCCAAGGTTGAAATTGAACCACAGTCCCTGTTGCTGTGAGGCAGTTGTCACCGTCCCACCACTATTTCTCCTCCTTGTTGTCAAATCCCTCCAAGGGCTTGCTTTTCCCAATCTCTATAATCTCCTCTCGCCTCACAGCCCTCCGACATCTCTGCGCTCCTCCAGTCTCTGACCTTTTGAGCATCCCACTGCATCTCCCTCTCCATCCCACTTGCAAGCTTTGAACACTGTCTGCTGAGTTTGACTACCCAAGTACCACAGACAGAGAAGTTTTATAGAGAACTCAACCCAGCACTGCTGTCTCCAGTAGAACAGATAAATTGTCTGTCTACATTTTTAAACTGCCTCAATGCCAAAAGCAGCAGGACCATTGAGTGGAAGCAGCAGGGATCACCAAGTTCAGCCTGACGCTCGTCAAGTCACCAACCTTCAAGAGCCACATACCCCTTTACTATTACTGGAGTCTAAATTATTTATTCTATCTTCCCCACTTTAAAATCGTTCTGTGTGCCAAGTTCAAGAGTATGTGCATGTCAATGTTGACACTTAGAAAAATAATTTTTATTTAGACTGGGTTAAGTATAATAAATACGATCATCTTTTCTTTCTAAAAACTCAAAGAAAACCTGTCTGATGTCTTTTATGGTCACAGCCTGTAAACAGATGAACATCATTGAATTGGCAAATATATCCTGGATGGGATTCTCCGACCCGCCAGCTCCGTTTTACGGCACACCACTCCCCCGCCAGCAGCGGGATTCTCCATTCCCACAGCCGGCCATTGGGGTTTCCCATTGAGGGCCACCCCACGCTGGTCGAGAAACGCGCAGGTGTGGGTGCACTGTAGCCGCCGAGGGAGAATCACGCTGCCTATTTTTATTTTAAAACTTGTTGCGGTCAAACAAGACAAGGGAATCTTTAAACTGTCCTCACCTGATTGTAATAATATCATGTGATAGTCATGTTTCACTCTAATGCTGATATATTGAGCTACAGTCACAGTGCTCACCGGAGGAGACAGGATGGACAGTCTGGATGCAAGAGTTTTGTTTCCTTTGGCATATAGGGCGGGATTCTCCACTCCCGCACCGAAGTGCCCACACCGTCGTGAACGCCGTCGAGGTTCACGACGGCGCGAAACGGCCCCTATCCCGACCGATTCAGGCCCCGACAATGGGCTAGGATCGGGGCCGCGTCATCTACATGCGCCAGGCCTTGTCGCCGCGTAAAGGCGGCGCCGCATAGATGACGCGGCCGGCGCCGCATAACTGGCGACACCCGCGCATGCGCGGGTTAGCCGGCGCCAACCCGCGCATGCGTGGTTGCCGTCCTCTCTGAGTCCGCCCCGCAAGAAGATGGCGGACGGATCTTGCGGGACCGCGGAAGGAAGGAGGTCCTCTTTCAGAGAGGACGGCCCGACGATCGGTGGGCACCGATCGCGGGCCATGCCACATTTGAGGTACCCCCGGTGCAGGATCCCCCCCCCCCCCCGCAGGCCACCCCCCACAGCGTTGCCGCACTGTTCCCGACGGCAGCGACCAGGTGTGGACGGCGCCGGGGGGAACGCGCCGTTTTGGCCTGTCCGCTCGGCCCATCCGGGCCTGAGAATAGCGGGGGTGCCGGAGAATCGCCATTTTGGGTGTCTCCGGCGATTCTCCGGCCTGCGGCCCGTGGAACTCGACGGGGTCGTTCCGCCACTTGGGAGAATCATGGGAGGGCGTTGGACCGGCGTCCCGGGAAATTTTGGCGGCCCAGGCGATTCTCCCAACCGGCGCGGGAGTGGAGAATCTCGCCCAGAGAGTCTCGAACAAGGGATAACAGTCTCAGAATCCGGGGCTAGACCAATTAGGACTGAGATAGGAGAAATTCCTTCATTCAGGTGGTTGTGGACCTGTGGAATTCTCTACCACAGGAGGCTGTGGAGGCCAAGCCACTGAGTGCATTTAAGAAATAGCTTTCTAGACTCTAAAGGTGTCAAGGGGTACGGAGAGAGTGTGGGAGTACTGAGTTGAGATAGATGATTAGCCATGATCATATTGAATGGCAGAGCAGCATGGAAGGGCCGAATGGCCTTCCCCTGCTTCTATCTTCTCTGCTTCCCTGTTTCTATGAAATATTGTATGAGTAAGAACATCTAAGTCTTAATTCTCTGTCCACTGTGCTCTCCCTCAAACTAGTCTTTTGTGCCTCTGTGACAGATTTAACCTGTCATCGGAAGGATGGTGCACACTGCAGTGCAGGACTCCCTCAGAACTGAGAAAACCTCCAGGGATTGACGATTCCTCTCCATGACACTGCTTCAAGCAGCCTGGGAGATAAATCACTGGAGCATTTAAACAAGTTGTGCATTTTCTTCCATCTTTTTCGAGCACCTGACACAAAACTAGATGGAAGGGTGAGTTGTGAGGAGGATGTAAAGAAGCTTCAAGGGGATTTGGAGAGGATAAGGGTGTGGGCTGAAATTAGGCCGATTGAATCAAATGCGGAGAAATGTGAGGCTATTGATATTGCAATGAAAAACAAATAAATGTCTGAAATGGGAAGAGGCTGCGTAATGTTGAACTTCAAAGGGACTTGGGTGCCCATATTCATGAGTCGCTCAAAGCCAACATGCAGGTCAAACAGGCAATTAAGGTGGAAAATTATATGTGGACCTTTATTACAAGACGATTTGAGTATAGTCTTACTGCAATTATGAGGAGGTCTTACTCCAATTATATAGAGCACTGTTTTTCAAACTTTTTTCCCCAGGACCCACTTTTGCCAACTGGCCAAAATTTGGAACCTATGCCGGCCAACCTTTAGGATCCAAACCATGTTCGTTTACCTTTAATGTGACAGGTGAGCCTGCTTGGTTCTCATGATCTCACTCTCATCAAGTTTCATGTCTTGGACCTTGTCTACCCAGTTTCCTTCCATTTCCTTCCTTTCTTGTCCAACCTTCCATTGAATTTCCGACTTCTTGTCCCTACCTCTTCCAGTATCTATTACTGCCACTGAGCCAACTTCTGCCAACTCAGCCTGAACATTTTTTGCCTTGTATTTAATCCACACTTGCTCTTAATTGCGGTTTTCGATTGTAAACATTTAAAAAAAAACTTTATTCAAAGCATTTTCAGATATACAAACAGAATCAGAAGAACAGCCGAAAGGGCGGCACCTGGCACAGTGGTTAGCACTGCTGCCTAATGCGCTGAGGACCCGGGTTCGAATCCCGGCCCTGGGTCACTTTCTGTGTGGAGTTTGAACATTCTCCCTGTGTCTGAGTGGGTTTCACCCCCACAAACCAAAGATGTGTATGTGAGGTGGATTAGCCACGCTAAATTGCCTTTAATTGGAAAAAATAGAATTGGGTACGTTAAATTAAAAAAAAAGAACAGCCAAACAATTCAATAAACAAGCAACACCCACTCCCCCCTTTTCCCCGATCCCAACCCCTCCTCACAGCCCGCCTACCCCCTCATCACCCCTCCCCCCTCACCTCTCAAACCTCCGTAAAGTAATCAATAAACGGCTCCCACCTCCAGGTGAATCCATCTGCCGACCCCCTCAAGGCCAACTTAACCTTCTCCAGCTTCAGCAATTCCGTCAGATCACTGATCCACACCCCCGCTTACAGCAGCTCCGGCTCCCGCCACAGGAGCAAAATCTGTCTCCGGGCTATCAGGGAGGCAAAGGCCAAAACAATGGCTTCCGACACTCCCTGGACTCCCGGGTCGTCTGACACCCTAAATAGTGCCACCTCTGGACACGGGACCGCCTCCACACCCAGCACCTCAGACATCAGGGGCTGGATTCTCCGTTTTCGGGACTATGTCCCCACCTCGTCGTGAAAACTGTGGTCTTTTATGCCAGAAAAACTGCTGCCAAAAAGCCACAGATTCACAGTCTTGCAGGGGACTAGCAGGCAGCTGTCGTGGAGCCGATACAGCCACCCGCACTTCTGGATCAGAGGCAGGAAATGCGCACGACGACGGCCTCCAGCGGCCGCGCTGTGCTCCATGGCGGAATCAGCCCGCGGCCGCCCACACAAAAGTCCCGAATGAGGCCCCCTCTCCTCTCCGATTGACCCGCCCCTGACTGTGGCGGCCGCGGACTGAGTCTGCAGCCACCTCGTGAGATGCCCGAATGGCATGCCCACATTAGAAATATGCCGGCAGGAATTTGGCCGGTCGGGGATGGAAAATAGCAGGGCGGGCCTCAGGCAAGGGCCTCAGGTGGTGGATACTCGGCGCGACGTACTACACGAGTACGGCGTTTTTGGGTGGCGGAGAATAGCGGAACCTGCGCCAGGCCCAATTTCATGCGGAAAACCGAACGCGATTTCGGCGTCAGGGTGCGGAGAATCCATCTGAGAACCCCTGCCAGAACCCTCTCAATCTTGGACACGACCAGAACATTTACTCATCAAAGCTATCTCATAATTTTGATTACCTCGAGCAATTCTTCTCTCAAAAGTCTTTAGCAAGTTATAATTGGCATAGAAATTATATAAATGGTCAGATGATATGAGGCACTAATTTAAAGAAAGTAGGGGATATTTCCTGGACAAAATTTATCCCAGGATTATGTCCATGGAAAAATGAAGGAACAGGAGATAATGTCCAAATCATTGTGCGACTTGGGAGAATAAATGGGAGGTGACTCTTGTCATTCTTGGTGGGAGAGGGCATGGTTGAAGGAGAGACTGTCATAGTTTGCCGATATTACAGATTTGAAAGGCACTTCATTGATTGTGAACAGCAACAAGAGTAACTTAAATTTATGTCATTACTGTAATGTCAAAATATGGCCCAATGTGCTTACAGGAACTTTGAAATGCAAAGTTAGACACCCGGCCAGATGAGGAGCTATTGGGGAAGATGGTCAAAAAACCTGAGTCAGAAGGATAAGTTTTAAAGAGTGTCCTAAAGGAGGGATGACAAACAAAGAGACGGAGAGACTTGGGAAGTGAATTCCAGCGCTTAGGGCCTTAGGCAACTGGAGGTATGGCATCCAATGGTGGATCAATTAATATCAGGAATGCTCAAGAGCCAAAATTGGGTGAGTGCAGAAATCTTGAGCTGTAGTATAGTCAGAGGAGATTAGATTAGGGAGGGCCACCGCCATATAGGAGTTTTGAAAGCCAGGATAAAATGCACCTAAAATGCCAACTCAGAAGCCTTCTCGACTTAACATTGAATTCAACAACTTCACACCGTGAACGATATCCTCCATTTAATTTTTTTTACTGTCCCTGCCCCCCCCCCCCCACCCCAATAATAGTCTATTTCGTGTTCTCATGTGTTGCTTTCAGAACCCTTGTTCTGCTATTAACTCATTCTGCTGTTTTGCTCACAGGGAGCACTGACCTTTATGCGGTTATAACACCTACTTTAGTCTTTAATATTGTCATTACCACTCCCTTTATCTTTTGTCCATGTCATCTTTGTTATTTAATCTCTCCTGACTTCCACCCTATTTCCCTGAGCTTCTATTTTGCTCCACCTAATCCACCTTTTGTCCGCAGCATAAACTCCACCTCATTTCTACCTCTTCAGGGTCTGAAGAAGAATCACCTGAAATCGGAACATTCAACTCTGTTTCTCTCTCACAGATGCGGCCAGACCTGCTGAGGTTTTCCAGCCTTTTCTGTTTTAATTTCAGATTTCTAGCATATGAGTATTTTATTACGTGTGAAAGAATTTGTGGGTGGCGAGGACGTAAAAGACACTATATAAATGCAAATTCTTCCTCTCTGTTACAGGTCAGCCATCACAAAAATGCCGATGATTGGCTGTGTTATGATAAATATAAGTGCTTTGATTTTCTGCTCTCACCTATGAACGTCCCTTCCAAATTTGCGTTTGCGCCTGGATCAAGTTGCATCGACCTAACTGGAGAGTAAACCATCACTTAGCAAATCAAATTAATTGACACAAACATCGGGCCTTGGGACATCTGGGAAATGTCTTTTTGGTTACTTCTGGAAGAGGAATAACTTCCTTGTTCCCACAGAAACCAGGGACAAATTGAAGGCATCCATCTCCACCACAGTTGCCCATGATGACGTCCTGTTTTTTATGATCCTCAATGGAAAAAATACTGGGAATTTTTTATTAGATTCAAAATAACATGTGCAATTTGGTTTTCCTCTTTAGTCTGGCTAGAGACAAAGAAATATCAGAACCAAGAACCTTGGAAGGAAAAAAAGAGTCATGGTTTCCTGGTCCACAACAAAGGAAGAAAGGAACAAGCGTTAAAAATCATGTCTTCAGGAAATCCCAAAGTGCTTTACAACCAATGAATTATTTTTAAGTGGAGCCACTGTTTTGCAGACAAATGACCCAGATCCCACAAACAGCATTGAGATAAATACCCAATTCATCTAACACTGGTTGATGGATACACACCTTCTCCACTTTCTGGAAATAATAATCTTTCAGATCCACCTGAATAGGCAGACAGAGCTGTGGTTCAATGCCTCATCTGAAAGATGGCGTCTCTGACAATACAGCATTCCCTCAGTACTGCACACAAGCATTAACAGTGGCACTCAGGGAAGTGCCTGAAGGAAAATTGGAGCACGCTCCAGGGTGAGGCTGGCTGGCTTCAACATTCGTTAGGCCCCTAATTTAATTTGATAACCTGATTGGAATGCCTACCCAGGAGGCCCAAAGATAGAAATGTATGGGGATGCTTTTGAGCATGCGTTCACCCTGAACAAACGAGGGCATCGTTTGTGGGGGTGGGCCGGGGGTTTGTTGTGCCTGTGCTTTCATTTGGGGGGTGCCCCTGTGGCTGTCGGGGAGAGTAGTATTGTTTTCAGCGCAGATCACGGTGCTCTAATCTCTGTGGAGCCGGCGTTGCCAGCTCTATCTGGCCCCACCCCGCCAGTGTGATGGCTAAAACCACACCGCCAAATATTCTGTACACAGAGTGCCAGAGAATCCGGAGAGAAAACTCAGCTGTGTAGCTGGAGAGCTACACGTCGGTTTTCTCGGCCCAGCCAGCACGCTGTACACGGATGGCAAGGTTCCACCCTATGAGTCTGGCAGTGGTCTTAATATCTGTTCCGAATGCTTGCAGGATGGCCTCATGCAAAATTGATACATTTTGTACAATGTACATCAATTTCTACCTCCATGTACCAATGGCTGCTCCTGGAAAGCGCACATGGAAAATATTGGATGAAGACAGGGTTGGAGTCAGCTGTGAATCTCCTGTGATGGATTGACTGTCACTAGCCGCTGAGGTTCATACAGAAAGGGTGTAAATGCCTGGTCCATCCCCTACCTGGCAGCGGTAAGCTTGACAGACGGGGAATCTTAATTTGTCATGGGGCCAAGAATCAGTTTCCCGACATTGGGATGAACTTTAGCAATTTGTTCTTATGACTTTAAAGATGGGTTGAAGGCCGATCAGGCTTCCCGGCGAAAAATGTCAGGGAACCCGTTTGCAAGCGTCAGTGTGTCATGCATGATCATTCAATGAACCTCCTGCCAGAATTAAGCTCCCCCTACAAATTAAGAAGATGTCACTGAGAAATTACAACGTTCATTTTCACGAGTGCACATAAGTGGCGGCTTGGTGAGGCTGACGTCAACCAAGATTAACAGTGAGTTGCTGCTGCATTATCCTCTTTGGGGAGTGTGTCTAAATGCTAGTCTCTGCTTCAGACTGGGTTGCGTGGACTATGACCAAGGAATGGAGGAAGGGCTGGGCAGTGGCTGGGAAAAACTGGAAGGGATTGTGCAGACTGTCCAGGTGCTCTTTAAACATGGCGCCCGCACCTTTGACCCAATTCGGCGATGGTAATCCCAGCCTGCTCCCTACCTTGAAAATTGGCAAGCTCCTCACGGATGCATATGTGATGAGCTGAACAGCACAAGGCCGCATGTGGCTAGCCAGCCCTGTCCACTCCCCCACCCCACCCAGTAGAAATCACTCTCAATTCTGTGTCTCCCATTGAACCTTGGCTTCAGAACCAGAAGATTCCGGCTAACGAGTGCTGGCTTTCAAGGAGAGCTGGGTGATTCCTGTGCAACTGTACTATTCACAGTTACCAACTAATAAAACTTTCTCTTTAATATTTAACCATTCAAACAACGCCTGCATTAAACTTCATTTCGGATTTGAAAATACAGTCTAAGAAATTGCTAGTGTAGGTAGTACGGTGGCACAGTGGTAGCACTGCAGTCTCACGGCGCCGAGGTCCCAGGTCCGAATCCCGGCTCTGGGTCACTGTCCGTGTGGAGTTTGCACATTCTCCCCGTGTTTGCATAGGTTTCGCCCCCACAACCCAAAGATGTGCAGGGTAGGTGGATTGGCCACGCTAAATTGCCCCTTAATTGGAAAAATTGAATTGGGTACTCTAAATTTTTTTTTTTTTTAAAACAGCTAGTGTTCAGTCGCACTCTTATTGCTGAGTCAGAAGGTCACGGGTTCAATTCCCACTCCAGAGAGCTGAGTACAAAACCTTGCCTGATAATTCGGTGTAATACTGAGGGAGTGCTGCACTGCCTTTCAGATGAGGCGTTAAATTGTCCTCCCTCTCAGGTGGTGTTAAAGGTCTCTTGGCACTGTTTTGAAGTGAAGGGGAGTTATCCCTGGTGCGCTTGCCAATAATTACCCCTTAACTAACATCACACATAATCTGATTTATTGCTGTTTGTGGGAGATGTCTGTGTGCGAATGAGTTTCAGTGTTCTCCAGATTCCAACAGTGACTTCACTTCAGAAAGTGCTTAATCGACTGCAAAATGCTGCGGAACTCCTAAAATCTTAAAAGATGCTTCGCAAATGCAACTTTTTTTAACAGATATTAGCTTATCAACTTGTAAATGATTGGATTTCCACCTCAGAACCATTTGCACTTATGCTTTGTTTTGCAAAGAATCCTGGAGGAGAATGTAGTTTAAAATCAGTTCTAAAATTGCAGGCTTATAATTAGAGTGCAGAAGGAGGCCATTCAGCCCATCATGCTTACTATCGAATCTGTCTCTTCTACCCTTTCAGGCAGCGCATGCCAGACAACAACTTGCTGACTAATTAATAATCTGCTTCTCGTCCACTGCCAGTTACCTCACGTCTGCGCCATCCTGCCATCGGAAACAATGGCTCTGATAAGGTGGTAGCAGGAGTTAAGTGCCATTTGATCCCCAAATTGGATTGGCCACATTAAAGTTGCCCCTTAATTGGGAAAAAAAAGAATTGGGCACTTTAAAATATGAAAACGTTGTGAATCAAATTGATGAGGCATTGGAGAGAGTGCCAAAAACCTCCAAAAAACCCACCCACCCAATCCTTCAAGTACCACGGGCGCAATTCTCCCATCGGGAGACTAAGTCCTGACGCCGGAGTGAAAACCGGAGTAATAGACTCTGGCATCGGAGGCGGCTCCCAGCCCCCTATTCTCCCGCCCCCGGGGGGCTAGGAGCAACACCGCGTCATTTACGCGCGCCGGGCCTTGGCGCCGTGTAAAAGCGGCGCAGTGTAAATGATGCGACTGGCGCTGCGTAAATGATGTCACCCACGCATGCGCGGTTGCCGTCCTCCCCGCGGCCGCCCCACAAGATGTCGGGTGGATCTTGTGGGGCGGCGGAGGAAAGGAGGTCCTCCTTCAGAGAGGCCGGCCCGCCGATCGGTGGGCACCGATCGCGGGCCAGACCCCTTTTGAAGCCCCCCCACCCCCCGGTGCAGGAACCCCCCTCCGCCCCCCCACAGGCCGCCCACCCAAGCATTCACGCGCTGTTCCCACCGGCAGCGACCAGGTGTGGACGGCGCCGGAGGGAACCTGTCGTGTTGGGCAGGCCGCTCGGCCCATCCGGGCCGGAGAATCGCCGCTCGCCCGTTGCCAACGGCAAGTGCCGATTCTCCCAGCGGCCAGCCGTGATTCTTGCCGCGCCAGTTTGGGGGGAGGGGGAATCGCTTGCGGGCATCGGGGTGGCGTGGCAGGAGTCGTGTGGCGCCCGGGCGATTCTCCCACCCGGCGTGGGGGGGGGGGGGGGGGGGGGGTGGGGGGGGCGGGGGGGGGGGGGGAGAATTCCGCCCCACTTGTCCCGCATGTGACAGTGTTTGCAGATTGCACATTGGACTCATCAGCTATCTCAGAACCCATTGATCCAGAGGGACCGCTGAAGGAGGAGAGCAATATAGTTCAGTGCAAGCTAACAAGCAGGAAATGGGGAGCACCACAAAGGGGCACGCTGATCTCTCAGCGGACGGAATGAGACTGCCTGTATTACATGGAGTCTCTGAACATTTCTCCGAGTGTGTATAAAACATTGCTTTAGAATGTGTAATATTTATTTAGAAACATGAAGATGTGTCAGGAACATTCGTAGGTTTCCGCAAGTCCAGCAAGAAAGCACTGAGCTTCAAAGACATTTTTTTGCCAGGGCTCAAAGGATAACTTGTGTTTGTCTATGATTTAACACCTCAGCACTAAATCTATCACTAGCCTGAAAGCAAAAGGGAATTAGTATCACACTTCCCTTTCTGATGCAATCTCCAAAAATACTCACAAGCCTCTCTCATAATGAATATTTTCTATTTTGATTGAGTTGCTGCCTCAAGAATTCCTGTTACGAGGACATTAAAAATAAATTGCCTCACATAAAGTGACTTCCAATTGTAATATCCTTTATGCTGAAGAGACGTAAAATATAATAAATGCCACTGTGCTATTGGAAGATGTCTTAACATCTCTGCAGCATTGATAATAAATTCAATGCAGATATTCACTGTTTGTCAATATAAACATAGGAGAAGGCCATTCAGTCCATTGAGGCTGCTCCTCCATTCAATACAATCATAATTTTAAAAAAAATTTTAGAGTACCCAATTCATTTTTTCCAATTAAGGGGCAATTTAGCATGTTCAATCCACCTACCCTGCACATCTTTGGGTTGTGGGGGCGAAACCCACGCAGACATGGGGAGAATGTGCAAACTCCACACGGACAGTGACCCAGAGCCGGGATCGAACCTGGGACCTCGGCGCCATGAGACTGCAGTGCTACCACTGCGCCACCGTGCTGCCCTCAATACAATCATAATTGATCATCTACTTCAATGCTTTTTTCCCCCCACACTATCCCCATATCTCTTTATGCCATTTGCATTTTGAAATTTATCAATCTCTGCTTTAACCATTCTCAATGACTGAGCTTCCACAGCTCTCTGGGGTCGAGAATCCCAAAGATTCACAACCCTCTGAGTGAAAAAAACTTCTCTTCATCTCAGACCTAACTGGTTTATTTGGAAATTGGGTCCCCTGGTTCTAGCCTCCCCAACCAGAGGAAATATCTTAACTGCATCTACCACGTCTACCCCTTTCAGGATATTGTAGGTTTCAATGTGATCACCTCTCGCTCATTGAAATGCTAGAGAATAAAGGCCCAGGTTCCCCAATTTCTCTTCATTGGACAGACCTGCCGTCCCCGGAAAAAGCCTGGTGAACCCTCATTGCACCTCCTCTTTTCAATAATATCCTGCCTAGGGTAAGGAGACCAAAACAGCACACAGTACTTCAGGTACGGCCCAGCTGAAGCAAGACTTTGATATTCCTGTACTCAAATCCCCTTGCTATAAAGGCATACCATTAGCCTTCCTATTAGTTTACTGCACCTGCATGTTAGCTTTCAGTGACTTATGAACGAGGACACCCAATTGCACTCAACTGTACATCTATACTTTCTAATCTTCCACCATTTAAGGAACACTCTGCACATCTGTTACCCCTACCAATGTGGATAACCTCATATTTTTCCACCTTATATTCCATCTGACATGTTCTTGCCCACACACTGTTGGCGGGATTTTCCGGCCGTTCCCATTGGTCAGATCTTCTGGTCCGGCTGATGGTGACCCCCCGCCGTGGGTTCCCTGGCATGTGGAGGGTGCAAACAACGTGAAACCTCACTGACAGCGGCGGGGCAGGAAGATCCCACAACCGGCCGTTAGCGAGCCGCCTATGCCGCCACAAACAGGCCCACTAAGTCTCTCTTTGGAGCCACTTTTCATCTTCCACACAACACATGGTCCTGCCTGGCTTTGTGTCATCTGCAAACTTGTGAATCAAGCTGACAATCGAGCAACACCGTGATTTTAAAATTCTTGTTCAAGAGCCTTAATAAAAGGATGATCCTGTTAACAGCAAATCACCTCTTATGATTGAGGCAGCTGTAATAACGGCCTTCACAGCAAATGGTTTTAAATGTTTCAAAGGCATGCACTCCTACAGATTTATAGACCTCCCCCACCCACCCCCTCCCCATCCCAGCAAGCCAGATGCCATTTCAGAAGCTTTGAGATTGACATTTCTGGGAAAGAAAGAAAAGACAAAGATAATTTGGGTCCCGCCCTTCCGATTGTAGGAGAGGATCCAGGAATTCCAAATCTTCCACCTTATTTGATTCTGTGGGTGGACTATTGATCCATTGAGAACCCTGAGCATTTTCTGAGCTGGTGTGCGTACGCATGTACATAATGAGAAATAATTTTTAGCCCATTGTTTGTGACCTATACTCAATTCATTCCCAGGAATATTGCTTTGTGAAAACAACACTCTAATAACCTGCTTCTGCCACAACTGTTCAAAACACACTGCACAACCAAAGTATCTCACTGTCCAACAAGATGCCCATATTCACCCATTGGCTCTTGTCATCTTTCAATCAGTTTTCTTCTGGTTGTTTGGTTCAATTCAGTTCAGTTCAGGTCTCTATTTGCTCCTGCTCCAACTTGTCTCTTCCGAGATCCCTAAAAGTTGCAATGGACAAGAACCGATGCAGTTTTAATATTCTCATCTATGTTTTCAACTCCGTCCATGGCCTTATTGCCCTTCCCTATCTCTATAACCTCAACATCATATGAGTCATAGGCCTGATACCAAACTCTTGAAGCAATTGTTCCACTCGGAACTCAGTCATGGCAGAATGTTCCCAGGAGGACAGTGGAAACTCTTTAGGGATGTCCCCAAAGTTTCCCCGAAGAGGTCAAACATCCCCCTGCCAACTCATGAGTGACCCTGGCTTGTGGTCAATCGAAATGGCGAAGGGTTATGCAGGAATGTGCAAAACACGTCGGAAGACAGGCGGCGCAGTGGTTAGCACTGCTACCTCACGGCGCCGAGAACCCGGTTTCGATCCTGGCCTTGGATCAGTGTCCCAACTGTGGAGTTTGCACATTCTCCCTGTGTTTGCGTGGGTCTCATTACCACAATCCTAAGATGTGCAGACTAGGTGGATTGGCCACGCTAAATCACCCCTTAATTGGGAAAAAAATAGAATTGGTTTCTCCAAATTTATTTTCAAAGAATTGTCGCCAATGTGCCAAAGTGAAGTTGAAACATCGGAGGGACACACCCCAACCTCCAGGCCCCACATGTGGCAGAGTCTTCAGATTGTGCATTGGACTTACCAGCCACCAAACCAGAGTGGAAGCAAGTCATCCTTGGTCCCGAGGGATTGCCTAAGAGGAGGGAGAAGAAACTCCTCCAATCCCACAAACTTCCAAGATATCTTCTCTCCTTCAATTCTGGTTTCTTGATCATCGCTAATTTTCATGGCTCCACCAGCGGCTTCAGCTGTCGAGGTCTTAAACTATGGAATTCCTTTCCTCACCTTGCTCCCCCACCCCTCTTTCTACCTTTAAGACATCCCTTAAATCCTACTTCTTCATCCAAATTTTTGGTCACCTGCAGCAATGTCGCCTCATGTGACTTTGTGCCAAACTTTGTTGGATAACACTCCAGTAAGGGCTCTGGAGCCTATCATTACTTTAATGGTTTCTTATAAATACAGTACATATTTGCACTAAATCGATTGTGCAAATGGAGCAAAAAGCATTGATTTCAAGTGTAATTAACCAGCAATGTTGCTTCATATTAATGGGAATTACATCAGAGTGGTGCAAATGTGGAACTTGCTACCACATAGGGTTCAGTTAAATTGAAGAGCATAACTGCACGAAGAGGAAGCTAGAGAAACACAGGAGGAAGAAAGGAGTAGGAGGATGTCTTGATAGGTATAGCTGCAGTAAGGTTGGAGAAGGCTTCTGTGGAGCATTAACACCCGCATAGACTAGTTGGGCTGAATGGCCTGTTGTTCAATGCAGTTCTAGGTAAGCATCCCCCCTTATCATCTTGGGCTAAAGGAAACATTCATCAAATTCAAAAGAGACAATCCAATTTGCGGTTCATGCATGATCTTATTAGTATCACCTCATGTCTCATTTTTGGGCCTGACATTTTTTAACTGCATGTTGTTTTAGTTTCACTATTGGTAATTGTGGTAGAGTGCCCCTTTAAGAGGATCATGTGACCTGTAGGGCCAATCGTGCCAGAGCGCACAAACCCTGGGGCAGAGTGTGGGTTTCCCTGTTAGTTTGGAGTGGTGGAGTATGGTAGCCTTCATCTCAATCTCTGTAAATAGCCATTTGCCTTAATAAACCATTTATTTGTTAATCTACTTTGTGGTCACCAGTCTTTCAAGATACTACATTTGCCGACAATTATAATCAAAGTGCCTTCATACTGCTACAGAAACAGGAGAGCAGACCTCATGTGGAACCCTTTCCTTTGAAGCAAATGTGTTCAGCAGTTTGGGAGTGTCAAATGCCGTTTGTTGGGAAACCTGAGCCGTTCGGCCCTAACATGGAGCAGTGGGTGCCATATGTTGAACACCTGTGCTATTTCTTTAAGGCCAATGAAATTGAGGTGGTGGTAGGGAGAGAAGCAGCGGTAATCCTATTAACAGCCTGCAGGTCCCGATCTATAACCTGATTAGGAGTCTGACTTCTCCAGATGCCCCTGACTCCAAAACTTTTGAGGGGCTTGTGGAATTAATCAAAGGTCATTATCACCCGAAGCCCTCAGTGATAATGCAACAATACAAATTAAATTAAATGACAAGAGCTCCAGTGGTGACAATAGTGGTGTTCATGGTGTACCAAAAACAAACGGCTCAACAACATGTTGCGAGACAGGCTAGCCTGCAGTGTTAACAGCCATGCAAAATAAATTGTTAGCAGAGGCAGAGATGACCTTAAAGAAGGTATTAGAGGTCACGCAGGCTATGGAAAGGGTGAGGGGGGTGCGATGGAACTGCAGAACGTGCAAGTAGGTAAGGCCCACCAAGTTTGGTAGGAAACTGCTGACAGTCATGGCACCAGGGATGAAGGCGCAGAAAGTAATGAGCAGAAAGGCTTGGAGCAGAGATACAGGGAATTTGGTCCACAGACCAGGATCTGATATTTCCGAGAGTGAGAGTAACACAGAACGCACAGAAGAAACATTAGGACTCGATAAAACCCGAGAGAACATTTGAAGTAGATGGTGCTGGTCCCAATTGGATCGCTGGAACGGTCATGGCCAGGACAGGTCCAACGCCGTAGCAGATAGACGTCCAAGGAAAAAGGGTGAAGAAACAGCTGACCCATTTGAGAAGGAGAGAATCGTACAGCAATCCAGTGGGCAGACTCCCCGAGTATGCCTGTCGGTGATATTGCTACACATGAAAGTAATGCTGCAGCAAACTGCCCCGAGGGAGAGCCCAGTAATGTTCCAGGGGGAAGTGGGGAAATGATCTGCACGGACGCACCTTCACAAGTCGAGAGTCATCCCATTGACTCAAACGGAAATCACCTCTACTGCAGGAGCAGCCGCTAGTGAATAATGACCCTCCCAAAGGATCAGGAAGTCCCCGGACCGACCTACCTTTATAAGAGACTGTGCTGAGTTCCATTTGTTGGATAATATTGTAAATTGTTCCATTGTTGTTGTAATCAGGGACTTCTAGGGGGAGGGATGTGGTGGTGTGCCCCTTTAAGGGGGCAAATTTTCAGAGGACCATGTGACCTATCGATCTAAGGTGACGCTCGAGTGAAGTGCTAAGAGAGGTGCTACACTCTTAGAGGTGACAGCTTTTAGCCCAGATACCAAAACAACACCCTGTATGACTGTTCAAATGGATGAGAAAGAACTGCTCCCGCCTTACAAGAAGGGAGGGAGGTGTCCAGGAACATATTTCTCCTTTAACCAAGGAAACGCCTTTTCTGTCTGTTTCATTATGATGGTTGTGGAGACTTCCTGAGGATAAATTGGCTGCCACGTTTGCCTAGAGATTCAGCAGTGACTACACTTCCTTGAAGTAATTGGGCTGAATTTGATGCCTCCCACTTCATGGAAACCAGGAAATGGCTTGAGCTTAACACCTGGGGCGTCATTCTCCGACCCTCCCGCCGGGTCGGAGAATGGCCGTTGGCCGCCGTGAATCCCGCCCCCGCCCCCGCCGAAGTCTCCGCTCCCGGAGATTGGGCGGGGGCGGGAATCCAGCCGCGCCGGTTGGCGGGACCCCCCGCTGGATTCTCCGGCCCGGATGGGCCGAAGTCCCGCCCAGAAATTGCCTGTCCCGCCGACGTAAATCAAACCTGGTATTTACCGGCGGGACCAGGCAGCGTGGGCGGGCTCCAGGGTCCTGGGGGGGGGCGCGGGGCGATCTGACCCCGGGGGGTGCCCCCACGGTGGCCTGGCCCGCGATCGGGGCCCACCGATCCGCGGGCGGGCCTGTGCCGTGGGGGCACTCTTTCCCTTCCGCCTCCGCCACGGCCTCCACCATGGCGGAGGCAGAAGAGACTCTCCCCACTGCGCATGCACGGGAAACTTTCGGCGGCCGCTGACGCTCCCGCGCATGCGCGGGGAAACTGACAGCGGCCGCTGACGCTCCCGCGCATGCGCCGCATTTCCGCGCCAGCTGGCGGGGCAACAAACGCCATTTCCGCCAGCTGGCGGGGCGGAAATCCCTCCGGCGTCGGCCTAGCCCCTCAATGTTGGGGTTAGGCCGCCAAAGATGCGGAGACTTCCGCACCTTTTTGCCGGCGCGATGCCCGTCTGATTTGCGCCAGCTTTGGCGCCAGTCGGCGGGCATCCCGCCGTTGGGGGAGAATTTCGCCCCTTGTTCCTGTTGTTTTAATTTAGTCAGGATCTTTCAGAGAGGCAGCGTGGGTGTGTGTCTGATTGGGCACAGAACTAATTTCAAAGTTTAAATCGGGGCTATATTAGGTCTGTCGGATATGAACCTGCGGGTCATGGTGTGGGATCTTTGACACGCGCCTAAAGACACAGAGACAAGACTGCAGATTAACATTTCCCGCAAAAAGATGTTACCTCCAAAAATGCAGCTCACTCGCTCAGACCACATTGAATGTCAGTCTAAGTTATGTGGTCCTGCTGCCGAATGGATGTTGAACTCTTAACCATCTGCCTCAGTGGCGAGAGTACGGTCTGATGAGGAAGGCTGATTTTCAGCCGTAAAACGAAATATCTAATTCTTTCGTTTCAAAACAAAAATTTAGTCAGAGGCCCCTGTGCAGTAGCTAGAGAAACATCACGCTCTGCAAAATATTCCGGCTCCTCTGCTCCAAGTAATGGTAAAAGATTCAATATATTACCCCATAGCACATACATCAAACGGATCTAATGTAATTCATATTAAGGAGTAAAGTATTGGATAGGATGGACGACACTGCACTTAATTGTTCCAAAATGTAACCCTCCAGTTATGTTCAAGTGCTTATAACTAAGTGGGAGATTTTTCAGCAAGCTTAATCCCTTTCCTTTCAAACTTTCACCCTCCGTCTAGTGAAATCAATTCACTGAAATCACTCGCATTACAACAAACTCAGGGCTGCTGTATGGATTGAAAATAAATCAGCCCTCCCAATGGGAAGAAATAGTTCACATCAGTGTTCTTATTTCCCAGTTTTTGCTGTTTATTTCCTTCTTGGTGTATTCCAATAATTTAAAACCACTTCAGAGGCCCACATAAGGCACTAGATGGAAAGCGGTATGAATATTGATTAAATCAAGATAGGTTGCCTTCCCCCAGACACTTGAGACATTTCCCAACCCCACATCGCTCAATAACTTTCATAGAATAGAATCATAGAATCCCTACAGTGCAGAAGGAGGCCATTTGGCCCATCCAGTCATCACCGACTCTCTGAAAGGGGAACCCCACCTGAACTTTGGACACTAATGGGCAATTTTTAGAATAGCTAATCCACCTAACCTGCACATCCTTTGACTGTGGGAGTAAACCCACGTAGACAGGGGGAGAGAGTGCAAACTCCACACAGTCACCCAAGGCTGGAATTGAACCTGGGTCCCTGTAAGGCAGCAATGCTAACCACTGTACCACATGAACATTTATTTCGAGATGGTAATCCACTCTGTTCCTTTTTCAGTAATGTTGAAAAATTCTGAACATCGTCTTATTAGTAATAATTACCAAGAGTCCTCAGGAATTCTCGTTCTCACTAGGATCCTCCTTCATATGAATAGAAGTTAGATCCTCAAACAGATGCAGAATCCCAATCACAGAGGAACTATTTTGGCTGTTCCATTCTCCCCCTCTCATTTAAATTTTTTTTAAATTTAGTGCACCCAATTCATTTTTTCCAATCAAGGGGCAATATAGCATGACCAATCCAACTAGCCTGTACGTCTTTTGGGTTGTGGGGGCAAAATCCATGCAAACACATGGGCAGCATGGTAGCACAAGTGGTTAGCACTGTAGCTTCACAGCGCCAGGGTCCCAGGTTCGATTCCCCGCTGGGTCACTGTCTGTGCGGAGTCTGCACGTTCTCCCCGTGTCTGCGTGGGTTTCCTCCGGGTGCTCCGGATTCCTCCCACAGTCCAAAGACATGCAGGTTAGGTGGATTGGCCGGGCTAAATTGCCCTTAGTGTCCAAAAAAGGTTAGGAGGGGTTATTGGGTTACGGGGGTAGGGTGGAAGTGAGAGCTTAATGTGGGTTGGTGCAGACTCGATGGGCTGAATGGCCTCTTCTGCACTGTATGTTCTAATGTACAAACTCCACACAGACATTGACCCAGAACCGGGATTGAAACTGGGAGCTCGGCAACACTGCGCCACGTGCTGCCCTCCCCCTCTTATTTCTAACGGCAATGGTTCAAACAAAATAGATATTTACGCTTTGATTGGACACAGAGGGAGCGCATGGCTGTCACTGTCAATGTTGTGCACAATCAGCATGCATCTCACTTCCTGTGTCCTTGCATTATGTACGTATCATTTTAGACATACCGTTAAGAAAAAAGTCTACATGGACGGAAACCAGCAGAATTTGACAACCTTTCCCATGGGCAATGGTCAACAAAGTATCTTGAAGGCCACACTCAGCACCGAGGTGGGCCGCACATGGCCCCTGGGCTACAGGTTGTCTACCAGACTCTCGCTAAACATTTCCATTTCTCTTTTCCCCTTATAGATGCTCCTTAAAATCTGCCTATTTGGTGAAGGCTTTGGTCACCTGTCCTAATATCTTGTTACGTGGCTGGGTGTTAAATTTAGTTTGATAACGTTCTTATAAAAAACTTTAAGAACACATGGGGCGGGATTCTCCGTTGCCCGACGTTCACCTAACCTACACATTTTGGGTTGTGAGGGTGAGACCCACGCAGACACGGGGAGAATGTGCAAACTCCACATGGACAGTGACCCAGAGCCGGGATCGAACCACTGCACCACTGCACTGTGCCACCTTTTAAATGCAAGCCTTTGTCCTATAAAGACACATTTTGTCATGAAATTGGGAATATTTTAATTATAGCAGATGCTCGATAATATAAAAGACAGAAATAGCTCTGGGATTAACAATGGTATAACTGTTCCCTCTGATTCATAATAAAAAGTGATAACAGACAAGAAGTAAGAGGTTAATGCTAAGGATCTTTGTGGAAGATATTGCATATTAAACATTGATATTCTTCCACACATGTGATGTAATGCAAAAGGTGCTGCAATAATCAGGTGATTCATTAAAGCAAACCAAGACCACGAAATGTCATGCAATCCTCATATTAGTCTGAAATAATTTGTGCATTTGTCAACATTCCTAATATCGCTGTGGAACTGGTCTCATGCTGTCATTCATCATTTCCGCACAAGTGGCCTGGAGTATTTTCAGTGTGGTGTTAACTGCCGACTCATTAACCATGTGTTGCTTTGCAGAATGAGCGCCTGTAGAGGCGAACAGAAAATTACAAAGGAGCTCTGTAATGAAATGAAAGAAAGAAAACAGGATTTCACCAAAATGACAAGTCACTTCCCAACCTGGCAAACGTAAAACTTTTAAGAAACACTGAAAAAATAGTGATCAATAAATATATTTTTGCAGCCATGTTTCATCGTTGGTTGCAACTCATTTGTCATAATGCCTTTGACATTGAGTGTTACAAATGATATTTTTTTAACAAATGTGATGGAGAAACCACCTGAATCTTTGAATTTGATGTGCACATCATATTGCATTTTACTTCTGCTTTTTAACAGATGCAGATTGACAAGCGATAGGGCAGATAAAGCTGATTAAAAGCAAGAAAAATAAATCAGACAGTATGAATGAGACAGGACCTCCTTAAACAAGACCTTTCAGCAATCACGATAAATGTTAGTCTCTATTTAACTACACGTATATTGTTGTGAAAGTTCTAAATCAGGAAAGGAGAGAAATTCGACAGCCACCCGATACAAGTTAACTTTGGTGGATTTCTGATGCCAGGACTTTTTGCTTTGTTAATCAAGCGTCCAGTAATAATTATGTGCTAGTACGACACAGTTGGGTCACAAAAGCCACAATGATGTTCCAGTGCTCATGGGGATGACTGCGAAACAAGTGTTTCAAATTCTCTCCATCTCTTGCACTCCTCGTGATGGTATGGATTTGGGAGTTAAAAACTCAGCTGTGGACCAAACAGAACAGCGAGGGTGCAAACAGTTTGGTTTGGCCAGTGAAGGTTTCTTTTTTTGTTCCTGGGATTCTCTCTTGATGGCGATGGTCATTGCCTGGCACTTGTGCAGCATGAATGTTACTTGCTACTTATCAATCCAAGCCTGAAGGGCTTGCTGCATGTTAAATCGCTTATTGTCACAAGTAGGCTTCAAATGAAGTTACTGTGAAAAGCCCCTAGTCACCACATTCCGGCGCCTCTTCAGGGAGGCTGTTACGGTTCATTGCTAGAGGGATGGAGTATAAGACTAGGGAGGTTATGCTGCAACTGTATAAGGTGTTAGTGAGGCCACACCTGGAGTATTGTGTTCAGTTTTGGTCTCCTTACCTGAGAAAGGACGTACTGGTGCTGGAGGGTGTGCAGAGGAGATTCACTAAATTAATCCCAGAGTTGAGGGGGTTGGATTACAAGGAGAGGTTGAGTAGATTGGGAATGTACTCATTGGAATTTAGAAGGATCATATAGAAACATATAAAATTATGAAGGGAATAGATAGGATAGACGCGGGGAAGTTGTTTCCACTGGCAGGTGAAAGCAGAACTAGAGGGCCATAGCCTCAAAATAAGTGGAAGTAGATTTAGGACTGAGCTTAGGAGGAACTTCTTCACCCAAAGGGCTGTGAATCTATGGAATTCCCTGCCCAGTGAACTGCTCTTGACAACACAGGGTCTCTGTTGGCGCATGAAATAGGTATAGTATTAAGAACATTTACAGCCAGGGCGATCTCCTGTGGAGTGGGAGATTCGAATATTGTTTGTGGCACCGGAAGCCTACTCAATGCATCCATGTTTGATATCTGGTTCCCAGTCTATACTGAAAGGTATATGAATAGGTGGCCAAGAGCAGCCCATCTTTGCAGTTGGGTTGAAGCTATTGGTGGGAGGGGTTTATCTTCGCAAAAAATGCCAAGTAATGGTTTATGGTCCAAAACAACAGTAAAGTGTCAACCGTAAACATATTGATGATTTTTTTTTATGGCATAAATGACTGCCAGACTTTCTTTGTTAATCTGCAGGCATATAGTGAAGGCTAATCTGAAGGCTAATTGAAGGCATATAAGCTTTCTATCCTGGGATAGGATATTTATCTATTTTAATAGCCCTGTTCACTATCATCTTATAATAACCACATATTCGGGCTTCGCGGTCCGGCTTCAACGCTGGTACAATGAATGCTGCCCATTCTGAAAACTGTACTGGAGTAATTTCTCCTAGGTCCTCCAGATCAGGCATTGTCAAACTCGGGTGCGCGACCTGCGGGTGGGTCGTGGGCAGGTGTCGGGAGGGTCGCAGAGCCATCCGTTGTGGCACTCCCGATCGCGCAAATCTGCGCGCAACAGGCGCAGCAGCTGGCTGTTAATAACGCCGGCTGCAAGCGGCCTTCAAAATCGCCGTGAACATGTAAAAAAAATGTGGCCGCACTGCGCATGCGTGCCAGATCATCGGCCAAATGCACAAAACTATGCGCATGCGTGCTGCTGATCGGGCACGCATGCGCAGTGCGGCCGCTTTTTTTTAAACAGTCGCAGCTTTTTGTTTTACAAGTTCGGGGGGGTTTTCATTTTATTCATTTATTTAATTCATTTAATTTTTTTCCCCATTTATTTTATTCATTTGATTTTTTTTTTACAAGTTTGGGAGGATTAATTTGATAACATTTTACAGGAAAAAAATGCAGAACTTTGGACAGATGGAGACTCCATAATTTCCGACACCGGAAGGCTTCACCTACATCACAGGTTCCATTGGAGGAGCGTGTACAAGGGCCAAAGTGACCCAAAACCATTTCCTCCATTTTTGTCAGCAGCAAACAAGTTAAGAGAAAATGGTGGGTTGCGTAGATCGGCCGGCTTGGGTCGCGAAGGTCGGCTGGGTTGGGTCCCGAAGGTTGGCCGGTTGGTAAAAATGGGTCCCCAGAAAAAAAGTTTGAAGAACACTGCTCCAGGTGATTCAACTCCACCTCCACTTTCTGGTGTAGATCATAAGGCACCGGTCTGGCACAAACCAATTTTAATGTTGCTTCTAGCTCTACATAGATCTTTGCTTTCACACATTTGATGCAACCTAGCCCTCTTTGGAAGACCTTGTGGTATTTCCGTAGAAGCTCCTGGAAAACACCATCAGTGATACTGAATATTTCTAACCAATTCAATTTCATTTTCTTCAGCTAATCATGCCCCATGAGGCTCAGCCGCTTTCCCACTACAACGATCAATGGCAGCTGGGCTGACTGTCGTTGGTACGATACTGGTATGGATGCAATCCCCAATATCTTCAGTGCCTCTCTAGTAGAGGTGGCTAAGGTGGTCAAAGTACTGTTGAGATTCAAAGGCTGCAGCCCTCCTTACAGGTACTTAAACATATGCTCACCCACTACAGTGGCAGCCATCCCTGTATGGACCTCCATTTTGAGTGGATGGCCATTGACAATGAGGGTGATCTCAATGTGGGGGGGAGGGGGAGAGGGGGTTTATTTCATCTCACTGTATCAAGCTTGTATACTTCTGATATTCCTTCAGGGTCTTCCTCAAGTTTGTTGACTGGAGTCGCCGTCGTGTTTTTTGTGAACTTGTAGTAAGTAGAAGTCTACCTCTCCATCTGGCTTGCAAATGGCCTTTCTTTTTTAAAATAAATTTAGAGTACCAGTTATTTTTTTCCAATTAAGGGGCAATTTAGTGTGGCCAATCCACCTACCCTGCACATCTTTGGGTTATGGGGGCGAAACCCACGCAAACACAGGGAGAATGTGCAAACTCCAGATGGACAGTGACCCAGAGCCGGGATCGAACCTGGGACCTCAGCGCCGTGAGGCAGCAGTGCTAACCACTGCACCACCGTGCTGTCCCCAAATGGCCTTTCTTATTACATCTGAAACAGCTGAATTCTTGAAAACTGCATCTGTCCTTGGAGTGTTCTCCCCATAACAGTAACACACCTCTAAGCCTTCTGACTGCCTGTCCCTGTTTCCAGGCTCCGCTGCTCCCCCGCTACGGGAACCTCGAGCGGCCACTTCTTCCCACCATAACTGGTTCACCTCGGTCTGCACGCTTTGTAATTTGAAAGCACTTTGCTCAGCGCTTCAGTCGCTTGAACCAATTCAACCATCTTGTCTAAGGATAGCTTGGATTCTGTCAGCAATTTATTCTGAATATTTAAGTTGTTAATCCTACAGACCAAACCGGTCATGCAGCATGCCACTGAGCGAAGTACCAATGTTCACAATGTTCCGACATTTGTCGAAGTCTGGCTATGAAATCAGATACCGTTTCACCCAGACCTCGGCAAGCAGTGTTCAAAAGCAACAGAGGTTTATTGAACTAAGAAGAATGATAAACGCATGACAGCACAATTACTACACAGGTCTTATTCCCACAACTCCTGGGCAATCTCTGACCATGCTCCAACAGCCAGAAGCATGCTGAAACCCCTGAAAGGCTAACGTTCGTGTGTTCCATCCCCATAAACTCTGGGCTCATCACGTAGCTTATGAAAGGGCCACACTAACACAGATTCTCAAGTTGATCATCGGTCATTGAACCATGTTGAACGTCCCTGTCATGATCAACAGGTCCTGGTGTTGGACTCGAATCTAGAGCTTCTGTTCTAGTGGTAGGCATGCTACCACAAGGCCTCCATGCCCACAGTATGATGTAGAGAGACACATGGTGGTAGACAAGAGACAGTATTGTATGGAGAGAATCAAGGAGAAGTAAGCAAAAGGTTGGCTCCTAGTTTGGGATATAATTTGTACGTATGTAAATAGTTATGTGTTGCCAATAAACACTATTATGTTACCAATAAACACTCTCACATGGGAAACTGATGGAGAAGGTAAGAACCCATGGGATCCAGGGCAAATTGGCAAACTGGATCCAAAACAAGCTTAGCGGCGGGAGGCAAAGGGTAATGGTTGAAGATTGTTTTTGTGACTGGAAGCCTGTGTCCAATGGTGTACTGCAGGGATCAGTGCTGGGTCTCTTGTTTGTAGTATACAGTCATCACCTGGATGTGAATGTAGGAGGTATGCTAGGTAATTTTGCAGATTACACAAAATGGTGGTGTGGTAAATAGTGAAAAGCAAGGCCTTAGATTACAGGACGATGTAGACGGGCTGGTTAGATGGGCACAAGAGTAAAAAATGGCCTCTTTCTGCACTGTAAAACTCTATGACTATTGTTGAACCCTACAAGCCTCTGGAGCTCATAGTGAGACCTACTGAACGAACCATGGAAGTCGCAAGCATAACGTAGTCAGAAATAAATTCAATTGTAAATTCTACGAAAAAAGTACCCAGAGAGCGGTGAGAATGTGGAACTTATACCACGAGGCGCATTTGAGACAAATAGCTTCAATACGTTTAAGGGGAAGCTAGGTAGGTGAATGAGGGAGTAAGGAATGAAAGGATATGCTGAAGTTTATATGAAGAACAGTGGGAGGACTTTCATTGAAATAAACACCAGCATGGGCCTATTTCTTATCGGATTGGTCATTTGGTGTTTTACAAACTCTATCTAAGCTTGAATTACGAACGTTTTCTTCATTTTACTACATCCTTAGCAGGAACGTAACATTGAAGTGATGTGTTATTCCAAAATATCCACTCATCTGCTGCTGAGGTCAGCCAGACATGGTGCCGCTGCCCCAACCTTTTTATGTAAAATGCCCTTGATGCTGGGATTTGGCATGAAGTCAGAAGCTGACAAACTGGTGAAGAATCCTATGAAGAATCTACCACCGCTGTGGCAGGAATTTCTGGCTTATGTATCCAATACATACTGAATAACTAAAGTATTGCCGATAAAGAAATACACAGAATCGGCATCACAGGAACAGGCCATTGAACTCAATCTGATTCTTTAAAAAAATAAATTCCAATTAAGGGGCAATTTAGCGTGGCCTATCCACCTACCCTGCACATCTTTTGGATTGTGAGGGTGAGACCCACGCAGACACAGGGAGAATGTGCAAACTCCACACGGACAGTGACTCGGGGCCGGGATCGAACCCGGGTCCTCGGCGCATTGAGGCAGCAGTGCTAACCACTGAGCCACGGTGCCGCCCCTCAATCTGGTTCTTGTCAGTGTTTATCCATCATGAGAGAAAATAGTTCCAATATCATTTGCTCACACACCTCACTCTCCCTTCCCTTTCCACATCCCTCAGAGACCTGAGCAGGAGAGTTGTTTCTGGTGTCCGAGCAATGTTTACCCTTCGATCAACCTCACCCAAAACCAATTACCTGGTCAGTATTTCCTTGCTGATTTGTGGGAGCCTGCTGTGCACTAATTCACTGTTGTATTTCCTACCTTACAACAGTGGCTACCTACAAAAATAACTTGTTGGTTGTAAAGTGCACTAGGATGTTGTGAGGTCACGTATGGTGCTATAGTAAAGCAAAACTGGGGGCAGCACAGTAGCACCAGTGGTTCGCACAGTTGCTTCACAGCTCCAGGGTCCCAGGTTCGATTCAGGCTTGGGTCACTGTCTGTGTGGAGTCTGCACGTTCTCCCCCTGTCTGCGTGGGTTTCCTCCGGGTGCTCCGGTTTCCTCCCACAGTCCAAAGCTATGCAGGTTAGGTGGATTGGATACGCTAAATTGCCCTTAGTGTCCAAAAAAGGTTAGATGGGGTACAGGGATAGGGTGGAGGTGTGGGGAATGGGATGGGGTGGAGGTGGGCCTGGGCAGGGTGCTCTTTCTAAGGGCCGGTGCAGACTCGATGGGCAGAATGGCCTCCTTCTGCACTGTGAATTCTATTATTAAAAACTTCCTTTTATTCTTTTCATCCACCTATCTAATTAGTTTCTGCCACATATTACTCACCACGAAAATGACAACTCTCTGTGTCCTTCCCTCTGTTGTAAATTTCTTACAATTAACCTTGTATCCATGGCTCTTCATTCTCATTTCCTCTCTCAACTATTAGAAACAGTGTAGAAAACCTCTGAAACTCTTTACATTGATTCATGATTCATTGTGATTTAGTGTCACAGAATGCGATTTTGGTACATGTCTATATATCAGCCACCATTTAATATGCCACGCTATTGATACCTTGTGCTAGATATTGCTCTGTTGGGAAAGGGCAGTTATAAATAGAGTTCTTATTTTTAGGCAGCACTGAACTATTGTGCCCAAACCTATAAAGCAATTTGATATGATACATGTGTGAAGTGTGTCTCCCACAGGCATTCCACACCTTCCACATATAGCTAGCAATGAAAGTAAGGTGTGTGATGATTTTTTAGACTTCTATCTTTAGCTAGCATATCTAAAATTGAAACACAGCCTCCTTACAATTGTCAATTAGAATTTATGCCTGTGATAGAGCTTACAATGTTAGCTAGGATAGTGCAAACGCTTTGCAGCCATTGAGTTAATTAAAAATTTTTTTTTTAGAGTATCCAATTGTTTTGTTTTCCAATTAGGGGGCAATTTAGCATGGCCAATCCACCTAACCTGCATATCTTTGGGTTGTGGGGGCGAGGTCCATCCATATACAGGGAGAATGTGCAAACTCTACACGGACAGTGACCCAGAACCGGGATCGAACCTGGGACCTCGGCGCCGTGAGGCAGCAGTGCTAACCACTGCACCACCGTGCTGCCCATTGAGTTACTTTTTAAAGTATAGCTACTGTTACATGGTGTAATGTAGCACATAAATGTTATAATTCACCATCTGGTAAGTATTGAGGGGAATTTATATTTGTTTAAAATCAGGGGCGAGATTCTCCGACCCCCCCGGGTCGGAGAATCGCCGGGGGCTGGCGTGAATCCCGCCCCCGCCGGTTGCCGAATTCTCCGGCACCGGATATTCGGCAGGGGCGGGAATCGTGCCGCGCCGGTTGGCGGGCCTCCCCCCCGGGCGATTCTCCGGCCCGGATGGGCCGAAGTCCCGCCGCTAAAATGCCTGTCCCGCCGGTGTAGATTAAACCACCTCTCTTACCGGCGGGACAAGGCGGCGCGGGTGGGTTCCGGGGTCCTGGGGGGGGCGCGGGGCGATCTGGCCCCGGGGGGTGCCCCCACCGTGGCCTGGCCCGCGATCGGGGCCCACCGATCCACGGGTGGGCCTGTGCCGTGGGGGCACTCTTTCCCTTCCGCCTCCGCCACGGTTTCCACCATGGTGGAGGCAGAAGAGACTCCCTCCAATGCGCATGCGCGAAAATGCCATCAGCGGCCGCTAACGCTCCCGCGCATGCGCCGCCCGGAGATGTCATTTCCGCGCCAGCTGGCGGGGCACCAAAGGCCTTTTCCGCCAGCTGGCGGGGAAGAAATTCGTCCGGCGCCGACCTAGCCCCTTAAGGTTGGGGCTCGGCCCCCAAAGATGCGGAGCATTCCGCACCTTTGGGGCGGCGCGATGCACGACTGATTTGCGCTGTTTTGGGCGCCAGTCGGCGGACATCGCGCCGTTTCCGGAGAATTTCGCCCCAGGTCTTCATTCTCTTCTGAAACCTCTACTACGAAAATTAACAAAAACAGTTTAAATATATAAAATTTTGTGTCTGCCTCCACTTCCCCTGCCACAATAGACTCCAATTTCCTTAATACTTCCTATGTAAAAGAGTAGAGACGGGAATACTGTCCTGGACCCAGCAGGGGTGAACAAGGTGTTTAAGGACTTTTACAGTAAATTATATGAGTCGGAACCCTCGTCTGGGGTGGAGGGGTGAGGCAGTTTTTGGATCAGTTGAGGTTCCAGAGGGTGGAGGAGCACCTGTTGGAGGGGCTGGGAGCCCCAATTAAGATTGAGGAAATAATCAAGGGCTGGAGGGCATGCGGTCGGGCAAGGCCCCGGGGACCTGACGGCTACCTGGTGGAATTCTATAAGAAGTTTTCAGAGATATTGAGCCCACTGCTGGTGAGGACATTTAACAAAGCAACAATGTCCCCCCAACAATGTCGCAGGCCTCAATTTCATTGATCCTGAAAGAGGAGAAGGATCCGGAGCAATGCGGGTCATACAGGCCGATTTCTCTACTGAATGTGGATGCCAAACTGCTGGCTAAGATACTGGCCACAAGGAGAGAGGACTGTGTCCCGGGGGTGATAGGGGGAGACGAGACGGGATTTGTTAAGGGCAGGCAACTCAAGGCCAATGTTCGAAGGCATCTAAATGTTGTTATGATGCCCCCAGAAGGAGAGGAGGCAGAGGTGGTGGTAGCGATGGATGCGGAGAAGGTTTTTGATCGGGTGGTGTGAAATTACCTGTGGGAGGTGCTGGGAAGGTTTGGGTTTGGTGAGGGTTTTATTGACTGGGTGCAGTTGCTCTATCAGGCACCAGTAGCGAGTGTGCGTCCGAACCGGCTGAGGTCGGGGTATTTTAAACTACACCGAGGGACGAGGCAAGGGTGCCCCCTCTCCCCGTTACCGTTTGCTCTGCCCATAGAGCCATTGCCCATGATGTTAAGAGCCTCTAGGAACTGGAAAGGGCTGGTTCGGGGTGGGGGGGGGGGGGGGGGGGGGGTGGGGGGGGGGGGGGGGGGGGTGGGGGGGGGGGGTGGAGCACCGGGTCTCGCTTTACGCAGATGACCTGCTCTTGTACATTTCGGAATTGTTGGAGGGGATGGGGGAAGTAATGCGAATCTTGGGGGAATTTGGCAATTTTTCAGGGTATAAATTGAACATTGGGAAAAGCAAGATGTTTGCGATCCAGGCAAGAGGACAGGAGAAGAGACTGAGAGCTGCCGCTTAGAATGGTAGGGAAGAGCTTTCGATATCTAGGAATCCAGGTGGCCCAGAAATGGGAGGTACTACACAAGTTAAACCTATCCCGGTTGGTAGAATAAATGAAAGGGGACTTTAAGAGATGGGACATGCTCCCGCTCTCACTGGCGGGGAGGGTACAGACCGTGAAAATGACGGTCCTCCCCAAATTTCTGTTTGTCTTTCAGTGTCTCCCCATCTTCATCCCTAAGGCCCTTTTCAAGCAGGCGAATAAGATTATTTTGGGCTTTGTGTGGGCGAGTAAAACCCCGCGAGTGAAGAAAGTGTTGCTGGAGCGCAGTCGAGGGAGGGTGGGTTGGCGCTGCCGAACGTCTGCAATTACTACTGCCCGGCTAATATAGCCATGATCAGGAAGTGGGTAGTGGGGGAGGGGTCGGCATGGGAGCAGATGGAGGCAGCATCATGTAAACACACCAGTCTGGGAGCATTGGTAACAGCACCTTTGCCGTTCTCGCCGGCCCGATAACCAAGAGAGACATTTGACCATGGTAATTGATGGTTTATGGACTCACACGAATGATTTGGACTTATTGTTTAATCACTGTTCCCATGACCTGTATATACCTTACCTTATCTACCTGTTCTTTGTTCAATTTTCTCAGTGTACAGAAAATATGAACATATAAAAAAGGGGGGATGGGGTGATGTGCATCAATGTAAATACATGTAGGCTAGCTAGACACTAGAGGGAGCACTAGAAACATCACACACACACACTCAACCAATAGATCAAGTAGATAGGACACGACCAATAGACATTCACGATACACAAGGAGGTGACACGACCACAGGGGGGCATTACACCAACCCATATATAAAGGACACCACACACATGATCTGCCCCTTTCCAGTGAAGACTCTCAGTGAGCACAGACACAGGGTTGATTCAATATTACACCCACCATGTGGATTGCAGCAACTGGTTAGTCAGTCTGGGTAGCTATAGTAGGATTGGCAGTAGTGTCGAACCCGAGTAATAGAAGTGTAAATAGTTTAATAAACGTGTTGAAGTTATCTCCACGTCTGAACCTCAAGTGCACCACAAGGAAGCCGCTTATGTTCCACATACAACATTACAAATCAGGGAAGGTATCGGATATTTACCAGGAACTTTCGGAGGCGGAGGAAACTCCAGCGAAGGAGCTTAAGGGCAAGTGGGAGGATGAGCTAGGAGGAGAGATAGAGGCGGGTCTATGGGCGGATGCCCTAAGCAGGGTTAATATCTCCTCATCATGCGTCAGGCTTAGCCTGATACAATTTAAGGTAGTCCACCTCGCACACATGACAGCGGTTAGGATGAGTAAGTTCTTCAGGGTTGAGGACAGGTGTGCGAGGTGCGTGGGAAGCCCAGCAAATCATGTTCCCATGTTTTGGGCATGCCCGAAGCTTAGAGGGTTTTGGCAGGGTTTTGCTAAGGCAATGTCCACGGTGCTAAAAACACAGGTGGTGCCGAGTCCGGAGGTAGCGATCTTTGGAGTGTCGGACGAGCCAGGAGTTCAGGGGGCGAAAGAGGCCGTCGTCCTGGCCTTTGCCTCCCTGGTAGCCCGGAGACGGATCTTGTTAATGTGGAGGGACTCGAAGCCCCCGAGTGTAGAGACCTGGGTTAGTGACATGGCTGGGTTTCTCAGTCTGGAGAAAATAAAGTTTGCCTTAAGAGGGTCAATGTTAGGGTTCTCCCGGAGGTGGCAGCCGTTCGTCGACTTTCGCGGGGAAAATGAAAATGTCAGCAGATGCAGTATTCCAAAGTGGTGGGGGGGGCAGATTGTTGTTGTATAGTTGAGGTGCGTGAAGATTGGGCTGAGGGGGGGGGAATGTTTATGTTACCATGTTGATGCCATTGTTCATGTTACTGTTATAAAAATTTTCAAATACCTTAATAAAATATTATTTTAAAAAATACTTCCCATGTAAACATGTCACATAACAATGACTGCTCAGTGGTGGCGTCACAGTGCCTCCATTGGAGGGAAGGAAGGAAGGTGTAATTACAATCTGACAAAGTCTCAATGAGAGTTTCCAATGCAGATATGGGTATCGCAATTTTTAGTGAATATATAAAATGGATTGAATTTATGACTTCAAATTCAAGAGTTAAATTATGTTTGCGCACCACGGGTGGAATCTTACCAGAAAATGGCAAAGAGTGAGATCCGGTGAGGAAAACGGTGCAAATCAATTTCTCACAGGATTTTGAGCCTTTCAAGCAAAGGTTTTTATCTCTACGTGAATCAGACCGTGCACTTGGTGACCACCCATTGATTCACTCATCCTGGGGAAACTTAATCATCACAATCACTGGGGAGATCAATACAAACATCTCCCAAGCACTGCCCAGCACTTGTTCCAGATCCATTGGAAGGGATGGCAGCCAGGAAGCCTGCTCCAAGATTTTTAGAAGGAACCCTCACCAGACTTCTGGATGAAGACCAGCAGCAGAGGGATGTCCTGTACCCACACTCCAGGAAGTGGCCCACCAGCAAGGTAGCCACCCCCGCCTGGGAGGACACAGCAGCTTTAGTTAGTGCCAGCTCCCTGCAGAACAGGACGGGGCAGCAGTGCCAGAAGAAAATGAATGACCTTCTTTGCGCGCGGCCAGGATAGTCTGCCACCTCCTCAGCCTCCCCTCTCCCCTCCAAGTCAGTCTCTCACCCAGTCACCTTGCGCGTTGCCCACCTGGCTCAAGGCGCTATCCCCCTCACGCCCCCCACCCTCCCCCCTCCTCCCCAACCACCCTTGCTCCCACACATGCTACCCCTCAACTTCTGAACTGGCAGGGTACCCGCCTACACTCTCCCCATCTGTATCTGCGCAGGACAAAATCAACCACAACCGGTGTGAGAGGGCACAGCCACCCTCACCACCCCACGAGGAAAAAGACGTTGAGCTGGTCGGGGAGGAGCACGATCACGCCTGTGCGGATGGTGAAGTGGGGGCAGTGAGCAAAAGTGAGAACCCAAAGGACAATGACTGCTCAGTGGTAGACAGCTCCATGGGCAGCACGGTAGCACAAGTGATTAGCACTGTGGCTTCACAGCGCCAGGGTCCCAGGTTCGATTCCGGCTTGGGTCACTGTCTGTGCGGAGTCTGCACATCCTCCCCGTGTGTGCGTGGGTTTCCTCCGGGTGCTCCGGTTTCCTCCCACAGTCCAAAGACGTGCAGGTTAGGTGGATTGGCCATGCTAAATTACCCGTCGTGTCCATAAGGGTTGGGAGGGGTTATTGGGTTGCGGGGATAAGGTGGAAGTGAGGGATTAATGTGGGTCGGTGCAGACTCGATGGGCCGAATGGCCTCCTTCTGCACTGTATATTCTATGTAATCTATGTCCCAGGTTCGATTCCCCGCTGGGTCACTGTCTGTGCGGAGTCTGCAGGTTCTCCCCGTGTCTGCGTGGGTTTCCTCCGGGTGCTCCAGTTTCCTCCCACTGTCCAAAGACGTGCAGGTTAGGTGGATTGGCCGTGATAAATTGCCCTTAGTGACCAAAAAGGTTCGGAGGGGTTATTGGGTTACGGGGATAGGGTGGAAGTGAGGGCATAAGTGGGTCGGTGCAGACTCGATGGGCCGAATGGCCTCCTTCTGCACTGTATGTTCTGTGTTCTGTGTGTGACAAACAATAATTCCTCAAACCTCCAGTAAGTAAACATCTCACATCATTTATCCCCCGTGATGTACTGATGCCATCTCCCTTCCCTTGCAGGGCAATCGGGAGAGCAGCCCGGACCATCCTCATGTCCCCTGGAAACCACAGAGCCGAGCAGCTCAGGGGGGAGCTCTTGGACATCAGCATAGGAGAGGCGACTCAGCTGTAACCCGCACCCTCCACCAGCGCAGATACTCACTCCTCGGTGGGATTATGTAGTAGTTAGGCTTCTGGGTCATTCACTGGTCAGCCTTTCACAGCTGATGATCCAAAAGAGGTGGAAGCTTGGATGAATGCTCGAGCCAGGACACTGCTAAGCCCCAGGTCGATGACGTGCCCCTGGGTCTGGTCATCCCAGAGCTGACGGAATCGCACAGGCAATGTCGTGAGAATCAAGAAGGGCTGAGAGCATCCATCCTCGGACTGCAAGGTCAACTGGAGGAGTCCAGTCACCTTCTGACCAAGGAGATGGTGCCATCAGTGCAACGCAACATTGCAAGGGATTTCAGCTCCACGGCTCAGCTCATGACACCCAAGACTGAGGGTATTACCTCCATGTCTGAGGGTATTACCTCCATGACTGAGGGTATTACCTCCATGACTGAGGGTATTACCTCCATGTCTGAGGGTATTACCTCCATGTCTGAGGGTATTACCTCCATGACTGAGGGTATTACCTCCATGACTGAGGGCTTCAACTGCATGATGCAGGCACAGTTGAAAATCCACAAGTGTCAGTGCCAAGGATGGCATGGCTTCTGGAGCTCAATCCAGCTGTCCCTCTTTCCCATAGAGGGGGCACAGTGGCTCCCAGGCACCCAAAGTGAAGTGGACCAACAGAGGTGGAGCCCGGACCCCTCCGCCCAGGGGACCGCGGAGGTGTCCAGCCCATCTGACGCACCTCCTGCCTCCCAACGACACACCTCCAACCCTGAACACTGGGGAGGGTATCACTGCATCACCTGCGCTGGCTGAAAGTACACCCGGACCCTCAGGTCCAGGCCCCCCAGGGGCTGCCCACCAATGCCATCTCCGGCAACTGGGCATGAAGGCAGCAGGCGCCTCAACCTCAGCTGTGCATCATAGGGAAACACCTGATGAAGTGTGATGGAAGTCTAAGAAGCTGGAGGCACCTAGTGGGCTTGGGTGAGCAGAGGCACTAGTTAAGATAGATCACCACTATAGCCAAACACAAGTAAATAAATATCACTTAGCTCACCAGCAGATCCTCCTATCATTTCATGTCCATGCTCCATGAACTCGCACGCACACTCGGCGCTTCATCCCTGTGCGGTATGAGAGTGGTAGCACTCTGTGTCTCCCATCTCCCACACTGACAACCCCCCCCCCTCCCCCCATCTACACTCGGGCATCTCATTGCATCCAGCCTTCTCCAGTCATGAAGATGCCATGGGTTGACAAAGTGTAGAGAGGCTGTCCCGCCCCGGAGGTTAGTTGAAGGAACACAACAGAATCCCTGACCTCGGAGGCGGCTGCAACTGATGAGAGCTCATCCCTGTAGCCACCTAAAATGGCTGATTCCCGATTAATTTGGCCAAAACCCGATGTAAAATGGCTAACCGAAAAGGCTGATGGGAAAAGCAGCCAACTGGGCACAAACGGACAGCTGCAGACAGAACAGCGTATTCGGCTCTGGGGAAGTCGGCCCAGATCGATACCTGCGACCATTAGCAGCACATCAACCCAGACATCTGCAGTTTAATCGGCTAACCCCGGGAACAATTGCAACATATTAGCAATTGAATGCCGATCCAGACCTCTCGGCGCCAGCAGTGGCCGAGACAAAGAAAGGTGAACGACCCCCCGTCAAGGAATCGCCCCATTATTGGAGCATATCGAACCCAGTGATTGGGAACAAGTCCAATCACTTGGGACCAGGGTCAGGGTCCACCCCGAGAGGCGGGAAGCCCCCGGGAACTATAAAAATAGGGGCCAAGTTCAGATCGACCCTTCTCTCCCTTCTTCTCCTGCTCGCAACCTTCGCAAGAACCATCGACCAGAAACCGTAAGTTTGACTCCAGCGATCGCTACCCGATAGAGACTCCTAGCCATCGACCTGTATCAGCCTTTGAATCCCGCAGGCCAGACCCAATTCGATAAGCCATTTGTTTCCCTGACCTGGTGGGCCATTCCCAAAAGTTAAGTATTGGCCAGTAGTGGTAGGTAGTAGTCTAGAAAGTAGGATTATTGTAAACGTATTTATTGCTGTATATAATAAATGACCGTTGATTTTACTCTTACTAAGCGGTGTGCTGTCTTATTAATCATAACTAGAGCTTGAACCACGTGGCAGTATCAGAAAGATACCTGGCGACTTGTGAGCAAAGGTGACAGAATTAGAGCTAATAAAACTAAGGCTAATAAGAGCAACATCCCACATCTCTATACCATATGATAAGCTCATTCCTTGGCAGGAGTCAGACATATGACTGAGGATGAGAGGAGCATTGCTCTGTCCTCAACGTAAATCATCGTCATTCTCCTGCAGAGTCCAGCCAATGGCTTTAGCGCCCTGCCAATGGAATTGGGCACCGTCACAGAAGCCTACCGCTGGCACCACACCAATGCTGAGATCACAGTTGGAGATCTCCCCACCCATAGTCCTGCTCGTCCCTAAACCTATGGACTATGAGGGCACCCCTAGCCCAACAGCCCAAGCGGGCCCCAGCCTGGGCCTAAGGTCCTTCCTCCTCCTTCTCCAAGGTTTTCGCCTCGCCGCCCTTCTCAATCTCCTCCTCATCCGAGGAGATGTAGTGTTCCTCCATTTCCTCCTGTTCCAGGTGGTCTAACCTCTGCAGCAGCAAGTTGTGGAGAGTGCAACAGATCACTATAATGTGGGACAACCTCTGGGCGCTGTATTGGAGGGCACGCCCCGACAGTCCACGCACCTGCTCAACCAGCATGCGCATGTAGCGTGAACCTCGTTGTGGTGAGTCTCCACCTCAGTTTGTGGCCTCAGCACTGACGTCATCAGCCACCTCCTTATTGGGTACTCCTTGTCCCCAAAGGTGTTGCTCCCCCTCGACCACGTCTGAGATCTGTGAGTGCCCCAAGATGTAACTATCATGGACGCTCTCTGGTAAATGGTTTGCTCCTCGTCCCCTGGGACTGCCTCCCATGCGCTTCCCTCTCAGTGAGCGCCTCTCCACTAAGTCTCACACCATCCCCTCTGACACTCACATATTTCCACAATTGTCCCTCTCAACTCCACCAGGACTATGCACCTGAACACTTGGGAGTCACACTGGCACATTTCTGCCAGTCACTTCCGCCTTCCATCAACCCCCATTCCTTGCGATAGGTGACAGGGCTATTGAGTGGATGCATGGGACCCGCATCTATATCCTCACCTCAAAGAAGCCCCCGCATCATGGCCTGTAATGGGGTGAGTGTTGATATTGGGGTTCACATCAATGTATACTGTTGACGTAAACTTTTGTATGAGCAATGGGGTTCAATCAGTGGCAGTGAACTTCAGCTCTGCATATTTCATTTCACAATTGACTTGTCAATGAAGGGTGAAATTGCATTTCAGCCAATTGAATGCCTCTTGTGACAGGCGAGGCACAGCTGCATAGAAGCCTGCAATTAGCATGACAAGCATGCATCTTGAGGGCACCCTCATTCTCCCATTTCAGAGTGGTACACACTTATTCCTGAGAGACAAACCTTCGAGACAAGTGGAATTGAAATTCAATAGAGCTTAACTCCTTGGTCCTCAGAGTGTGAGGTTCCACTCACAGTTCAGTTGTGCTTCCCCAAGTGAACAGGTCTTCATTCCTCATTAGGCAAGGATGCAAACCATTCCTGAGGACCCCTCTCTGCCCTTGCAGCCTGGTATTTAATGGGACCACGCCCAGTAACGTCACAGTCACCCCCTGTGCTGACCTCCTCCCACCCACTTTCCAGCTCTCACTAAGGATGGGCACTCCCTCAGCCATGAGTTGGCCACGAGCCCAGCAAGGAGGACACAGGAAGAGATGTCCAAATGCCAGCCTCCAGACCCCCTTAAAGCAAGGGGTGCCCCAAATAGAATGGAAGTTAGGACGCCTTCTCCCTGAGATTGAGTGACTGAACCCAGACCTGGCCCCAAGTTAAACATATCTGTGTTGCCCACATCCTCTCCGGTGCACCCTGAGTAGTGAAGAGCTTGGATAACCATGGCTGCCTGAGTGGTCACCTCCGACATCCCCCTCGGAGGTAAGGCTGGCAAAGGGGGGGGGGGGGCACAGACACTTCAGTGAAGTACTGAGAGTGCTACACTGTTGGATGTGCCACATTCCAATTGAAACACTAAGCCTAAGCCCTGTCAACCCTCAGAAATGGACATAAAAGTTCCCCTAGCACTATTTCAAATAAGAGCAGAGGAGTTGTCCCCATCCTGTATACCTGTCACTCTGAGGACACACAATAACAGACTATCTGTTTATTAATATAGTGCTGTTTGTAGGAGCTTGCTATGCACAATTTGGTTGCTGTGTTTCCTACTTTACAATATTTACAATTGACTATGAAACAAAAACAAAATACTGCAGATACTGGAAATGAGAAATGAAAATAGAAAATGCTCGATAAACACAGCAGGTCTAACAGCCTCTGTGAAGAGAGAGAGGCCAGAATTCTCCAGTCGTTCGTTGCGATTCATTTTCATGCCAGCAGTGCACCCCTGCTCGCAGATTTCCCGGTGGCATGGGGTGGTTGCAGTGGGAAATCCAACTGACAATCGGTGGGAAGATAGAATCCCGCCGCCAGCAAACAGCATGTGGCGGAGATACACGCGGCTGGCGGACCGGAGAATCCCGCATATGGATAACGTTTTGAGTCTGTATGATTCTTCTATAGAGCTGAAGAGAGGTAGAAATGTGATGGATTGAATGGTTTGAGAGGGAGGTGGAGGAGTTGGATCAGACCATAAGGTCTGGGATAGTTGGGAGCTAAGGAGGGATTGGCAAAGACGCCATGGACATAAGACAAAAGGAGTGTTAATGGTAGCATTAAGGACTAAAGAAGGTGCTGATAGTAGCAGGAAGGTAACATGGCCAAATGTGTTAATAGGAGAACAAAGTTCAGTGCTTGGTGAAAGCAAAGCTAAAGAACAAGTAGTGGATGGCCCTGTAGGGGAGGGGGCGGGTTTGCCTTAGGACAATCAAAGAAAACAAAAAGGAGTCAAATTGGCGGGGAAAGTGACTTTAAAATGTTTGGGGATCTCCTGCACTCATAAAGGATTCTATATTATGCAGGTTCTTGCATTTCTCTCATAACTCACAGACCAGTGATCAGCAATTAAAAATGTGACCAACCAAACTGAGCTGATACGATCGTAGAATCATCCTGTAACAGAAGGAAACCGTTCATCGTATCAAGTCTATGCTGACTCTCTGTAGATAAATCCAATCAGTTCCATTTCTCGTTCTATACCCGTTGCCCTGTAAGTTCATTTTGCTCATGGGCCATCCAATGTATGAGTAAGTTGCATTTAAGTGCAAGTCTCATCCAGTGCATGCGTTCTGCCTTTTTTCTTCAATGCCTTTTATTCCAGTTGCAAAAAAAAAGATATTTTGCTCATTAAAGATGTATTTTTTTCTCTGGTTGGATTTTCAAGTGCTCTAGGGTGTTCGCGAGGTCTACTCATAAAAGACAGCTTATGGGATAAAGATCATGAATCAAGTTATTTCTCAGAACAGATTGCAAAGGCAGCAATGAGTCATTTAGCATCTGCTCGCTCATAAAGAGCGTGTCTCTTAGTAAGATGTACTCCCACCTTTATCAAACCTAAATATGCTTGCTTTGGGGAAGGCTCAATGATAGGAATATACCATTAAAATTAGATCTACCACCTTCGCATATGGCACGCATCAGATTTACATATCAAATTGAGTTCTTCTCCTTTCGTTCTCTTGCTAGAAGCGGCACTAACTATAACTTCGACAAACAAAGAGCACATCAAGTGTTCTCATGCTGCATTATGAGTCAGATGACAGATTCATTTTCTTCCCACTTACATACTGTAATTTTCTCGCTGTCGGAAGAAGGTTTTTCTGTGCAGTGTCTGGAAATAGAACGGTGGCTAAAATGAAGTTACACCACAAATAATGAATGAATCGTGATTTCCAGAGTACACCAAGGTGAAATTTATTTTGTGCAGCAGATTCAAGGGGTATTTTTATACATGAAATACAAATTTAGAAATTCCAATTTTGGACAATGTCGTTCTTAATCATACCAAGAAACCATCAAACAGCACTGGAGAATGAAACGTAGATCCCCAAGTGTCATTATAAAAGGAGCTGGATAATGTCACTGGACTAGTAAACCAGAGGTCCAGGCTAATTTTCAGAAGTGGGTGGAATTTAAATTGAATTCTTAAAAAAAAAAAATCTGGTATTAAAAGCTGCGAATCATGAAACTACCGTCAATTGTTGTCAAAACCTTCTAATCGCACGCCGGAGAATCCTGCTCAGCTGGCGATCGGCAGCACCACCCAAGGCTGCAGACTGGCTGGCAGACCTGGCGGAATTTCTCAGGCTGGAGAAAATAAACGTTGCCATCCGTGGGTCGGAAGAAGACTTCCACGGACATGGAAGTCGTTCGGCGACTTGTTTCATGACTTGTTTGTAGCCGGCAACCAGGAGAGTAAGGAGCGTGGGGGAGGGGTGGGGGGGGGGGGGGGCAACACAGGCGAGGAAAAGGAAAGGCAGGTGGGGAGGGAAGGGGGCTAGGGGGAGGTAAAGGGGGAGGGGGCTAAGGCACACAAGAAAAACCCAAGCAGGGGGAAACAAAGTCCGAGGGCAAGCTAAGGCCCAAACCAAACTGTAAATAAACACTTGTAAATAACGTGTTTTGGCCACATTGGGGGATGTAAGATATGTGTGCTGGCTCAGGGTGGGGCGGCACGGCCACAGATGTAGTGAAGATAATTGCCTGTGAATAAATGTGCTGGATTTCAGCACGGTTTTGTAATTTATAAATTGTTGGATGTAAAATATGAAAACGCAAAAACATTTTCGAAACAATTCGTTGTAATGGTTGACTCGTGTCCTTTAGGGAAGGAAATCTGCTGTCCTTTTACTATTCGTTCAGTGGATGTGGGCGTCATTGGCTGAGCCAGAGTTTGTTGCCCGTCCCTAACTGCCCTTGTACTGAGTGGCTTGTTAGACCATTTCAGAGGGCAGTGAAGAGGTCAACCACATTGCTGTGGATTTGAAGTCACATGTAAGTCAGACTGGGTAAGATTTTTCTTCCCTAAAGGACATCAGTGAATCAGATACGACAATCGGCCATGGTTTCCTGTCATCGTAGAATCATAGAGGAGGACTTCCGGTGACGGCGGGCGGGAGGCAGCCGCACACTGGAGGGCTCCCGCTCGGGAATAGAAATTTTGGGGTTTTAACGCCCGGTCCCAGGGGCAACGGAGGCTGAAAAAGCTGTAAGAAGGCACAGGAGAAGAAATGTCCAAGTTTGAGGAAAAAACGGCCGTGAAAAAGGGGGTCAATGAAAGTCTGCCGGTGAGTGGAAAAGTCAATGCAGGAACTGTAAGGAAAGCGGAGGTTGGAGCACCAGGGGAGGCCGCATCGCTCACAGCAGAAGAAATGACTACGGTGATGGCTGTGGAACTTGAAAAACAGATCACAAAGCACATGGAAGTGATGAAGAATGAGATGGAGGCGGTATTGAAAGTGCTGGTGGAGGAGGCGATTGCCCCGGTGAGGACGGCGGTATCAAGCGCAGCGGCGGAGGTGCGGGAGCAAGGTGAGACACTGAAGGAAGTGGAAGAGGCATTATCGCAGCACCGTGATCAACTCACCTCGATGGGGAAGGAGTAGCGGAAGGTGACAGAGACCAACAAGGGTCTGTGAGCCAAAATGGAAGACCTGGAAAACAAATCCAGGCGGCAGAATCTGAGGATTGTGGGTCTGCCCGAAGGGGTGGAAGGCCTGAGGCCGACGGAGTATTTTGCCACGATGTTGGCGGTGCTATTCGGGGGAGGGGGACGATCCCTCTTGATATGAACTGGATCGGGCTCATCGGCCATGGAGGCCTATACCAAAGGAGAGTGAGCCGCCAAGAGTAGTAACTGTGTGTTTCCGTAGGTACAGTGTGAAGGAGAAGGTCCTGTGCTGGGCAAAGCAGAAGCGGGTGGTGTAGTGGGCTGGAGCTGCTATACGCATATACCAGGACGTTCCGGTAGAGCTGGCGAGGGGGCAGGTGGCCTTCAGCCGGGTGAAGAACGCACTGTACATCAGCAAGGTGCAGTGCGGAATAGTATATCCAGCTGGTGGGCAGCATGGTAGCACATGTGGCTAGCACGGTGGCTTCACAGCGCCAGGGTCCCAGGTTCGATTCCCCGCTGGGTCACTGTGTGTGCAAGTCTGCACGTTTTCCCCGTGTATGCGTGGGTTTCCTCCGGGTGCTCCGGTTTCCTCCCACAGTCCAAAGCTGTGCAGGTTAGGTGGATTGGCCATGCTAAATTGCCCTTCGTGTCCAAAAAAAAAAGGTTTAGGTTGGGTTATTGGGTTATGGGGATGGATTGGAAGTGAGGGCTTAAGTGGGTCGGTGCAGACTCGATGGGCCGAATGGCCTCCTTCTGCACTGTATGTTCTATGTTCTATGCTCTAAGTTGAGGGTGACCTACAAATCCAAGGACTCTTATTTTGGGACGGCGGAAGCGGCGGAGGAGTTTGCAGAGGCAGAAGGACTGTGGCAGGATTGAGAAATGGGACTGAGAGCGGGTCGTGTACCGATGTAGCCTCATGGAACTTTATTTTTTCACTGCGTGTTGGTGTATGTACTAAATGAGTCGACGCTGTATATTTGGAGACAAGGGAAAAGTTGGGACTTTCATTTAAAATGATGGTTCTTTGTGGCTTGCTTGTGTATGCTGGGGTTGTGTGCTAAAGGGGATTTCTTGGTTTTCCTGGGACCGGGCAAGGGGGAAGGAGACCCAGGCGGGGGCCTCCACGCCGGCCGGTTTAAGCCGGCCAGTGAACGGGAGTGAGGTGGGGGGAGGGGCTGCGGCCATCGGAGCCTGGCAGAAAAGGTTTTGGCGAGTCTAGCCGGGGTGAAAAGTTGGGGGAAGGAACCGAGGTTGGGGGGAGGAGTTTACAAGAGGAAGTGGAGGGGGGGAGTCTGGAAGGGGGGATGGGGGGGGGGGATGTGTCTAGAATTATTGGGTGTCATTCACGGTACTCTTTTGGGGATTAGATGGCATTGAATATTAGGGGGATTTGCGGGGGGGGGGGGGTGGACTATATATGTCAATGGTGACCATAGGCGATTCCTGATTCCTTTTCTTTTTTCTTTTTTTCCTCCTTGGGAGGTTTGGTTTTATTTGATGCCTATATTGTTAGGTGGGCTGTTGTATGGGGGGTGGTGGGAGGATGGGATCGTTGTTGTTAATAAGGGGATTGACATTGTATTCGTTACCGTTTACTGTTTGTTGGTGGGGTGTAAATTCTGAAGAAAATTCTGAAAATGGAGAATAAAAATATTTTTAAAAAACTCATAGAATCATAGAATTTACAGTGCAGAAGGAGGCCATTCAGCCCATCGAGTCTGCACCGGCCCTAGGAAAGAGCACCCTATTTAAACCCACACCGCTACCCTATCCCCGTAACCCAGTAACCCCACCTAACCTTTTGGACATTATGGGCCATTTATTCGGGACATGTCTAACCTGCACATCTATCACTGTGGGAGGAAACCGGAGCTGGAGATAGTAAGATTGCGTCAATTAAACGTATTGTGCGCAGTGGGTTAGCCCTGCTGCCTCACGGCGCCGAGGTTTGATCCCGGCTCTGGGTCACTATCTGTGTGGAGTTTGCACATTCACCCCGTGTTTGCGTGGGTTTCGACCCCACAACCCAAAGATGGGCAGGTTAGGTGGATTGGCCACACTAAATTGGCCCTTAATTGGAAAAAAATGAATTGGGTACTCTGAATCCCCAAAAAATATTAAACCTATTGTTTTGCCTCGATTATCACATCCTTGTGGTCACTCTGTGATCCATCATTAACCACATTGCTATAAAACTATAAAGTACTATTGAATATCCTGAGCTCATGAATGGTGCTGTGCAAATGCACATATTTCTTTCAGGGAATTTAAGCTTATTTTCCAGAATCTTCTCCATCCTGACTGTATCTTATATTTTATTAGACTTGCATTTCTCCCTTTACATCGACAATATAATCCGCTGAACTATAAAAGGAAAAGGCCAAAGTTGAAACACACCATTGAAAAATGCTGGTTTAACTCAATAGGTCGATCCGTACCTAAGATGAGAAAAATAAAATGAGGGCGGCACAGTGGTTAGCACTGCTGCCTCATGGCGCCGAGGACCCGGGTTCGATCCCGGCCCCGGATCATTGCCCATGTGGAGTTTGCACATTCCCCCCATGTTTGCATGGGTCTCATCCCCACAACCCAAAGAATTGGGAAGGGCTGAGAATCATCGGGGAGCGGCGTGAACCCTGCCCCGTTGCCGGCTGCCGGATTCTCCGACGGCGGTTTTTCGGCGGGGCTGAGAATCACGTCGCGCCGGTCGGGGGCCGTTGGCAGCGGCCCCACGGCGATTCTCCGCCCCACGATGGGCCGAGTGGCCGCCCGTTTTCGGCCAGTCCCGCCGGCGGAAATTACACCAGGTCCGTACCGGTGGGACCTGGCTCTGTGGGCGTCCTACGGATTCCTTGGGGGGTGGCGCGGGGGGATCTGGCCCTGGGGGATGACCCCACGTTGGCCTGGCCCACGATCGGGGCCGACCGCGCGTGGGCCTGTGCCGTGGGGGCACTCTTTCCCTCTGCGCCGGCTGGTGTAATGGCCCATCATGGCCGGTGCAGAGAAGGACCCCTCTGCGCATGTACTGGGATGACGCCAGTATAGGCTGGCGCTCCCGTGCATGCGCCAACTCGCGCTGGCTGGCAGAGACCCTTCGGAGCCGGTTGACGCAGCGCTAAGCCCTTGCGCCAACCCTGCCGGCGCTGGCCTAGCCCCTGAAGGTGCGGAGGATTCCGCACCTTCCGGGCGGCCTGACGCCAGAGTGGTTCACACCACTCCTCAGCGCCGGTACGGCCCGCCGGATAGCGGAGAATCCCGCCCAATAACTTTGTGGATCATTGAGCAGATCTGGGGAGTGGGAGATAAATTTAATCGGAAAGAGAAGCGGGTAAAGACTGGGTAGAGGTCATGAGGCCGAGATGCAGATTCCTGTCAGTGAGGTTGTTAATGGGCTGAATGCTTTGCAATGTATTTGATGCTTCTCTATCTCTTATTTTCCATCCACTCTTACTAATCTTCCCACAAACAGACTTATTTATATATAGAGACAAAAAGTAGATACTACATTTTAATTTTAAAAACCTATCAATTAAATAATGAAGGGTCCCATAGACTAGGCCTGTATTCTCTTGAATACAGAAGATTAAGTGGTAATCTAGTGAGGTGTTTAAGATGATTGAAGGAATTGACAGTGCTGATAGAGGGACATTGTTTCCTCTGGTGGGAGAGGCTAGAATAAGGGCTTAAGATCGGAGCTAATCCATTCAAAGATTCATAGAATTTACAGTGTAGAAGGAGGCCATTCGGCCCATCGAGTCTGCACCGGCTATTGGAAAGAGCACCCTACCCAAGGTCGACACCTCCACCCTATCCCCATAACCCAGTAACCCCACCCATCACTAAGGGCAATTTTGGACACTAAGGGCAATTTATCATGGCCAATCCACCTAACCTGCACATCTTTGGACTGTGGGAGGAAACCGGAGCACCCGGAGGAAACCCACGCACACACGGGGAGGATGTGCAGACTCCGCACAGACAGTGACCAAAGCCGGAATCGAACCTGGGACCCTGGAGCTGTGAAGCAATTGTGCTATCCACAATGCTACCGTGCTGCTACCGATGATGTTCGGAAGCACCTCTTCACACTGTGGGTTTTGAAAATCTGGAGCCCTCTCCTCCCAAAAGAGGGGGTGGGATTCTGTGATCCTGAGGGTAAGTGTTGTTGCCGTCGGAAACGCCGTTGCGTTTCCCGACGGCGTCAACATGGCCTCAGGATTAGCAATTCTGGCCCCTACAGGGGGCCAGCACGTCACTGGAGCGATGCATGCCGCTCCAGCTGTTGATCCCGGCATCAACTGGAAGCCGCGGTGTCCGAGCATGCGCAGTGGCACAGGCAACAACACGCGCTTGCGCAGTGGCTCACTTCTCCGCGCCAGCCCCGACGCAACATGGCGTAGACCTACAGGAGCCGGCACGGCTGAAAGGAGGTCCCCCAGCACGAGAGGCGGGCGCGCCGATCAGTGGGTCCCGATGGCGGGCCAGGCCACAGCGGAGGCCCCCCCCCGGGGTCGGAACCCCCCCCCCCCCCCCCCCCCACAGGCCGCCCCCGGACCGTTCCACGCCGAGGAATGTTTGCTACGGCCGCTCGGCCCATCCCGGGCCGAGAATCGGCGCGGGGGGGGGGGGGGGGCCATGTACAGCGGCCCCGGACTGGCGCCGATTCTCTGCAGAGCGGAGAATCGTGTCCCAGCGTCGTGGCGGCATGGCGCCATTCGCGCCGGTCGTGGCAATTCTCCGGCCGGCCCCGGGCTGAGAGAATCCCGCCCAGGATGTGGTGACGAAAAGTCAACTGAAAATTTCAAAACTGAGATTGATGAAATTTTGGTTGGGCAAGGATATTTGAGGGTTCGGGAAGCAAGGTGGGTGGATGGAGTCAAGACAGGGGGTCACCCGTGATCTAATTGAATAGCAGAACAGATTTGAGGAGCTGCATAGGCCTAGTCCCGTTTCTATGGTGATGTGTTGAGATTACATTTGGCACAATGCAAACATTTTTAGCTCAATGCATAACCCAATGAGTAAAACAATACAGAAAGCCCAAAGCTTGATTGGAATTACGTGTTTAGAATGTTGTAAGGATTTTATCGGGTAGGTGCAAAGAGGTTATTTCCTCTGATAGGCTAATCAAAAATAAGGGGAAATAAAAGAGAGGCAGGTCATTCAGTAGCAGAATTAGGAAATACATTTTTGCGCAAAGGATATTGAAAATCTGTAACTCTCTCTCTGAAAGGCCATGCATGCTGAGGGATAATGGACGTTTTCAACAGTGAGATAGTTTTAGTGAGGGAAAAGTGTAAAGGAATATGGAGTTATAGAGTCATAGAATTTTACAGCACAAAAAGAGGCCCTTCGGCCCATCGTGTCTGCACTGGCATCAAGCACCGATGTATTCTAATCCCATTTTCCAGCACTTGGTCCGTAGCCTAGTGTGCTGGGGCATTTCAAGTGCTCATCTAAATGCCTCTTAAATGTAGTGAGGGTCCCCGTCTCTGCCACACTTTCAGTCAGTGAGTTCCAGATTCCCACCCTCTGGGTGAAAATGTTTTTCCTCAAATCCCCTCTAAATCTCCTGCCCCTTAGTAGAGGGGTCATTGACCCCTCTACTAAGGGGTAAGTTTCTTCCTATCTACCCTATCGATGTCCCTCATAATTTTGAACACTTCGATCAGATCCCCCCTCAACCTTCACTGCTCAAAGGAAAACAACCCCACCCTAACCAGCCTCTCTTCACAGCTGAAACATTCCAGCCCAGGCAGCATCCTGATGAATCGCCTCTGAATCTTCTCTAGTGCAATCACATCCTTCCTAAAGTGTGGTGACCAGAACTGCACGCGGTACTCTAGTTGTGGCCTAATGAGCGTTTTATACAGCTCTTTCATAACCTCCCTGATCTTATATCCTATTGGCTGATAAGGGCAAGTATTCCAGTTAAGGTGGGGAATTGGAGTTGAAGTGCAAATCAATCTACATCTGATTGAATGATGGACCAGTCTTAAATGGCCTTGTCCTTTTCTTATGCTTTCCATGAAATAAGACTTGCATTTATATAGCACTTTTCCTGACCATTAAGCACTTTAAACCCATTGAAATACATTTGAAGTGTAGTCACTGTCGTAATGTTGGAAATGCAGCAGTCAATGTGCACAGAAAGCTCCCACAAACAGTGGTAATGGCCAGATAATCTGTCTAATGTTGATTGAGGGATTAAACATTGGCCAGGACACCAAGGTTAGCTCCCCTGTTTTTTTTCAATATGGTGCCGTGGGATCTTTTACATCCACCTGAGCAGGCATCGTGGGTTCAAGTCTCATCTGCAAGACAGTGCAGCACTCCCTCCATACTGCACTGGAGTGTCAGCCTAGGTGTTTCCTAGTCTGTCAAGAGTCCTTCCGATTGATCCAGTGAGAGCCCCACTGACTGAAGCTGGGAGGAGGGCATAAATGTTCCTGATGGCTACCCAGTGACTCTTGCTGGAAAATGCACACAGCTGGAGTGTTAAGTGATGCCTTAACAGCTGAAAAGCAAAATAACACTTCATAAAAGTGATTTTAAGCAGAGTTGTTTGTATTAGTTTTACTTGATTAATTCCACTGTAAACCACAGCATTAAAATATTCCACACGTGTGAATCACAGTTTCAGGACCATTTTTTTGCAATGGAGTTGCTAAGAATAATGAGCCTTAGTTGCAGCACAACTATCACCCATGTCAAGAGCATGATGCATGCTGGGAAACAACTGAGTGATGCTGTATACCAGTGGGAAATGTTAAAATAGTCATATAAAATTACATAAAGAACAGGTGTGCATGTGTGTTTGTGTGTATGCATGTACATGTGTGTGTGCATCTGTGTATCTGGGTGTGTGTGTGTGCCTATTTTTGTGTTCCTGACTGTATATATGTGTGTGTGTCTGTGTGTGTGTGTATTTATGTGACTGTGTGTGTATGTTTGTCTGTGTGTATATGTGTGTGCGTGCATTTGTGTATGCATGTGTGTGTCGGTATGTATATGTGTGTATGTGCATTCTTGTGTTTGTGTCTCTGTGTGTCTGTTTGTGTCTGGCTGGGTGTGTCTGTGTGCATGTGTGTGTATGTGTGTCTTTGTGTGTGCATGTGTATATGTGTGTCTATGTGTCTGTTAGCATGTGTCTTTGTGTGTGTCTTTGCGTGTGCATGACTTTATGTATATATGTCTGCGCATGTGTCTGAGTGTGTATCTTTGTGTGTATGAATATGTGTGTGCCTGTGTGTTTATGTGTGTATGTTTGTGTGTATCTGCGTGTGTGTATGTGTTTAACTCTGGCTGTGCGTGTGTGTATGTATGTCTGTGTGTCCGTTTCTGTGTGTATGTGCATTTGTGTGTGTCTGTGTGTACGTCTTTCTGTGTGCATCTTTGCAAGCGTGTGTGTCTCTTTGTGTGTGTCTGCATGTCTATATGTGTGTGCGTGTCTGTGTCTTTCTGTGAATGTGTGTGTGTATATGCATGCGTCTGTTTATTTGTGTGTATGCTTGTGGGTCAGTGTGCAACTGTGTGTGTATGTGTGTGCATGTATGTGTGTATCTTTATGTGTGTGTATGTGCATCTGTGTGCATGTGTCTCTTTGTGTGTGTGTGTGTCTGTGCATGTATGTGTGTGTCTCTTTGTGAGTGTGTGCATCTCTTTGTGTGTGTGTACCTGTCGATGTATGTGTGTCGCTTTGTGATATGTGCGTCTCTTTGTGTGTCGTTTTGTGTGTATGTCTCTTTGTATGTGCATTTGTCTTTGTGTGTGCGTCTGTTTGTGTCTGTGTCTTTGTGTCTGTGTGTGTCTTAGTGTGTGTGTTTCTTTCCGTGTGTGTCTCTTTGTGTGTGTGCGTCTCTGTGTCTGTGAATGTATGTGCCTGTGTGTGTGTGTGTGTGTATCTTTGTGTGTGTTTTGGTATGTGTGTATATATGTGTGTGTCTTTGTATGTGTGTCTGTTTCTGTGTCTTTGTGTGTCCGTGTCCCTTTGTGTGTGTCTTTGTGAGTGTGTGTCTTTGTGTGTGTGCATCTGTATGTATGTGTGTTTTTGTGAGTGTGTGTCTTTGTGTGTGAATTGTGTCTTTGTGTGTGCGTGTGTGTCTGTGTGTCTGCTTGTCTGTGTGTGTGTGTGTCTTATGTGTGACTTTGTGTGTTTGTCTATGGGCCGGTGCCTATGTGTGCTTGTGTCTTTGTGTGTGCATCTCTTTGTGTGCGTGTTTCCCTATGCGTGTGTGTGCCTGTATGTATGTGTGTCTTTGTGAGTATGTGTGTTTGTCTGTGTGTGTGTCTTTGTGAGTGTGTGTGTGTTTGTCTGTGTTTGTGTGTGTGTCCCTTTGTGTCTGCGTGTCTTTGTGCGTGGTGTTTCTTTGTATGTCTGTGTTTGTGTGTGTCTCTTTGTGCATGTGTGTCTTTATGTGTGTGTGTCTTTGTGAGTATGTGCCTTTGTGTGTGTCTGTGTGTCCCTTTGTGTGTGCGTGGCTTTGTGTATGTGCATGCCTTTGTGTGTGTGTGTGTCTCTTTGTGTGTGTCGCTTTGTGTGTCTGTGTGTGTCTCTTTGTGTGTGTCTCTTTGTGTGTGTCTCTTTATGTGTGTCTCTTTGTGTCTCTTTCTGTGTGTCTCTTTGTGTGTCTGTGTGTGTCTATCCGTGTCTCTTTGTGGCTGTCTCTTTGTGTGTCTGTGTGTGTGTCTCTTTGTGGGTGTCTCTTTGTGTGTATCTCTTTGTGTGTGTCTCTTTGTGTGTGTCTGTGTGTCTCTTTGTGTGTGTCTCTTTGTGTGTCTGTATGTGTCTCGTTGTGTGTGTCTCTTTGTGTGTCTGTGTGGGTCTGTGTGTCACTTTGTGTGTGTCACTTTGTGTGTGTCTCTTTGTGTGTCTGTGTGTGTCTGAGTGTGTCTCTTTGTGTGTGTCTCTGTGTGGCTGTGTGTATCTCTTTGTTTGTGTCTCTTTGTGCGTCTGTGTGTGTCCCTTTGTGTGCCTGAGTGTGTCTCTTTGTGTGTGTGTGTCTCTTTGTGTGTGTCTCTTTGTGTGTCTGTGTGTGTCTCTTTGTGTGTGTGAGTCTCTTTGTGTGTCTGTGTGTGTCTCTTTGTGTGTGTGAGTCTCTTTCTGTGTGTGTGACTTTCTGTGTATGTGTCTTTATGTGTGTGTCTTTGTGAGTATGTACCTTTGTAAGTGTCCCTTTGTGTGTGCGTGTCTTTGTGTATGTCTGTGTCTGTGTGTGTCTCTTTGTGTGTCTGTGTGTGTCTCTTTGTGTGTGTCGCTTTGTGTGTCTGTGTGTCTCTTTGTGTATCTGTGTGTGTTTCCTTCTGTGTGTTTCTTTGTGTGTCTATGTGTGCCTCTTTGTGTGTATCTCTTTGTGTGTCTGTGTGTGTCTCTTTGTGTGTGTCTCTTTGTGTGTCTGTGTGTGTCTCTTTGTGGGTGTCTCTTTGTGTGTATCTCTTTGTGTGTGTCTCTTTGTGTGTGTCTGTGTGTGTCTTTTTATGTGTCTGTGTGTGTCTCTTTGTGTGTCTGTGTGTGTCTCTTTGAGTGTCTGTGTGTGTCTCTTTATGGGTGTCTTGTTGTGTGTCTGTGTGTGTCTCTTTGTGTGTGTCGCTTTGTGTGTGTCTCTTTGTGTGTCTGAGTGTGTCTGAGTGTGTCTCTTTGTGTGTCTGTGTGTGCCTGAGTGTGTCTCTTTGTGTGTCTGTGTGTGTCTCTTTGTGCGTGTCTCTTTGTGTGTCTGAGTGTGTCTCTTTGTGTGTTTGTGTGTGTCTCTTTGTGTGTGTTTGTCTTTCTGTGTATGTGTCTTTATGTGTGTGTCTTTGTGAGTATGTACCTTTGTGTGTGTCCTTTTGTGTGTGCCTCTTTGTGTGTCTGTGTGTGTCTCTTTGTGTGTCTGTGTTTGTCTCTTTGTGGGTGTGTCTTTGTGTGTCTGTGTGTCTCTTTGAGGGTGTCTCTTTGTGTTTGTCTCTTTGTGTGTATCTCTTTGTGTGTGTCTGTGTGTGTCTGTATGTCTCTCTTTGTGAGTGTCTCTTTGTGTGTGTCTCTTTATCTGTGTCTCGTTGTGTGTGTCTCTTTGTGTGTCTCTGTGTGTCTGTGTGTCACTTTGTGTGTGTCGCTTTGTCTGTGACTCTTTGTGTGTCTGTGGGTGTCTCTTTGTGTGTGTCTCTTTGTGTGTGTCTCTTTGTGTGTCTGAGTGTGTCTGTGTGTCACTTTGTGTGTGTCTCTTTGTGTGTCTCTTTGTGTGTCTGTGTGTGTCTGTGTGTGTCTCTTTGTGGGTGTGTCTTTGTGTGTCTGAGTGTGTCTCTTTGTGTGTGTCTCTTTGTGTGTCTCTTTGTGTGTGTCTCTTTGTGTGTCTGAGTGTGTCTCTTTGTGTGTCTATGTGCGTCTCTTTGTGTGTCTGTGTATCTCTTTGTGTGTGTCTCTTTGTGTGTCTGTGTGTCTCTTTGTGTGTCTGTGTGTGTCTCTTTGTGTGCCTGTGTGTGCCATTTTGTGTGTGTCTCTTTGTGTGTCTGTGTGTGTCTCTTTGTGTATCTGTGTGTGTCTCTTTGTGTGTGTCTCTTTGTGTGTGTCTCTGTGTGTCTGAGTGTGTCTCTTTGTGTGTGTCTCTTTGTGTGTCTCTTTGTGTGTGTCTCTTTGTGTGTCTGGGTGTGTCTCTTTGTGTGTCTGTGTGTGTTTCTTTGTGTGTGTCTCTTTGTGTGTCTCTTTGTGTGTGTCTCTTTGTGTATCTGAGTGTGTCTCTTTGTGTGTCTGTGTGTGTCTCTTTGTGCGTGTCTCTTTGTGTGTGTCTCTTTGTCTGTCTCTTTGTGTGTCTGTGTGTGTCTATTTGTGTGTGTCTCTTTGTGTGTCTCTTTGTGTGTGTCTCTTTGTGTGTCTCTTTGTGTGTGTTTCTTTGTGTGTGTCTCTTTGTGTGTCTCTTTGTGTGTGTCTCTTTGTGTGTCTGAGTGTGTCTCTTTGTGTGTGTCTCTTTGTGTGTCTCTTTGTGTGTCTGTGTGTGTCACTTTGTGTGTGTTGCTTTGTGTGTCTCTTTGTGTGTGTCTCTTTGTGTGTGTCTAGATCATAGATCATAGAATTTACAGTGCAGAAGGAGGCCATTCAGCCCATCGAGTCTGCACCGGCTCTTGGAATGGAGCACCCCACCCAAGGTCAACACCTCCACCCTATCCCCATAACCCAGTAACCCCACCCAACACCAAGGGCAATTTTGGACACTAAGGGCAATTTAGCATGGCCAATCCACCCAACCCGCACATCTTTGGACTGTGGGAGGAAACCGGAGCGCCCGGAGGAAACCCACGCACACACGGGGAGGTGTGACCCAAGCCGGAATCGAACCTGGGACCCTGGAGCTGTGAATAATTGTGCTATCCACAATGCTACTGTGCTGCCCTAAAAGTGTGTGTCTCTTTGTGTGTCTGTGTGTGTCTCTTTGTGCGTGTCTCTTTGTGTGTCTGTGTGTCTCTTTGTGTGTCTGTGTGTCTCTTTGTGTGTCTGTGTGTGTCTCTTTGTGTGTCTGTGTGTGCCACTTTGTGTGTGTCTCTTTCTGTGTCTGTGTGTCTCTTTGTGGGTGTCTGTGTGTGTCTCCTTATGTGTGTCTTGTTGTGTGTGTCTCTTTGTGTGTCTGTATGTGTCTCTTTGTGTGTGTCTCTTTGTGTGTGTCTCTTTGTGTGTCTGTGTGTCTCTTTGTGTGTCTGTGTGTCTCTTTGTGTGTCTGTGTGTGTCTCTTTGTGTGTCTGTGTGTGCCACTTTGTGTGTGTCTCTTTCTGTGTCTGTGTGTCTCTTTGTGGGTGTCTGTGTGTGTCTCCTTATGTGTGTCTTGTTGTGTGTGTCTCTTTGTGTGTCTGTATGTGTCTCTTTGTGTGTGTCTCTTTGTGTGTGTCTCTTTGTGTGTCACTTTGTGTGTGTCTCTTTGTGTTTGTCTCTTTGTGTGTCTGTGTGTGTCTCTTTGTGTGTGTCTCTTTGTGTGCCTGTGTGTGTCTCTTTGTGTGTCCCTTTGTGTGCGTCTCTTAGTGTGTGTCTCTTTGTGTGTCTGTGTGTGTCTCTTTGTGTGTGTCTCTTTGTGTCTCTTTGTGTGTGTCTCTTTGTGTGTCACTTTGTGTGTGTCTCTTTGTGTGTGTCTCTTTGTGTGTCTGTGTGTGTGTCACTTTGTGTGTGTCGCTTTGTGTATCTCATTTGGGTATCAAATAAATTAAATCAACAAATTGAAATTAAAAAGCAGCTCCATAAAGGGATACTGCATCAAAGTAAACCGAATCTCAAAGGAAATTTAAAACATGGAAACAAAATGTGATTAAATGTGCCCCCCACTCCCCGCAGGGCCCACTGGGCATGGAAAGGTTTGTTGTTGTCAGTGGACTCAGCGTGCTCCGTTTCAAGGGGCACCCAGCAGCGAACATAACTGAAGAGGGAGAGACGGACGACCCTGTCAACCACCTGCTGCCTGGACCTCTTAATGGCCTACTTGGCCTGGCCCAGGAGCAGATCCACGAGGAGGTTCTCCCTCCTTGGGGCGGCAAGGTGGCACAGTGGTTAGCACTGCTGCCTCACAGCGCATGTGACCTGGGTTCAATTTCGGCCTGTGTGTTGTGTGGAGTTTGCATGTTCTCCCCGTGTCTGCGTGGGTTTCCTCCCGGTGCTCCGGTTTCCTCCCACAGTCCAAAGATGTGCAGGTTAGGTGTATTGGCCATGATAAATGTCCCCTTAGTGTCCAAAGATGTATAGGAGATATTGGGATAAGGTGGGGAAATGGGCTTGGGAGGAGTGTTCTTTCAGAGGGTCGACAGGACTCAATGGGCTGAAAGGCGCGTTTCTGCACTGTAGGGATTCTATTATCCCCCCTTCCCCCTTGCCTCCCCCGCCCGCTCCTCCTGGTGCCTAAAGATCAAGAGCATGGGGTTGAAATGCAACCGCAAACGGGATGCAGCCCAGGAGAACTTACATATATGTGGTCCATTGACTCCACAAGACCGCAAATGACACAGGCATCTTGTGAGTCCATGAATCCATGCAATCCATGGTTGTATCGGACTGCTGCGTCCAACATCTCCCACCCTGGGTACCCCATGGTAAAGGGGGTACTCCCACATAGAGAGCTGTGTGTGTGCTTGTGTCTACATGTGTATGTGTACTTGTACATGTGTGTGTGTCTGCGTAAGCACACATGTTCATTCATGTGTGTGTGTATGTGTGCAGAAGTGTGTGTGTTTGCGTGTGCCTGTATGTGCATATGTATGTTTCATGCATGAGTTTTGCACAAAAACAAGCAACTTGACCCAGCATGTTACTTTTGCTGCATACTTTCAGAATAAGGGATGGCCCATTTATTACAGAGACGAGAAGGAATTTCTGGGAGGGTGGTGAATCTCCGGACTGTTCCAGAGCTGTGGAAGCTGGGTCCCTCAGGTTGAAATAAAGACCTTCTTGACTTATGGAAGAGTCAAAGGTTCTGAGAAACAGGCAGGCAAATGGAGTTGATGACATGACCATGATCTTATTGAATGGCATCTCTGCAGCTGGGTTCAGGGGCCGAATGGTCGACTCCTGCTGCTATTTCTTAAATTCTGTCAAGCTGCAGCAAACCGAACAATATTTATTCCTGTAACCTTCCTGTGAATGGGTTGATTAAATATGAACAACTTCCGCCTGAGGCAATTGCGTTTGATTGGGTTGCACCGTGCGACTAATTAAGCTCATGCACCACGCAGGGTGACAGAGTGAATCATCTCAACCAGGATCAATCACTGACTGAAGAGACTCAAGTCTCCTAGGAAATCGCGGATATTAATAGTAAGCCCTTGGCATCGTCCCATTCAAGGCGGCAGCGCACTGTTTGTGAATGACAGGGAAAGAGGCAGGGTGGTTGTGCTTGTCGCTCTGCAGATTCTGTACCTTGAGTAAAGGGGCTGGTCTAATCTTTTTTTTGCTGCTCCATTTCGTCGAGCCAGGGGCTCATTGATAACCAAGCAGACGGCGTCCAATCAGAATGCCTCTTGTGCTCTGGGCTTGCTGCAGCTTCGCACACGCCGAGTCTACATTGATAAAACAAAAAACATCCTCCGCAGAGGCACAGTCTGGCAAGCAGACGTTGCTTGCCCATCTGTTTACTGTTACCAGGGGTCTGCTTGCCTGTGTGTGGGATTCAGAAGGACTATTCAGCTGCTCTCTATTATGCTTGCTCAGCCGGCCATGCACTGCACATGTTCAAGCCTTGGCTCTCCTCTGACATTTGCGACTTGTTCTTAAAGGGACACTCTCCTGTTTAGGCACCTCATCTTGCATGGAATTTAATGGAACAATGGGCCGCCTTTAAACAGGAGATAGTTTGTGCCCAGTCAAAGTATATTCCCATCGATAGAATTCCCACAGTACAGAAGGAGACGATTCAGCCCATCAAGTCTTCACCAAACCTCCGAAAGGGCACCTTAACCGAGGCCCGCTCCCCTGCCCAGGGCAGCACGGCAGCACACGTGGCGAGCACTGTGTCTTCACAGCGCCAGGGACCCAGGTTCAATTCCCTGCTGGGTCACTGTCTGTGCAGAGTCTGCACGTCCTCCCCGTATCTGCGTGGGTTTCCTCCGGGTGCTCCGGTTTCCTCCCACAGTCCAAAGGTGGATTGGCCATGCTAAATTGCCGTTAGTGTCCAAAAAGGTTAAAAGGGGTTATTGTGTTATGGGGATGGGGTGGAAGTGGGGGCTTAAGTGTGTTGGTGCAGACTCGATGGGCCGAATGGCCTCCTTCTGCACTTAATGTTCTATATTCTATCCCCGCAACCCCACCTAACCTGCACATCTTTGGACTGTGGGAGGAAACCAGATCACCCACGCAGACACGGAGGGAACGTGCAAACTCCACACTGACAATCACCTAAGGCCGAATTTGAACCTGGACTCCTGGTGCGTGAGGCAGCAGTGCTAACTATGATGGGGGGAGCTGCTTGGCTGAGGAAAGAAGTGAAGCAGAAAAAAAGGGGCAAATGACAGATGTCAGGTCAATAATACAAGTGAGAACTAGGCTGAGTACGGAAAGTTCAGAGGGGAAGTGAAAATGAAATGGGTGAGGCAAAGAGAGAGTATGTGAAGACATTGGCAGCTAATATAGAAGGGAATCCAAAGTCCTTCCATATAAATAGTAAAAAGGTAGTGAGAGGAGGACCGGGACTCAAAAGGAACCAAGAAGGGAATTTGCACATGGGCTGCTATCTTCCGGCCACGCTGCGTCAGAAAATCACTTTGCCGTGGCACATCGTGGCCGATGAAAGCTGGGAGACCTGCTCCCGGTATCCACCCAGCTCATAACACCTCGCGAGATTCAACGCAATCTCGTGAGACATTGCAAGGAGAATCCCGCCACAATGGGTAGGATCAGTTTTTGGCAAATCTGCATATTAGAGCGAGGCAGTAAGCCTTACTCTAATGTGTAGATTCCTGAGGTACCTGAAACTTTGGGATTCAATCCCTTTGCCTCGGGGACTTCGGGCGAGTGCCGTTTGGTACTGGTCCCTACAAATGCTGATCTTCCAGTGCAAAGAATTGTCCTCGACCGAGTGTTGCAGACTGGCACATTCCAAGGTCCAGGACTACGTGCTGAGGGACGCACTCAAGCTTGGGGCAGCTGCCGCCAAGGCGCAATGGGGAAAGACCACTGTGTAAAGTCTTTCCAGCAAATGTACACCGAGGGGCGGGTAACAGTGTAAAGCCCCCTCGGTCTGGGCAACCAACACTCCAATGTACAAAAACAAACATGGCACTGTAAATATTTAAGAAGGAATTGTAATGTAAAGAGTGATATGTGTATGATAATATCAAAATTGAATGCAAGAAAGTCAAGGCAACATGTAACCCTGCCGGAAATGTACAGTCAAGACAATTTGAAATGTTTCTGTAATGCTCATGATAAATTGTTATGAATAAAGTATATTTTTTGAAAAAAAAAAACTGGTCCCTACAAATGGGGATCAGACAGAACGGCACTCCAAGGGGATCAGAGGCCCCCAGCTGCATGACCTTTGGGCAGAGGGGGGTGCCCTGGCACTGCCAAGGTGCGCAGGTGGCACTGCAAGCTGGCAGGGGCACTGTCATGGTGCCAAGTTGGCACACCCACCAATAAAAAGAGAGAAGAAGCAATTACCCCCACCCCCCCAACGCAAAACTCTCAAATTCAGAGGAACAGTGAAGAAGAACAAGACCTGTCAGAAGTAACCCCACGGATCCACAAACCACTCCCTAAGAGATGACTACGAGATTTGAATTGACCAACCAACTCATCGGGTAGGCTCCATCCAACCCCACAGACAAAAAGTCTAAGGATTAAAAAAACAACAACATTTAGATAGTTACATGGGTAAGATGGGTATAGAGGGTTAGGGGCCAAGTGCGGGCAACTGGGACTAGCTTAATGGTAAAAACTGGGCGGCATGGACTGGTTGGGCCGAAGGGCCTGTTTCCATGCTGTAAACTTCTATGATTCTATGATTCTATAATACCTGGACCCGGCCTTCGGACCCTTCCCCAACCTTCATCTCTCTAGATGTGGACCAAGTTCGGGTCGGCAACTAATGAGATGGCATTTGGATCATATTCGCTCACAGAGGTTTGTCCATTGTGAGGTTCCATGGAAGAAACCAGTCCTGGATCCTTCGACTCCATTGCTGAACCAGCTGCTGTGAAGCCTCCAGTCTGTGTCGACACCGACATGCCTGACATTGTATCTTTGGATTCAGAAATGGAGACGCAGACGTCAGAGGTCTCGGATGCCGATTCAACGGTTGAGCTGCCCCCTGCCGATTGTCCACCACGGCATTCCTGCCGCAGACGGCGTTCCCCTGTGAGGTACACACCAACTGATCCGGCGCATTAGGCACACGATGATTTACCGGAACTGAAGCAAGTCCGACGTCCTCCACCTGCTCCTCCCCTTCCTCCTCGTTGATCGTCGAGGGGGGCCTTCGGACTTTGGAGGGGAGGAATGTAACATCCCGCACCAAACTTATGGGGTGGGAATGATTATCTCCCCTGTGGTCCCCACGGAGTAAGAGCTTCCCCACTGAGGGGAGGGACGACTCCATTTAGTACTGTATAGAACCATAGAATTTACAATGCAGAAGGAGGCCATTCAGCCCATCGAGTCTGCACTGGCCCCTGGAAAGAGCACCCTGCTCACACCTCCAGCCTATCCCAGTTACCCAGTCTGGGTCAGCCAATAAGGCACGGACTAGAGAGAGAGAGACCTGTTGTAAATAAATCAAAGCTCTTTATTTTAATGGACGTGGACTCCCCATGTCCTTATTAAAACACTAAACTTGGAAGTTTGTGAACTGTGAGGAAGATATTTATAGACTTCAAGAGGACATGGACAGGCTGGTGAATGTTTGGATACACAGCAGATGAAATTTCATGCAGAAAGGGTGGCAAGAACAAAGAGAGACAACATAAAATAAATGATACAATTTTAAAGTGGGTGTAGGAACTGAGAGACCTGGGGATATATGTACACAAAACATTGGAGGTGGCAGGGCAGGTTAAGGGACTGGGTTCAAAGGCATTGGAGGTCCTGGGCGGGATTCTCCACCGGAATCGGGAAATGCGATTGGGCGGAGAATCGAGTTTGATGCTGAAATCGTAGCGGGAGCCAGTTTCACAAATCACAATTCTCCGGAGCCTCGGCAGTGGTGTCAATACATTCCAGTCCGCACACACAGTAAACATTCTTGGCATATCAATTTTTAAAAAAAAATTTAGAGTACCCAATTAATTGTTTCCAATCAAGGGGCAATTTAGCGTAGCCAATCCACCTAGCCTGCACATCTTTGTGTTGTGGGGAGGAAACCCACACAAACACAGGGAGAATGTGCAAACTCCACACATACAGTGACCCAGAGCCGGACTCAAACCTGGGACCTTGGCGCCGTGAGGTAGCAATGCTAACCAGTGCACCACCGTGCTGCCCTCACCCTTGGCATATCATTATCGGGCCTGACCCGGTATTCTCCGGGGCCTCCGCGATTCTTAGTCTCATTTATTTTTAAAATTAGAAGTGGCTTAGGTTTGTCAACAAGGTATTTGAGCGAGAATAGCTTGTCCATTTGCACAACGAGCGTAAATTCAGTGAGAGATGAAAGGTTGGTGGGCGGCTGCATGGGAAATGTTATACCACAGCGCTACTTCTCCGTTCCACCCCAAACATCCATTTCCCCTCTTCGCCTATCCTCCTCGCCTTGCATTCTCCCTCTCTCCTCTTTTGTCCTCTCTCATCTTTTCCCTTCTCCCTTTCCACCTTCCCTTTATTCACTCACTCTCTCTTCCCTCCTCTTTATCCCCTCCCACCTCCAGGCCATCCTTCTCCCTCATTTGGGGAATGTATCAGCAAGTTTATTTTTAAAAATAAATTTAGAGTAGCCAATTCTTTTTTTCCCATTAAGGGGCAATTTAGCGTTGGCCAATTAGATTGGATTGGATTGGATTTGTTTATTGTCACATGTACCGAGGTACAATGAAAAGTATTTTTCTGCAAGCAGCTCAAACAGATCATTTAGTGCATGAAAAGAAAATACATAAAAGGGCAACACAAGGTCCACAATGTAAATACCTAGGCACTGGCATCGGGTGAAGCATACAGGAGTGTAGTATTAATCAGTTCAGTCCATAAGAGGCTCGTTTAGGAGTCTGGTAACAGTGATGAAGAAGCTGTTTTCGTGCATGGGTATCTCCTGCTACCCTGCACATCTTTATGGGTTGTGTGAGTGAGACCCACGCAGACACGTGGAGAATGTGCAAACTCCACATGGACAGTACATAGCGCATAGCACATAGAACATACAGTGCAGAAGGAGGCCATTCGGCCCATCGAGTCTGCACCGACCCACTTAAGTCCTCACTTCCACCGTATCCCCGTAACTCAATAACCCCTCCTAACCTTTTTTGGTCACTAAGGGCACTTTTATCATGGCCAATCCACCTAACCTGCAAGTCTTTGGACTGTGGGAGGAAACCGGAGCACCCGGAGGAAATCCACGCAGACACGGGGAGAACGTGCAGACTCCGCACAGACAGCGTCCCAGCTGGGAATCGAACCTGGGACCCTGGCGCTGTGAAGCCACAGTGCTAATCACTTGTGCTACCGTGCTGCCCGGGGCCAGGATCGAACCCGGGTCCTCGGCACTGTAGGCAGCAGTGCTAACCACTGCGCCTCGTGCAGTGGCTTTCCTAAAGGACATGCCTAGGGAAACTCTGAGAGCGACTGCATAAATGCAGAAAATGAGGGACTGAAAGACTCAAATTTCTTCTGCTGGGGTTTAATTGAAACAGTCCTCGAGCTGATGACTTATAATAATTAAAATAAAAAGGCAACACTGATTGCTGCTCCCCTGCTAATGATGCATCTCGTTTGCACACGGAATTGAGCTCTGAGACACTGCTGTACTCAATGTTCATCCATCGGTTACACTGACAGCAAGTAAAGAGATTTAGGGCAAGGTTCTCTGGCCTCCCCATGGTGTGTTTCTCAGCAGGAGGCAGCCTGCCATCAGCCGGTGACAGGATCTTCTAGTCCTGCTGCTGTCAGTGGGATTTTTCATTGATGTGGCGTGCCATCGATGGGACCGGAAGATCCTGCTGGCGTTGTGTAACCACCTGGGTTGGCCAACTCCCGACGTAAAATGGAGAACAGCAAAGGCTGCAGGGAAATTCAGCCAACAGAGGCGGAAACTAGCAGGTGCAAGTTACTGTGTATTAAACTCTAAAAAAAGCCCAGACAGCATCGATACAAGCATCCATCTGCATAATAATGTAGCAGCCATCTACATACTAATGAACGATCCCCGGGAACAATCAAAACATTTGGGATAAACAAAGCCAAGCCAGACTCCTCGGCGCCAGCAGGAGCCAACACAAAAGAGGTTAACGGACACCTCAAGACCGCCCATCGATCAGGGAACCGATCCAGTATTGGAGAAATCGAAACAAGCGATTGGAACGAAGTCCAATCACTTGGAACCAGGTACAGGGTCCGCCCCGAAAGGCGGGAAGCCCCTGGGGACTATAAAGTTAAGCCCCCAAGTTCAAATCATCCTTCTTGACCGGGTCACCCAGCAACGCGAACCAACCCTTGACAGTGACCGGTTCAGCTACCGCATAAAGCCAGTAAGTCTTAAGTCCTTTTAACAGTGATGTCGGTTGTTCAGGCGCTCCTAGCTACCAGTCCGTACCAACTTTGAATCCCACAGACTCAGAACCCGAACGAAAGGCCATTTGTTCCCCTGACCTGGTGGGCCAGTCCAAAGCTAAGTATAGGCCTGTTAGTTGTAGAAGTAGCTTAGAAGTAGAATTTATGCATGAGTAGCGATTACTGTGTATAATAAATGTGCTTTGATTTGAATCTTACTAATTGGTATTGAGTTATTGATCATTACTTGAACTTGAACCTCGTGGCGGTATCATAAAGATACCTGGCGACTCGAGAGCAAAGGTTATAAAACAGAGCCAATTGAACCAACCAAAAGTTAGCAACAGTTGACAGCCAGAAGATCTTGCTGTAAGAGTTGGGTCAGAACTCCAGCAAGGCCTGGGTGGTCTGTTGCTGTATTCTTTCACGGGATGTGGGCATCACTGGCAAGGCCAGCATTTGTTGCCCACCCTTAATTGCCCTTGAACTGGGTGGCTTGTTAGACCATTGCAGAGGGCAGTTGAAAGTCAACCATTTTGATGTGGGTCCGGAGTCACGTGTAGGCCAGGCCAGGTAAGGGTGGCAGATTTCCTTCCCTAAAGGGCATTCGTGAAGCGAATGGTTTAAAGACATACAAAATAGGAACAGAAGTAGGCCATCAGATCCCTCGAGCCTGCTCCGCCATTCAACAAGATCAGGCTCACCTGTAGTTTTCAATTCTGGATTGAATTAATCAAATTTAAATTCGACCAGCTGCCGTGGTGGGATTTGAACCTGTGTTCCTCCCCCTCCCCAGAAGATTAGCCAGGGCCTCAGGATTGCTAGTCCAGTGACATCACCACGACTTGCTTGCAAATTGCTTGGAGTATGCCTAGGTGGGGTGCTCTTTCGGAGGGTCGGTGCGGACCCGGTTGGCTGAATGGCCTCCTTCTGCACGGTAGGGATTCTACGGCTGCTTCGATTATGTTTTTCCACCGTGCGAGGAAGCTGCCCAAATGTGAACATCTTGCAAATGTAGAGAAATAAAAACATTGCATTGGTAAAGGACTGAGAGTTTTAGCATGTTATTGCCCTGTGAGGTGCTGTGAATTAAGATGACAGCAAAAGCTCTTTACATGTTGGGTTTTCCAGGGTAATGTTGCACCTACAAAATAGTTGCAGCACCGAAACAGGTCATTTGGCCCACAGAGCCTATCCCGCAGTTTATGCTCCACATAAGCCTCTTCTTAACCTTCTTCATCGAACTCCATTTCCTTCTGTTCCTCTATTGCATTCCTTTCCCTCTCGTGCTTATCTTGTTTCCAATGCTGGCATCACTTCCCAGTTGGGAGTGCCGTAGGTTTTCATACTGGCCTCCACAGATGATGGGCGGCGGATCCCGAGAAAAAGTTGTATGCTGTTCGCCCAGGAGTGGTCAGTTTACTGAAGCTTTCTCTGAACTTGCCGATTACCTGGCATGTTATTGCTGTGGTCGTGCACTAAAAGCAGGTTTCCTACAATAACAGCACTTTGTTCATTTGGCTAGTTGTCACTGTCTTTCACAAGTTAGTAAAGGACGTCTCTGACAGTGCCGAGGTGGAGGGGTCCCAGGGGCAGAGGTGGGGGTGCAAAGAGAGGGCCAATATTGGTGGGGAATATCTTGTGAGTGTGTTACTATTTGCAGGGGGTTCCTGGGCCTCCGACAATGTCTAAACGGGGTCCCCTGGTATGCCTATATTTTCAACGGTTCCCTGGGAGATTACATAGGATATGCAGCACAGAAACCAGTCATTCAGCCGAACCAGCCCATTGCAGCATTTAAGTTCCATTATAGACTCTCCCCATCTTTCTTCATCTAAATCTACCAACGTAACCCTCTGTCCCCTTCTCCCTCAAATGCGTGTCGAGTTTCCCCTTAAATACATCTATATTATTCACCTCAACCACTGGTTGTGGTAGCGAGTTCCACATTCTCACCACTTTCTGGGTAAAAACGTTTCTTCTGTGTTCCCCATTAGATTTCTTGGTGATTATCTTATATTGACGACCTCCAGTTATGTTCTTCCCCACAAAAGGAAGAATTTAATGTCTTCCCGCTGGCGAGTGTGCCGGCACAGGGGTTGCGGGTAATCAGGCGGCAGAGTGATGAGTGGGGACTCCTCCACCTTCCAACCTCTACCCTGAGTAAGTCCCTGACATGAAGACCAGTGGATGGCCTTCCCATCCCATCATCAGCTCAGGCAATTAATGCTGACTTACGGGTCACCATGCACAGAGCATGACAAGCAACTCCGTGCAGGGTTGCACCAGGCGGGGGTGGGCATGGGGAGGGGGAAACGCATCCCTCGGTCAAAGATACTCAGTGCCGGATCGAGGGACCCGCCATCGGGGGGGGAGTGGCCTATTGAGCGACGACCCCTGCCCTTGCTGGTGATCCCACCCTCCTCCGGACACCCACCCCACAACCCATTACCTTCTACCCCCAATACCCCTCTCACCCTACCCAACCCCCACGCTCCCTGCCATCAATCACATCTGGCCCGGGACCCAGCAACAATCTTGGGCCTCGGGTGGTTGAAGCACCAACAGTAGTCACTGCTTCCACAGTGGCGCAGCCATTCAATTGAGCCTCTGATTGGCTGGCATCACTTGGTGTGCAGGATTTCTGTCCTGGGGAAGGCCCACCACTGTCCAGTTAAGTGCCTGAATGCAGCAGGTCTTCCTTATTTTTTATAAATGTTTTTTTATTGGATTTTTGAACAAAGTATATTTACCGTTATGTACACAAAATAGAATACATATACATATATAGAAGAGACGGGAATACGCACAAAAAACAAAACAAACAACAAAAAAAAGTTAGAATAAAATAACTGGTACGGTATTATGTGCTCGCTCAACAACAGCAGCTCTGTACAATTGGCAGTATTGTTTTTAGCACATAAGTAGGCATCTGTTTGTGGGGGAGGGGGTAACTGGGGGGGTACATATACATTTGGGCGCCAGGGAAACAATTACAGAACAATTACAAAGGGAAATACGTGAATGGATCCGGTGTTGGTGTTGTCGCTTGCTTCTCCCGGACGGTTTCTCGCTGCCGTTGTCGTCTCGCGATCGCCTCCGCTTCAGCCATTTGTCCCGTCTTTCGCCCGGATTTTCCTTGTTCTCTGCTCCTGTAGATGCCAAGTTTGTTATTGTTTCCCAGCTGCCATTCCCTTGCCTCCCCCCCACCTCACTGGTTCCCCTCTATTGTTCCCTCCCTCCTCCCTCTTCCCCCCCCTCCTCCCCCTTCTGCCCCTTCCCCTCCTCCCCCTTCTCCTGTGGTTCGCCTTTCTTTTCTCTTAGGTTTAGCTGCTATTCCACCCCCCCCCCCCCCCACCCCACCCCACACCCCGGTCTGTCCCTCCCTCCCTTGGCTACTTTCCCCTGATTCTTGGCTACCTGGCTATTCTTCTTCTTGTTTGTTGGCCACAAACAGGTCCCGGAGCAATTGGGTGAATGGCCCCCATGTTCTGTGGAAGCCGCCGTCTGACCCTCTGATGACAAATTTAATTTTCTCCATTTGGAGAGGTTCTGAGAAGTCGGACAGCCAACCGAACAGGATTTTATGGTGGGCGATCAGGGAGGCAAAGGCAAAGGCGTTCGCCCTCCTCCCCAGGAATAGATCTGGCTGGTCTGATACCCTGAAGACTGCCACTCTCGGGGAAGGCTCCACCCTCATCCCCACCACTCGAAGAAGACTGTCCAGTACCCCGCAAGTCTGGGGCAAGACTAGAACATGTGGGCGTAGATGGCCGGCCCTCCTTGGCACCGTTCACATCTATCCTCCACCTCCGGGAAGAACCTACTCATACGAGTTCTTGTTAAGTGGGCTTTATGTACCACTTTTAGTTGCGTCAGGCTGAGCCTTGGCGGCAGGTCTTCCTGAAAAGAGGCGACATGTCGGGCTCTCGACGGCTCTTTAGCTAATGGGTAAGAACCCCCCACCCACCTCCGTTAAATACCAGTCATTCTCTCTGTATCCACCATATAAAAGCTGTTCCTAATATTGTAGACCTTTGCTAGGTCACGCCTTAGCCATCTTTTTTCAAGAGAAAAGCAACCCAGCCAGTCAATCTTTTCCGATTCGTAGACCCTTGCATTTCAGGTATAAACTTATGTTAATATTTCCAGGGGGTTATATTGGAGTGCATCAATATATGGAAAGGGGTCCTGAGGGTGTGTATATATTTGCAGGGGGGTGACCCGGGGGTATGTTAATATCTGCAGGCAGTCTCAAATTATCATAGAATCCTACAGTGCAGAAGGAGGCCATTCAGCCCATCGGGTCTGCACCGACCCTCTGAAATAACCTCTCACCCAAGTCCACTCCCCTGCTGGAGAACCCCATAACCCTACACATCCCTGGACATTGAGGGGCAATTTAACAAGACCAATCCACCTAACCTGCACAGCTCTGGACTGTGAGAGGAAACCGGAGCACCCGGAGGAAACCCACGCAGACACAGGGAGAATGTGCAAACTCCACACAGACAGTCATCCAAGACTGGGTCCCTGGTGCTGTGAGACAGCAGTGCTAGCCATTGTGCCAGCCATGCCGTTATCGCGTATATAATACAAATAGGCCATTCAGCCCAACTGGTCAAAGGCAGTGTGTATGCTCCACATGAACCTTCTTCCACTCTTCTTCACCTGGGATGTGCTAATATTTACAAGATGGTCTCTCGGGGTGTGCTAATATTGATGAGGGTCTCAAGGAGTTTGATATCTTAAAATCTATGGGAGTTACTGGGAAAGTGTTTATATTTACTGAGGGTCTTGTTGGGTGTGCTATTGGACGGGCTTCCCTGGGGTACATCAATATTTACAGGATGGTCTCTGAAAGTGTGGTAGTATATACAGTTGTGTCTTTAAGAGTGTGTTGAAATATGGGGTGTCTTTAGGGTGTGCCTATATTTACGGGGGTCTCTAGATGTGATCATATTTACACGGGAGTCTCTAGACTTGTTAATATTTACACGGGGGTCTCTAGATGTGTTAATATTTACACGGGAGTCTCTAGATGTGTTAATATTTACACAGGAGTCTCTAGACCTGTTAATATTTACACGGGGGGGTCTCTAGATGTGTTAATATTTACAAGGAGGTCTCTAGATGTGTTAATATTTACACGGGAGTCTCTAGATGTGTTAATATTTACACAGGAGTCTCTAGGTGTGTTAATATTTACACGGGGGTCTCTAGATGTGTTAATATTTACACGGGGGTCTCTAGATGTGTTAATATTTACATGGGGGTCTCTAGGAATGTGTTTCTGGATCTCTGGTGTGTTTAACATTTACAGGGCAATCCTGGGGATTGTGATAATAGTTACAGAGGGGGCTCTCACATTGAACAACTTCTCTTTTAATTTCACCCATTTCCTCTAAACAAATATATTTCTAAAGGGAACCCCAATGCTCCGGGCAATACCTGCATTTTGTGGGGTACATGGAGCATTCTTTTTTCCAAGCCCCTTCCCGCACAGCTTTCTCTGGCACGTTGATTACTGTATTGGTGATGTTTCCCCTACATTGGAATTTAAAAAAAAAAAGACTTCAATATCTCCAAATCCGGGGACATGTTCGACAGGCTGTAAACAACTATGAACTCACTCACTTCCATGGCTACTTTGATTACCCTTCCTCCCACCCCACTTTCTGTCAGGATCTATTGATTCAATTGTCACAGGTTTTTTTCTGCTGCATCTGTTTAAATGGCGCAACTTGCTAGAGTAGCACTTTGACTATGACTTCCAAGTCTCTCAACCGAGGATTTGAACTGTACCCCCCCCCCCCCCTCCCCCCCCTCCCCCCCCTCCCCCCCGCCCTGCCGTGCTGATACGGCTCTCAATCTTGTCGGTTCCATTTATCACACCTCTGGTAGCAGTGTACACGGAAGCTTGACACAGTGCCACAGTTCCTGCTGTTCTCTACACATGTCTGACTCATATCTCTATTGTTGTTGTTGGAGCCTTAATATCACATTATCCTATAAAAGCTGCTGACAGAATTAGAGTAATCCTGTCATTTGGGTTACTGAAATGTCCAAGAGCAGATTGAAATATAAACAGGAATCAATTAGAGTACTTTCTTTTCTCAATGAAAAGGCATTGATGTGTTTAATTATGCAGTGCAGCAGTGACCGTCAGTGGACTATTTAATAACTGAGGGTTAACACTCGTGCAACTAATCTGACAAAGGTGAAGTGCTCCAGAGACCCTGCAGAGTGGCAGGGGTAACCTGGATGGCCCCCAGGGTGTGGTTAACGCTGCCCTTGTGTGAACCCCAGATCTAGCTTGGCCCAGCTGGTGGTACCTGGAAGGGTCTCGTGCTCAGGGTTGTGGGCGATGGCCAATGGTGGGCCCGGGGGATTCTACGGCGATGAAGGCTCATGAGTTGCAACCTCAGAGGACAATGGCTAGCCGGGGCCAGGCGGTGGATCCCCGAGGAAGAGGGTTTGTGTTCCCTTTGACACATGTGAGCAGGCAATGGGAAGCCGTCTCTTGTTTTTTCTTTTCTCTAGTCAAATATGGCCAGGACAAACAATTCCTATCAAGACAACTGTTCGAATAAATGCAAAATACCGCGGATGCTAGAAATCATGGGAAGCATGAATGGGATTGGCACCACGTGTCAACACTTTACTCGGTAGAGATGTTTGTGAAGTCAGATGGATCCACTACAAAGACTGTATTAACCAGACCTTCAACAGTGAGGTCATCCACTGTTGCTACAATTGGAAAGTTCGGAGGTTTGTGATCGCCAAAGGTATTCAGTATGGCACTTAAATGATGACAGTTCCCGAGAACAGTGCCCCTCTGGAGTTTCACAGTATCTGCTGCTACTGCCTTCCAGAAAAACTGATGGCCGACTCATGGTGGCAATTTTCCACAGCTCGTAACCCTCTCTGCCTCACTATCACTCTTTTACTTTAAGATGCTCCTTAAAAATGACCTCTTTGCCACAATTTTAGCCCTTAATGTTATTTTTTAAATATTTTTTATTCTCCTCCTTTTTCACATTTTCTCCCACATTTACACCCAACAATAAACAATAATCAGTAACGAATGTAATGTCAATCCCCATATCAATTAACAACGGTCCCGTCCTCCCACCAAACCCAGGCATCGGCCTGCATGTTAATATAAACAAATGACAAAAAGGAATCAGGAATCACCCATAGTCACCATTAATGTAGACAGTCCCTCTCCCCCAATCCCCCTAATGTTCGATGTGATCCAATTCTCGAAAGTGCATGATGGATAACGCCCATGAATTGTAGAACCCCTCCATCCTTCCCCTCAATTCAAATTTGACCTTTTCAAAGGTCAATTCCAGCAGGTCCCCCCCCCCACCCCCCCCACCCCCCCCCCCACCCCCCCCCACCCCCCCCCCCCCACCCCCCCCCACCCCCCCCACCCCCCCGCCCCCCCCCGCCACCCTCCCCCCCTGTATATCTTTGGGTTGTGGGGGTGAGACCCACGCAGGCACGGAGAGAATGAGCAAACTCCACACGGACAGTGACCCGGGGCCGGGATCGAACCCAGGTCCTCGGCGCCGTGAGGCAGCTCTGCTAACCACTGCGCCACCAGGCCGCCCCACGATGGCTTACTGATTAATATTTTTTTAACATAGGAACATTGAACATAAGAGCTAGAGTAGCCATTCAGCCCTTCATTCCTGCTCCACCATTCAATTAGATCATGGCTGATTGGGTTATGATCTCAACTCCACTGTTTGGTTTCCATCCTCATAACCTTTGACACCCTTGTCAATCAAAGATCTGTCTAATTTTGCCCAATTTTGCCTGGGGCGGCACGGTAGCACAGTGGTTAGCACTGTTGCTTCACAGCTCCAGAGTCCCAGGCTCGATTCCCGGCTTGGGTCACTGTCAGTGTGGAGTCTGCACGTTATTGCCGTATCTACCTGGGTTTCCTCCGGATGCTCCGGTTTCCTCCCACAAGCCCCGAAAGACGTGCTGTTAGGTGAATTGGATAGTCTGAATTCGCCCTCTGTGTACCCGAACAGGGGCCGGAATGTGGCGACCAAGGGATTTTCACAGTAACTTCATTGCAGTGTTAATGTAAGCCTACTTGTGGCAATAAATCTTATTATTATTTAACTCTTGCGAAGCACTTTGGAGAGTTTTACTTTAGAGATGCTGTATGAATGCAAGTTTCTGTTGTATTTGTAGGCTACTTGACTGCAGGGGCATCGTAGCTAAGCCCAATCCTGCCCTATCCTCACATCCACAGATGGCACTCTCTGACAGGAGGTGACTGGAAGGTAATCAGGAAGGATTCTTGGACTTCCGGGTGCGGTAATGACCAGCTGAGTCGCACGTTTCGGCAGCTCCCGGTGAAACGGACTTTTGGGCTCTTGATAGGAGCCCCAACGGCAATTTTGACAGCGAAAAACACTGTGCGGTAAACCAGAAGGGAATCCCCCCTGGATACGGATGAAAAAAGGAGGAGAAAGTGGCCGGATTGCAGAGGATCCTTTAGAACAGCGGCAAGGAAGGCAAGCAAAAACCAAGATGGCGTCGGAAGGTGGCAGTTTAACATGGGGCCCTGAACAACAAGAGTTCTTGAAATGCTGTGTGGAAGAGCTCAAAAAGGAAATGAAGAAAGAGCTGTTGGCCCCGATACTACAGGCGATCGAAGGACTAAAGGAGGAACAAAAGACCCAGGAGCGGGAGCTTCGGGTCGTGAAGGCAAAGGCAGACGAGAATGAGGACGACATACAGGGCCTGGTGGTGAAGACGGAGATGCATGAGGCACATCAGAAACGATGTGTGGAAAGGCTGGAGGCACTGGAGAACAACGCAAGGAGGAACAACCTGAGGATTCTTGGTCTTCCTGAAGGTGCGGAGGGAACGGACGTCGGGGCATATGTGAGCACGATGCTGCACTCGTTAATGGGAGCGGAGGCCCCGGCGGGTCCGTTGGAGGTGGAGGGAGCATACCGAGTGATGGCGCGAGGACCGAGAGCAGGAGAAATTCCCAGAGCCATAGTGGTGAGATTCCTCCGTTTTAAGGATAGAGAAATGGTCCTTAGATGGGCAAAGAAAACTCGGAGCAGTAAATGGGAGAACGCGGTGATCCGCGTTTATCAAGACTGGAGTGCGGAGGTGGCGAGAAGGAGGGCGAGCTTTAATCGGGACAAGGCGGTGCTTCATAAAAAGAAGATAAAATTTGGAATGCTGCAACCGGCAAGACTCTGGGTCACATATCGAGGGAGGCACCACTACTTTGAGACGGCGGATGAAGCGTGGACTTTTATTGTGGAAGAAAAACTGGAATGAGCGGGTTATAAAAATGAACGTTGGAACAAAGTGGTGGGGCGAATGTGGGGGGCGAAGAGGGGGGTTAAAAAGGGGGGAAAGAGGAGTTTTATGTACTAATCCTGGTAACTTTTCTCTCTTCCACAGGTGGGGGGAGGAGGGGAGGTGGAGGAGATGGGGCGTTGGCCATTGGGGGCGGGGCCAAGGGAGAAGCGCGGGCTTGGTTCCCGCGCTATGATAATCATGGCGGGAATAGAGAAGCAGGAAGGAGGGGGCGTCGCACGGTGCGAGCTGAGGTCACGGGGGGAAGCCGAGGTCGGCCAGAGTTTGCTGACTTCTGGGAGCAACATGGGGGGAGTAATTACGCTAGCGGGGGATCTAGCGGGGGGGGTGGGAGGGGGGAATTACTGGGTTGCTGCTGCTGGGGAGAGGGGGGAGCTGGTATGGGAGGGGATGGGCGGGGGGGGCACCGCCTGGGGGAGATACAGCTGCGTGGGAACCAGGTGAGGAGCTGGAAAAAGGGGATGGCTAATCGACAAGGGGGGGTGGGGTAGGAAGCCCCCCAACCCGGCTGATCACGTGGAACGTGAGAGGGCTGAACGGGCCGATAAAGAGGGCATGGGTACTCGCACACCTTAAGAAACTTAAGGCAGATGTGGTTATGTTACAGGAAACGCACCTGAAACTGATAGACCAGGTTAGGCTACGCAAAGGATGGGTGGGGCAGGTGTTCCATTCGGGGCTAGATGCGAAAAACAGGGGGGTGGCTATATTAGTGGGGAAGCGGGTAATGTTCGAGGCAAAGACTATAGTGGCGGATAACGGGGGCAGATACGTGATGGTGAGTGGCAAACTACAGGGGGAGACGGTGGTTTTGGTAAACGTATATGCCCCGAACTGGGATGATGCCAATTTTATGAGGCGGATGCTAGGATGCATTCCGGACCTAGAGATGGGAAAGCTGATAATGGGGGGAGATTTTAATACGGTGTTGGAACCAGGGCTGGATAGGTCGAAGTCCAGGACTGGAAGGAGGCCGGCAGCAGCCAAGGTACTTAAAGATTTTATGGAGCAGATGGGAGGTGTAGACCCGTGGAGATTTAGCAGACGTAGGAGTAAGGAGTTCTCGTTTTTCTCCTATGTCCATAAAGTCTACTCGCGAATAGACTTTTTTGTGCTGGGAAGGGCGTTGATCCCGAAGGTGAGGGGAACGGAGTATACGGCTATAGCCATTTCGGATCACGCTCCACACTGGGTGGACTTGGAGATAGGGGAGGAAACAGGAGGGCGCCCACCCTGGAGAATGGACATGGGACTAATGGCAGATGAGGGGGTGTGTCTAAGGGTGAGGGGGTGCATTGAAAAGTACTTGGAACTCAATGATAATGGGGAGGTCCAGGTGGGAGTAGTCTGGGAGGCGCTGAAGGCGGTGGTTAGAGGGGAGCTGATATCAATAAGGGCACATAAAGGGAAGCAGGAGAGTAAGGAACGGGAGCGGTTGCTGCAAGAACTTTTGAGGGTGGACAGACAATATGCGGAAGCACCGGAGGAGGGACTGTACAGGGAAAGGCAAAGGCTACATGTAGAATTTGACTTGCTGACTACGGGCACTGCAGAGGCACAATGGAGGAAGGCACAGGGTGTACAGTACGAATATGGGGAGAAGGCGAGCAGGTTGCTGGCACACCAACTGAGGAAAAGGGGAGCAGCGAGGGAAATAGGGGGAGTGAGGGATGAGGAAGGAGAGATGGAGCGGGGAGCGGAGAGAGTGAATGGCGTGTTCAAGACATTTTATAAAAAATTATATGAAGCTCAACCCCCGGATGGGAGGGAGAGAATGATGGGCTTTTTGGATCGGCTGGAATTTCCCAAGGTGGAAGAGCAGGAAAGGGTGGGACTGGGAGCACAGATCAAGGTAGAAGAAGTGGTGAAAGGAATTAGGAGCATGCAGGCGGGAAAGGCCTCGGGACCGGATGGATTCCCAGTCGAATTCTATAGAAAATATGTGGACTTGCTCGCCCCGGTATTGACGAGGACCTTTAATGAGGCAAAGGAAAGGGGACAACTGCCCCCGACTATGTCTGAAGCAACGATATTGCTTCTCTTAAAGAAGGAAAAGGACCCGCTACAATGCTGGTCCTATAGACCTATTTCCCTCCTAAATGTAGATGCCAAGATCCTGGCCAAGGTAATGGCAATGAGAATAGAGGAATGTGTCCCGGGGGTGGTCCACGAGGACCAAACTGGGTTTGTGAAGGGGAGACAACTGAACACGAATATACGGAGGCTGTTAGGGGTAATGATGATGCCCCCACCAGAGGGGGAAGCGGAGATAGTAGTGGCGATGGATGCCGAGAAAGCATTTGATAGAGTGGAGTGGGATTATTTGTGGGAGGTGTTGAGGAGATTTGGTTTTGGAGAGGGGTATGTTAGATGGGAGCAGCTGTTGTATAGGGCCCCGATGGCGAGCGTGGTCACGAATGGACGGGGATCTGCATATTTTCGGCTCCATAGAGGGACAAGGCAGGGATGCCCTCTGTCCCCATTATTGTTTGCACTGGCGATTGAGCCCCTGGCGATAGCGTTGAGGGGTTCCAAGAAGTGGAGGGGAGTACTTAGAGGAGGAGAAGAACACCGGGTATCTTTGTATGCGGACGATTTGTTACTATATGTGGCAGACCCGGCGGAGGGGATGCCAGAAATAATGCGGATACTTGGGGAGTTTGGGGATTTTTCAGGGTATAAATTGAACATGGGGAAAAGTGAGTTGTTTGTGGTGCATCCAGGGGAGCAGAGTAGAGAAATAGAGGACCTACCGTTGAGGAAGGTAACAAGGGACTTTCGTTATCTGGGGATCCAGATAGCCAAGACTTGGGGCACATTGCATAGGTTAAATTTAACGCGGTTGGTAGAACAAATGGAGGAGGATTTCAAGAGATGGGATATGGTATCTCTGTCACTGGCAGGGAGGGTGCAGGCGGTTAAGATGGTGGTCCTCCCGAGATTCCTCTTTGTGTTTCAGTGCCTCCCGGTGGTGATCACGAAGGCTTTTTTAAAAAGGATTGAAAAGAGCATCATGGGTTTTGTGTGGGCCGGGAAGACCCCGAGAGTGAGGAGGGGATTCTTACAGCGTAGCAGGGATAGGGGGGGGGCTGGCACTACCGAGCCTAAGTGAGTATTATTGGGCCGCTAATATTTCAATGGTGAGTAAGTGGATGGGAGAGGAGGAGGGAGCGGCGTGGAAGAGATTAGAGAGGGCGTCCTGTAGGGGGACTAGCCTACAGGCTATGGTGACAGCCCCATTGCCGTTCTCACCGAGGAACTACACCACAAGCCCGGTGGTGGTGGCTACACTGAAGATTTGGGGACAGTGGAGACGGCATAGGGGAAAGACTGGAGCCTTGGGGGGGTCCCCGATAAGAAACAACCATAGGTTTGCCCCGGGGGGAATGGATGGGGGATATGGAATGTGGCAAAGAGCAGGAATAACGCAACTAAAAGATCTGTTTGTGGATGGGAAGTTCGCGAGTCTGGGAGCGCTGACCGAGAAATATGGGTTGCCCCAAGGGAATGCATTCAGGTATATGCAACTGAGGGCTTTTGCGAGGCAACAGGTGAGGGAATTCCCGCAGCTCCCGACACAAGAGGTGCAGGACAGAGTGATCTCAAAGACATGGGTGGGGGATGGTAAGGTGTCAGATATATATAGGGAAATGAGGGACGAAGGGGAGACTATGGTAGATGAACTAAAAGGGAAATGGGAAGAAGAGCTGGGGGAGGAGATCGAGGAGGGGCTGTGGGCAGATGCCCTAAGCAGGGTAAACTCGTCGTCCTCGTGTGCCAGGCTAAGCCTGATTCAGTTTAAGGTATTACACAGGGCGCATATGACTGGAGCACGGCTCAGTAAATTATTTGGGGTGGAGGATAGGTGTGCGAGGTGCTCGAGAAGCCCAGCGAATCATACCCATATGTTTTGGTCATGCCCGGCACTACAGGAGTTTTGGATGGGGGTGACAAAGGTGCTTTCAAAAGTAGTGGGGGTCCGGGTCGAACCAAGCTGGGGGTTGGCTATATTTGGGGTTGCACAAGAGCCGGGAATGCAGGAGGCGAGAGAGGCCGATGTTTTGGCCTTTGCGTCCCTAGTAGCCCGGCGCAGGATATTGCTAATGTGGAAAGAAGCCAAGCCCCCGGGGGTGGAGACCTGGATAAATGACATGGCGGGGTTTATAAAGCTAGAGCGGATTAAGTTCGTTCTAAGGGGGTCGGCTCAAGGGTTCACCAGGCACTTACTTACATAATCAAATAAAACCAGTTCAACCGTTCGTCGAATACCTCGCAGAAAGATAGATGGAATGGAAAAAAGAAGGCAGCAGCAGCAGCCCAGGATCGGGAGGGCGGGGGGGGGGGAGGGGGGGGGGGGGGGGGGGGAGGAGGAACCAGAAGGACTCTCAGGGTTGTTAATATATACTGTATAATATGTATAGGTCGTTGCTACAGATAATTATATATTGGACTGTTAAATTATATTTTTGGAGAGTGTTACTTGTGATAAGGCAGTTGCCAATTAGGGTTAGTTTTCATTTTTGTTATTTATTATTTATTCATTTTCTGTTTATAAAATAGGTCATTGTTATTTGTGTTGTTATAATATTATGTAAAGGATGCACAATGTACTGTGTTGGTTGACCAAAAATTTTCAATAAAATATTTTTTTAAAAAAAGGAAGGATTCTTGTCCAATATCCTTTTCCGGATTAGAGATCCTGATTAAAACATAAATCAAATAAATGCGTTTATGCTTACGTTAGTTTCGATTTTGAAAAAAAGTCTTCCAGCTGTCAGTTTCAAGCTGTCTCTGAATCTATTCAATTCTGTCTATGAACAGTAAAGTGCTTGGTTTAAATATTGGATACCGTCTGTTACACTGAATAGCACAGAACATGAGGCAGCCTGTGCCAATCCAAATCTACTGAATGGAGCAGTGTGGTATGACTCAGTTACCAACGTGAATTCAGTCTGACCTATACTGGATTTTAACCCATCCTGGATTTTAAATCATTCACACTTGTCTTGACTGCTCTGAATCCAAAGGGAAAAAGTGTAACCGAGGTTCTGGTATCTCTCAGGCTGTATGCATCACAGAATTTTGACATGAAATGTAAATGTATAATGCCCATAGAACCTGGGGGGTTCACCACCCCCCCTCCCCCACCAATGGCAGTTTTTGCCCCTGCGGAAGTGGCCCACCATTGGCCAGTGGTGGGATATTCCGGTCTCGCCGCTGTCAACGGGGTTTCCCATTATTTACACCCTCCGTTGCCGGGACTGGAAGAACCTACTGGAGGGAACGGCCGGAATATCCCACCCCTGGAATTGTAAATGCAGTGATACATCTCAAAGTGCCACTTACTGTATTGATTGAAATTGAACTGCAGTGCACTTTGTGCTGAACTATTATGTAATGCACCTCTACAAACCTCATGAATAAAGTGCATCTTTAAAAAAAAAAAATCACCCTGTTTCCCAGGTGTTAACCTTGTCTCAGAGGGTAGCCTCGTTGTTAAAGTGTTCCAGTCCTAATCCAGAGATTTGAATTGAAAATCCAGGTTGATAGTTTCTGTGCAGTACTGGGTGGGTGCCACACTGTTGGAGGTGCTGTCTTTCAGAGGAGACACTAAACTATAGCCCCTTCTGCTCTCTCAGGTGGGTGTAAAAGATCCCATAGCATTAATCAAAGAACAGCAGGGGAGTTCTCTAAGGTGTCCAGACCAATAGCTATCCCTCAACAAATATCACTATGAACAGATGCTGTTCTGATTATTTATTGAATGCCTGTTTGTAGGAGATTGCTGTGTGAAAATTGGGTTGTAAAGCAGGGGACACCCTGAAGTCAGGAAAGATGCTATCGCAATGCAAGTCTTTCTTTACTGCTAAATATTATGTCTCACTTACTTACATAATCAAATAAAACCAGTAACTTGCAAAACCATATACACATTGTGGTGGTATGTATTAGGGGTAATACGGTACCTGTGAAGCCGAGAGGCTATTGGCTGACAGGTCCCGGGTCCTGGTTGGATCTGCCGCCTTCTGGCTCCGCCCTGAAGGCGGAGTATAAGAGCTCGAGTTCTCCCAGCAGCCGCATTCTGTAACTGAGCTGCTGGGGAACAAGTCTTGCTTAATAAAGCCTCGATTGATTTAATCTCTTCTCGACTTGAGTGAGTAATTGTTGCGCTACAATTTATTAAGCAAGCTTAAAAGACTATGGAGCTCCGGATCGCCCCGGAGTGTCTGCGAATCAGCCCCCATGCAGCAAACTCGGCAGCCGTGTTTAAACACTGGCTAGCATGCTTCGAAGGTTACCTTCGAACGGCCCCCGGCCGGAACACGGAAGATCAGAAAATGCAGGTCCTGCATTCCAGGGTGAGCCCGGAGATCTACTCGCTCATCGAAGACGCGGAGGATTTCCCGACGCGCTCGCCATGCTGAAAAGAGTCTACATTCGGCCCATAAACCAGGTCTACGCACGCCACCAACTCGCGACGAGACGGCAAATCCCCGGAGAATCGCTCGACGAATTCTGCAGCACACTCTTGATTTTGGGGCGGAACTGCAACTGCCCGACGGTGAGCACACGGAGCTACTAATCAGAGATGCATTTGTGGCAGGTATGACTTCCTCGCAAATTTGCCAAAGACTGTTAGAGAAAGACTCGTTAGGACTCACAGAGGCACGGGCCCTTGCGGCCTCCCTCGACGTGGCCTCACAAAACGTCCGCGCCTACGGCCCCGACCGCGCGGCAGTCCCTTGGGCTCCGTGGACCCCGTTCCGACCGACTCCCCGGCACCCCCCCCCCCCCACAAGTCTGCACAGCTAGAGCACCAGACCATCCCGGTGGGCCCCGTTGCTATTTCTGCGGGCAGGCGAAACACCCCCGGCAGCGCTGCCCGGCCCGCTCAGCGATTTGTAATAGTTGCAGCAAAAAGGGGCATTACGCAGTAGTGTGCCAGTCCCGGGGGGTCGCCGCAATCCCTGGGGGAGAACGGGGACAGCAGACTCAGCCCACCCAACGATCCACGTGCGGCCCGCGGGCACCGCCATTTTGAGTCCCGGACACCACGAGGGGAGGATGGGTGCCGCCATCTTGTGACCCCCCGGCCACGTGCGATTCATGGGGGCGGCCATTTTGTCCACCCCCGACTGCGTGCGATCCATGGACGCCGCCATCTTGGCTGATAGCCAAGTACCCCACCATAGATGGCTCCACGGGGTCTGAAGAAAACGCTGCGACGCAACAACCAGGACTGGCTTCGGTGACCCTGGACCAATCGCGGCCCCGGATGCTCCAGACGGCAACAACAATGGTGCTGATCAACGGGTACGAGACGCAATGCTTGATCGACTCTGGGAGCACGGAAAGTTTAATACACCTGGATACGGTAAGACGCTGTTCCCATTCAATAGAGATCCAAGGGTTCTGCATCGCGAACCTAACGGTGCAAGGGAGGGAGTTTAAATACTACAGGCTTTACGTCCTCCCCCAACTCTGCGCACCCAGTCTATTGGGGTTAGACTTCCAGTGTAACCTCCAGAGCCTAATGTTCAAATTCGGTGGCCCAATACCCCCACTCACTATCTGCAGCCTCGCAACCCTCAAGGTTGAACTGCCTTCCTTGTTTGCGAACCTCACCCCGGGTTGCAAGCCCGTCGCCACTAGGAGCAGACGATACAGCACCCAGGACCGGACGTTTATCCGGTCCGAAGTCCAGCGGCTGCTGAAGGAAGGCATAATCCAGGCCAGCAATAGTCCCTGGAGAGCCCAGGTGGTAGTTGTGAAGACCGGGGAGAAGCAGAGGATGGTCGTAGACTATAGTCAGACCATCAATAGGTACACGCAGCTGGATGCGTACCCTCTCCCCCGCATATCCGACATGGTCAATCGGATTGCACAGTACAAGGTCTTTTCCACCGTGGACCTCAAGTCCGCATACCACCAGCTCCCATCCGCCCAAGTACACGGCCTTCGAGGCAGACGGGCGGCTCTACCATTTTCGAAGGGTCCCATTTGGCGTCACGAACGGAGTCTCGGTCTTCCAACGGGAGATGGACCTAATGGTTGACCAGCACGGTTTGCGGGCCACGGTCCATACCTCAACAACGTAACCATCTGCGGCCATGTCCAGCAGGACCACGACGCCAACCTCCGCAAATTCCTCCAGACCGCTAACGCGCTGAACCTCACCTATAATGAGGAAAAATGCGTTTTTAGCACCAACCGTCTGGCCACCCTGGAATACGTAGTGCGCAATGGAGTGATAGGCCCCGACCCCGAACGCATGCGCCCCCTCATGGAATTTCCCCTCCCCCACTGCTCCAAAGCCTGAAACGCTGCCTGGGCTTCTTTTCGTATTACGCCCAGTGGGTTCCCCAGTACGCAGACAAGGCCCGCCCGTTAATCCAGTCCACTACCTTCCCCCTGTCGACAGAGGCCTGCCAGGCCTTCAGCTGCATCAAAGCGGATATCGCAAAGGCCACGATGCACGCTACACACATCACTAGAAGTTCAGAGTCGGGAAGTCACACCCCCCATTTCCGACAAATCTCATTTTTACACTGTGTGGTGGGGGTCACACAGGTGGGAAGCCTGAACTCAGAAGGGCAATTTGAACTTAGCTCTGAGGTTAAACAGACCCCATTTTAGCTGTTCCAAGAGCCTTAACCAGCAGTGTGGAAGCCATGAATTTATGGAATGCACATAAATGCTCTTGAGGGGTGGATAAGGTATGTTTAAGTATCAAAGAGCAAAGAACAATACAGCACAGGAAGAGGCGCTTTGGCCCTCCAGGCCTGCGCCGATTACGAGTCCCATCTAGACCAACCGCATGTATCTTTCTATACCCCGTCTGTTCATGTGCCTATCCAGATAAGTCTTAAAGGTAGCTAACATATCTACCTCAACCACCTCACTTGACAGTGCATTCCAGTCCACCACCACCCTCTGTGTAAAACACTTTCCCTGCACATCTCCACTGAACCTGTCCCCCCTCACCTTGAATGTATGCCCCCTGTAATTTTAAATTCCGCCCTGGGAAAAAGCCTCCAATTGTTCATCCTATCTGTACCCGTAATAAAGGTTTCTAGGGGCAGTACGGTGGCACAGTGGTTAGCATTGCTGCCGACAGCGCTGAAAACCCGGGTTCGAATCCCGGCCCTGGGCCACTGGCTGTGTGGAGTTTGCACGTTCTCCCCGTGTCTGCGTGGGTTTCACCCCCACAACTCAAAGATGTGCAGGTTAGGTGGATTGGCCACGCTAAATTGTCCCTTAATTGGAAAAAAATAATTGGGTACTCTAAATTTATTTTTAAAAAATAAAGATTTCTAAATCTCCTGCTCTTCAAACTTTTCAGTGATCATTGAAAAACAAGAACGTCTGCTGGGCTGCTTTGATTGACAGGCCATTTGGTGTAATTTAGGAAAAAAACATGATCACCTGTTCCACAGTTTCAATAGAATTCTTTGTTGACATTTTCCAAGGGCTGTTATGTCATTATACATGTTTCACTGAGTTTCAAAAGCATAAAAGCATTTTACCGGCAAACGGTTCTGAGTTAACAGTTCAAAGAGGTTTAAAGAGTCCATTAAAGGATTGATTGTCTTTGATATTTTACTGAATAGATGTGTGTTTGTTTTTTAAGCACTTGAAGAGACTTTTTGATTTATTATTGTCACATATATTAGTATACAGTGAAAAGTATTGTTTCTTGCATGCTTTCCAGACAACGCATACCATACATAGGGAAGGAAGGAGAGACTGCAGAATGTAATGTAGAAAAAGTATCAACTTAATACGAGGTAGGTCCATTCAAAAGTCTGATGGCAGCAGGGAAGAAGCTGTTCATGAGTTGGTTGGTACGTGACCTAAAATGTAAAAGATTTGAATGGGTTTCATGAATTAAAGCATTTTTAACTTTCTTATGTATATGACTGAGAGTTGTATTAGATTGTTAAAAGTTTTTTTTCATCTTTGCATGGCTCCTGATGTCTGTCCATGGTGGAAACTGGTTGAATGGCTATGTAAGTGGCATGGGGGTATAATGGGGCATCGGAGGAGATGGAGGGTGAGGGGGCATGAACAGTCATGGGTAAAGGCCCTAACAGCTTCAAAAACAACTGGTATGAAGTGCAATAGAGGTGTGCCTTCAAACCAATTTCCCTCGACACTCGCCTAACTCCTATGGCCACCCATGGTCTGCTTCTGCTGTTGGTGGGCCAGCTTCTAACCCTCCTCACCTTCCTGAAACAAAAATTAGGTCTAAATGGACCCTTTACACTGAGGTGGGCCTGACTCGAGCTACCTGCCTTGGGAACGGAAATCCGACCCTCTCTTTTACTGAACTTGGTTAAGTGGTAAATAATGACCAGGACAACAGGGAGAACTCCCCCGGCCTTCTTCAGAATAGCCATGAAATCATTACATCCACTGAGAAGAGAGACAGTCACATGTCTCATCCAAATCTCCAAAGGTACAGAACTCCCTCAGTATTTCAGTGAAGAGTCAGCCTAGATTGTGTCCTCACATGTAGTCTGGAGCTTTCCTTCCCAAAAGGACAGTAGTGTAGAGTTAGTTTTTATGACAATCTGACATCTTTGTGATCACTTTTACTAATATCAGTTTTTTGATTCCCTGACTTGTTTGAATGAATTCAAATTCTGAAATCAATATGATGGGATTTGAATCCATGTTCTTCAGAATACTGGTCGAGGCAAGAAAATTACTTGTCGAATCTCATAACTATTACTTTACATACCCTAAGAAAAAGATGATTCTGTTAATTTAATTTTGTCTCAATTAACACAAGGGATTCCATTATTGTTAATCCCTACAGTTTTTTTGGAGAACAGTTCTTTCTTTTAAGCAAACAATTTTATTGAGGTATTTTAGGCATATAGAAAAAGTGACATTGTACAGTATAAAAAAAAGAAGTCAAGACACAAATTAAACATAGTGCAAACCACGGCTCTGTTCACACAAAGACCTGCCTCAATATCCCCCTACTCTACTCTACTCTACCCTAGCTGCCCCCCCCCCCCCCCCCTCTGCTGACGCTTACTCCTCTGCGAAGAAGTCAATAAATGGCTGCCACCTTCGGGTGAACCCTAGTAGCGAACCTCTCAAGGCGAACTTGACTTTCTCTGGGCCAAGAAAGCTCGCCATGTCCGATAGCCATACCTCAGCCCTGGGGGGCTTTGAGTCCCTCCATGCTAACAGTATTCATCGCCGGGCTACCAGGGAAGTACAGGCCAGACAGTCAGCCTCTCTCTCTTCCTGGACACCCGGGTCCTCCGAAACCCCAAAGATTGCCACCTCAGGGCTCATTACCACCCCAGTTTTCAATACCCGGGACATGACATCTGCGAATCGCTGCCAATACCCCCTGAGTTTAGGGCACGACCAGAACATGTGTACATGGTTAGCCGGCCCTCCGGCGCATCCAGCACACTTGTCCTCCAGCCTGAAGAATCTGCTCATCCGGGCCACCGTCATGTGGGACCGGTGCACGACCTTAAACTGGATCAGGCTGAGCCTGGCGCATGTTGCGGTTGTGTTTACTCTGCTCAGGGCTTCTGCCCAGACACCATCCTCCATCTCCCCTCCCCGAGCTCCTCTTCCCACTTCAGCTTCAAGTCCTCGGTCTGCGCATCCTCAGTTCCCATTAGTTCCTTGTAGATGTCTGAGACTCTACCCTCTCCCACCTCTCCCCTAGAAACTACCCTATCCTGCCTCCCCTTCGGCGGGAGTCGTGGGAAGGACGGCAGCAGTCTGCGTACAAAATCCCGCACTTGTATCTAAAGTCGTTCCCTCTCGCCAACCCAAACTTCTCCTCCAGCACCCTCATGCTCGGAAAGCTCCCTTCCAGGAACAAAGAGAACAGTTCTGACATCACCTGTGGCTCAGGTCATTGTGCATTTACCTCTGAGTCAAGAAGGTTGTGAGATCATGGTCTTGAGCACCAAATCTACACTGATACTTTCAATACAGCACTGAAGGAGTGCTGCATTGTCGGAGGTGTTGCCCTTATTTTTTAAAATTAAGGGGCAATTTAGCGTGGCCAATCCACCTAATCCTACACATCTTTGAGTTGCGAGGGTGAGACCAATGCAGACACGGGGAGATTGTGCAAACTCCACATGCACAGTGGCCTGGGGCTGGGATTGAGCCCGCGTCCTCGGCGCTGTGAGGCAGCAGTGCTAACCACTGTGCCACCATGCACCCCTAGGTGTTGCCCTTATAATGAAGTGTGATACAGGACACTCTATTTAGATGGACACAAAGGACCCCGTGGCACTTTTCAGAAAGGGCAGGGAAAATCTTCCTGGGGGGTCCTGGCTGATTCTTATCCTTCAACCAAAAATCACTGAAAAAAAATCCCCAGGTCATCTGCTGATGACCATATTGTTGGCTGTGGGAACTTGCTGTGTACAAATCAGCTACTATGCTGCCCTACATTTGCGACGGAATGCACACTTTCAGCACCCCATCCACCACCGTAAATATTCACTCCCTCCATCACCTACACACAGCGGCAGCGCACCATATACAATATGTGTGATGAATGTAGGAAAATTTTATATATATTGCAGTAATGTTGTTAAAATAACTTTGGGTAAGGTATTCAGATTATATGTCTGCTAAAGCGATTAAAGCGATTAAAGGGTTAACAGCTTGGCAGGCTGTGAAGTCACTCATGGGAAGGGGCTGGGTCTTTAGATTTGTGTTTGCAGCCCTGTCTTGTGCCTCTTGTTTTAAGTTTTGTTTTGAGTTCTGCTCTGATTTCTGAGGAAAGGAGATGTGTTTACTCAGACTGACGTCTGAAAGCTTCTCTCCCAAGGACTGTGTGAATAAATCTGTAAACCACTGAGTGTTAACTGTATTAAGAACTGGCATTTGAACTGGGCGTGTGGATTTTGCTGAACTGAGGGCGGGATTCTCCACTCCCCCGCCGAAGTGGCCGCGCCGTCGTGAACGCCGTCGAGGTTCACGACGGCGCGGAACGGCCCCGGTCCCGACCGATTCAGGCCCTGACAATGGGCCAGTATCGGGGCCGCGTCATCTACACGCGCCAGGCCTTGTCGCCCGCGTAAAAGCGGCGCCGCATAGATGACGCGGCCGGCACCGCATAACGGACGTCATCTGCGCATGCGCGGGTTGGCCAGCGCCAACCCGCGCATGCGTGGTTGCCGTCCTCGCTAAGTCTGCCCCGCAAGAAGATGGGGGACGGAACTTGCGGGGCCGCAGAAGGAAGGAGGTCCTCCTTCGGAGAGGACGGCCCGACGATCGGTGGGCACCGATCGCGGGCCACCCCACATTCCAGGTGAAGCCCGGTGCAGGATCGCCCCTCACCCACCCACAGGCCGCCCCCCCCAGCGTTCACGCACCGCCCACGACTGCAGCGACCAGGTATGGACGGCACCGGGGGGAACCATCTGTTTTGACCTGGCCGCTCGGCCCATCCGGGCCGCAGAATAGCGGGGGTGCCGGAGAATCGCCATTTTCGGTGTCTCCGGCGATTCTCCGGCCTGCGGCCCGCGAAGCTCGACTGGGCCGTTCCCGCCGCTTGGGAGAATCGCGGGAGGGCGTCGGACCGGCGTCCCCGGAAATTTTGGCGGCCCAGGCGATTCTCCCAACCGGCGTGGGAGTGGAGAATCGCACCCTGTATGTTTAGAAGTAGAGGGGACAGTCAGCTCAAAGACCTTTCTTTATTTCTTTTGTAAGAACTGTTTAACTGTTGATTGAAAAGCTGTTTTTTTTCTCTTGAATGTTAATGGGGTTAATGGGGTTAATCCTGTGTTAATAATAAAGTTTGTTTTAATGTAAAAGATCCTGAGTTGTCAGTGGAATCCTGGAGCGAAGTATCCTTTCCTCACAGTTTACAAATTGAAAAATTGTTGGGTTCTCGTCCAGTTTCTTATTGTAAATTGGGGTCTGATCCGGATGCCGTAACATATACAATGCAGCAGTTCACCAAAGCATCTTCAGCAGCACCTTCCAAACCTGCAGCCCCTTACCACCAAGGAGAACAAGGGCATCAGATACATGGGAACACCGCCACCTGCAGGTTCCCTTCCAAACCACACACTATCCTGACTTGGAAATATATCGCCGTCCCTTCACTACCGCTGGGTCTGAATACTGGAACACCCTCCCTAACAGCACTGTGGGTGTACCTGCTCCACATGGACTGCAGAGATTCAAGAAGGTGGCTCACCACCACCTTCTCAAGGGCAATTAGGGGTGGGCAACAAATGCTGGCCGAGCCAGCGATGCCCACACCCCATGAATAAACACATTGTTAAAAAACTGTGCAAAGTGGTTAATCGGTTGCAATGCTTTTGGGTTTTCTGAGAATGGGAAAGGTGCTGTCTAAATGCCAAGTTCTTCTTTTCTATATAGGACTGTAGGGATAGCAGGAGATACAGAAATTAAAAATTAGAGTATAAAATATGTACAAAACTAACTGGCAGAATGGATTATTACATTTGATAAGTGGAGCTCACTGGGGTTCAATGTCTTTGCAGCCATATTGAATCATTTGGTTCATAATATTTCATTCACGTTTTCCACCTACCCTTGGCAGTCCCTTTGCATTACATGTTTTTGAGTTCAGCAGACAGACCGCCCCCCTCCCTTTCTTCTATATCCTTCCTCCTCACTCTGTGCACAATCACATGTTCCGTCAGCTTTCAGCGGTTCAATCTCAAGGACAAAAAGAACTGCGTTTCCCAACAGCTGGGCCAGGTTCAACCCCGGGGACCGTTTCACCCAGTAATCAATGTCCCACAGGTTTATTTACCAGCCTTTCTGTAATCGGTCAGTGCCCCTCGCTGCACTGCAACCTTTTTGACACTGAGATGGCGAGGGCAGACTGCGGAGAATGGATGGTGAGCTATTTAACGACAGCTTGAATTTATACAGTATCGTTAAAGGTCCCAAGGCACTTCACAGACGCAATTATCCAACAGAATTGGAGACCAAACAACATAGCATTATATTAGACCAGGTCACCGGAAGCTTGGGTTAAAATGGTGAGTTTGAAGAAGCGTCTTAACGGAAGAGAGAGATGTAGGGAGGCAAAGTGCTTCAGGGAGGGAATGACTGAGGCAGCTGAAGGCATAGCCACCAACGATGGAACAATTAAATAGAGGATGTTCAAGGTGCCAGAATCGGAGGGGTGCAGAGATTTTGGAGAGTTAGTGGGCTGAAGGTGTTTACACGGAAAACATCCTACAAATCTTCAAATTCTATTAAAATCAAATGGAAATTAACTTAAGTTTTAAATGGCTCTTATTGCTGCCCATTGTTAATCACAAACATTCCATTTAACTGTGAGCAGGCAGTGGGCACTAACTGGAGTTTCAGTTGTGCCCCTGTAAATAAGAACAGATTGAAACTGGGGTTGTTGTGTTAGGAGGTACATGCATGTAACATGTGTCTCTGTAAATAAAAGCTAATAAAAGTGTGTAAAGATTGCCTCAGTTCTATCCTTCAACAGCTAGCTTTCTGGATCAGTTACCCATAATATGCAACATTTACAAGACTAAACAGTCAACTGCATGAATTACACCTAGCTCTTGGGCTGACTTGTTATATCACATCTCGCTCTGGTGCCGACTAAGGTAAATGTCACTAATTGCAAGGATAATGGAACATATAAGTCAGAATGTTTTACAACAGTTCTACAGGGCATTGGTGAAATCACAACTGCAGTACAGTATAGAGTTTTGGTCCCCTTCTTTACGAAAGAATATAAATGCATTAGAAGCAGTTCAGGGAAGGTTGACTCGATTGATACCTGGGATGTAAGGGCAGGGGGGTATCTTATGAAGAAAGGTTGGACAGACTGGACCTGAATCCATTGGAGTTTAGAAGATTGAGAGATGACGTAAGAAACTACAGAGAGTCGTGAACACAGCCCAGTCTATCACATGAACTCGCCTCCCATCCATTGACTCTGTCTACACCTCCCGCTGCCTTGGGAAAGCGGGCAGCATAATCTAAGACCACACCCACCCGGCTTACTCACTCTTCCAACTTCTTCCATCAGGCAGGAGATACAAAAGTTCGAGAACACGCACTAACAGATTTAAAAACAGCTTCTCCCCTGCTGTTACCAGACTCTTAAACGACCTTCTTATGGACTGATGGACTTATGGACTGATCTGATCCCTATTGAGTAGTACTACACTCCTGCATGCTTCACCCGATGCCTGTATCTATGTATTTACATTGTGTATTTTATGTTTGGCCTCTTATGTATTTTCTTTTCATGTGCGGAATGATCTGTTTGAGCTGCACGCAGAACAATACTTTTCACTGTATCTCGGTACACGTGACAATAAACCAAATCCGATCCAATCTTATTGAAGCATAAGATTATATGGGGACTTGACAGGGTGGATGCTGAAAAGATGTTTCTCCTTGTGGGTGAGACTAGAAGTAAACACCATTTAAAAATAAGGGGTCTCCCATTTAAGACAGAGATGAGAAGACTTTTTTTTCTCTCAGAGGGTTGTGAATCTTTGGAACTCTCTTCCCCAGAGAGCAGTGGAGGCAGGGTCATTGAATATTTTAAGGCAGATGTAGATAGATTCTTGTCCAACAAGGAGGTTGGAGGTTATTGGGAGTAGGCAGCCTCTGGAGTTGAGGCCACCATCCGGTCAGCCATGATCTTATTAAACAGTGGAGGAGGCTCAAGGGGCCGAATGGCCTACTCCTGCTCCCAATTTGTCGGTTTGCATCTTCATATGTACAGGCGTCATATTGGGCATTTATGCTGATCACATGTGCCACATTTGACTGTTGTGCTGTCTATAGCTGCCTCATGGGATGTTGTTTTTTGCCATTATCTTTCAGGAAATGCTTTTTTCTCCCCCTGTATCAGTGAGCTTGTGGTGTGCAGGGACTGAGGACCTCCACCCTTCAGCTGGTTGTACTGGTGGACTTTTGTTTCCACTGGTTTCACCGACCTATCGCGCTCACAGTCAGATTTTACTCCTTTCTCTGATTACCCAATATGGTCTTTTCCTTTGGCTCTGCGTCCCTCTTGGGTTTGATTATGCGTCTGTGGGGGGCTTTCTACGTTAAAGGGCACTAGACAAACACACTGTCAAAATACTATCCCAGCAAAGTAAATGGGCAGAACTGCTGGCTGGGTCGTGGGAAACTAAGGCCTTCAAACTCATCCTGAAAGTGACCCGTAATAAATAAAAGCTCTGTAGCAATCTGGGAACTGTGAATACAGCTCTAATACTGAGTGTGCTTGTTGTAATGGAGATGGGTAGAAAGGGAACCACGCCCTTTATCAGCCTGAGCTGCTTGTAGTGAAGGATAAAGTACAGATCATCTGGCATCGCAGTAAAGTCACCGCTGGCCCACAGCCATCCCAGGCACGCTGTCATAGTGTAAGCCATGGTGCTCTGTAAGCTCAGAAATCTACAATCCCTAAAGCACATTCCGGCACCTCTTTACAATGTGCAAAGGCTCAGCGGGGAAAGGCCACTGTCTACAAAGGCCCTTCTGCCAGATAATACCAGGGGCCTGGAACCAAACCTCCCTTGGGCTCTCTGCAGCAGAGAACGTTCGACATGAAAGGGACTGCGAATGTGCATTATAAATAGTCTGTAGTGGCAAGCGAGGTGTCACTTCATAACACTGTATATGCTGATCTGTATTGTACTTTATGAAATGACAAATTTGAACTGCTACATAATGTGTTTTACAAATTTTATGAATAATGTATTTTTTTTTAAAAAGCGTTGCGGATGAGCGTTTTAATGCCACAGCCCTGTTCTTGCAGAGGCTGAGGGGAGGGATAAAGGAATGGTAAGCTGTGTTGTGCTTTGTTGGTGCAGTCCTGAGCTCTCTTTGTTACTCACTCCCCGAGCTCGGTGAGAGAAAGCAATAAATGAGCGAGTGGAGGAGCTTGAACGATTCCTCATCGTTTGTTTAACTCGCTGCCCCGAATACAATGCCAGCGAAAGCAATCAATGTGTTTTCTCTCGGCAAACACTTGCTGGCGTTCGTCCTTTCTGCAATGGTGGTGGGGTAGGTGGTTAGAGAGAGAGAGAGAGAGATAGCTGACAGCGTGACTCGTGACTACTGCAGCTTGAATGGTGGCTGGGCGTGTTTCAAACTCATTCACTCACTGGAACTGCGCACTTGCTCATGAATGGAGAGCTCGGCAGTCCTGCCTGCTGTGATTGGCTGTTTGGTGTGTGTGTATTTCTTTTCATTCACATCCGGAGAGAGAGCCTTGGAACCCTGGACGATACTCGATCAGTGATTCCCAAGCGCTGCCAGAGACACAGATTTAAAACCAGCCTGCTCAGGATAATGGGGCAGCCTGCGGTCGGAAGGTGACTCCAAGGGCAAACCCTTGTCCTTTTCTTTTTCAGACTGTTTGTTGTTCTCAGTTCAGAGATTGTCAGGACGATCGTAGTGATTTGCTGTTGTTACATCAAATATTTATTCCCAATCATTCACCCTCTGGCTGGCTAGGGCCAGTCTAGTGTCAGGAAGGAACTCGAAACGCAACCAACCCCCCCCCCCCCCCCCCCCCACACCTGCTGTGTGGCACTTTGTGAATGAACCGCCTTTCGACAGACTCAACGAAAGTGAAAAGTCGCTTTTCACAACATAACCACCACGCACACATTGCTTTTTTTAAAATAAATAAATTTAGAGTACCCAATTCACTGTTTCCAATTAAGGGGCAATTTAGCATGTTCAGTCCACCTACCCTGCACATCTTTGGGTTGTGGGGATGAAACCCACGCAAACACGGGGAGAATGTGCAAACTCCACATGGAGAGTGACCCAGAGCCGGGATCGAACCCGGGACCTCAGTGCCTTGAGGCGGCAGTGCTAGCCACTGTGCCACCGTGCTGCCCCCCGTCCCATCCCACCGCACCCACACACACTGACAATGCCCACCCAATTCATTTTTTCCAATTAAGGGACAATTTAGCATGGCCAATCCACCTGCCTTGCACATCTTTGGTTTGTTGGGGCGAAATCCACGCAAACATGCGGAGAATGTGCAAACTTCTGTTATGGGCCAGGGTTTGGAAAACTTCAAAGTATATCATGGTGTTCACCTGACCTACAACTGTTTATTGAATGTGGGATGAGCACAAGAGCCTGCCTTTCAGGTGTTATTCAACAGAGTTCTTAGGTGCTTTTAATTTTAAAAAAACTTTATTCTACGAATTTAGTTAACATTTGTATGAACACACGTGCAAGAATTTTTTCGACTACAAACATAAATACCCCACATAGCAACAGTAATCTATGTATAACCCTTAATGAATCCCTCCTTAACTGTTCCAATTTAATAACAGGATCCAAATAAAAACCAGAAACCCCTTTTCAAAGGTGTGGCGCAGCACACGGCATTGTTACTGGTATAAGACTTGGCATTGATACTCTGGTTTCCTTTCCGAACAGCAGGTTTGTATTCCTTCCAGGAAACAATTATCTCTTTTAAGTTATCAAGCAGTCTGGAAACAGCTTTTAATATGAAGATAGAGAAACCCTTCTTTCAACCTGTGCAGTACAACCAGTCCAAACTCAAAGCTAAAGTAAAAGTTAAAAGCGAATGTAAACTCACAGAGCCACAGCCCAGCTCCACACACACAATGACATCACTGAAGCCATGTGATCAGACAAAAACATTTCTTACACTCACATGACATTCCATACTGACAGTGACCCAAAGCCGGGATTGCACCTGGCTCCTCGGTGCCGTGAGGCAGCAGTGCTAACCACTACAGTGCTAACCGTGCTGCCCTGCCTCAAAGTATCTTTTATATATTTATTCATGGCACCTGTCGGTCGCTGGCTAGACCAGCATTTATTATCCATCGCTAACAGCCCTTGAGAAGGTGATGGTGAGCTGCCTTTGTGAACCGCTGCAATCCCAGAGGTGTGGATTCACCCGCAGTGCTGTTAGGGAGGGAATGTGGCTATGTCTTGGTGTGTGGTGGTGAAAGTGAGTGAGAAAACTGACACTGGGTATAAGGCAGACTCACACTCACACCCTCCCACTCACTCAGACACCCCTCACTCAGTCACCGTCTCTCACACACACAGTCACTCCCTTTCTCATACACACACAGTCACTCACTCTATCATCATGCACAGACATACACACTCTCTGTCCACACACACAGGCACTCACTGTCTACATGCACACACAATCACTCACACTCTTCACACAGTCACTCACTCTCTTCCCCCCCCCACACACACACAGTCACTCCTCTCCCCCCCAAGTCACACACAGTCACACATTCTCCCCACACACACACAAACGCACAGTCACCCACTCTCTCCACACAAAGTCACACACTCTCTCCACATACACACACACACACACACACACAGTCACTCACCTACTCCACACACGCACAGTCATCCACTCTCTTCACACACAAACAATCACTCTCTCTACACACATACACACAGTCACTCACTCTCCCTCCCCAAGACACACAGTCACACACTCTCTTCACACACACACACACAGAGTCACACATTCTCTCCACACACAGACACAGTCACACACTCTCTCCCCCAAGTCACACACTCTCTCCACACACACACACACAGTCACTCACCTTCTCCACACACGCACAGTCACCCACTCTTTTCACACACACATACAATCACTCTCTCCACACGCATACACACAGTCACTCACTATCCCTCCCCACACACACACAGTCATACACTCTCCACACACACACACACACACAGTCACCCACCCTCTCCCCCAAGACACACGCAGTCACACACTCTCTCCACACACGCAGTCACCCACTCTTTTCACACACACACACAATCACTCTCTCCACACAGAGTCACACATTCTCTCCATACGCATACACACAGTCACTCACTATCCCTCCCCACACACACACAGTCATACACTCTCCACACACACACACACACAGTCATCCACCCTCTCCCCCAAGACATACACAGTCACACATTCTCTCCACACACACACACACAGTCACCCAATCTCTCCCCCAAGACACACACAGACACACACACACTAAATCACTCTCTCCACACACATATGCAGTCACCCACTCTCTTCACACACGCACAATCACTCTCTCCACACGCATACTCAGTCGCTCACTCTCTTCGTACGCACACACACACAGTCACTCGTTCACTCTCTCCTGTCACACACAAAACCACTATCTCTCCACACATGCCGTCACTCATTCTCCCCATCAACACAGTAATTCACTCTTCCCACAGGCATGCACACACACACAAATACAGTCACTCGGTCTCTCCACACACACAGGGCTGGATTCTCTGTTTTTGGCACTATGTCCCCACGCAGTCATAAAAACTGGACTTTCACACCAGAAAAACTGGTGTGAAAGGGCCACAGATTCCTAGCCCTGCAGGGGGCTAGCAGGGACCCAGTGTAAAACTAGCAGCTTCTGCTGCAGACAGGGGCCCCCGCACTTCCGGGTCGGAGGCCGCGCGGTCGCGCGGTGCTCCATGGTGGACTCAGACCGCGGAGCTGGTCCTTAAACATAGTGCCTCTGATCGGCCGTGCGCCCGACCCTGACCGCATGCCCAAAAATTGTCCGGCCACGTATATTCCCCCCCCCCCCCCCCCCCTGCCTCCGATCGGCCCGCCCCCGACCAGGGTGGCTGTGGACTGAGTCCGCAGCCGCCACGCTAGAATGCCGACCGGCAGGACCATGTTAGATTGACGCCGTCGGGACTTCGGCCTGTCGGGAGCGGGCCTCCTACAATGGCCTCAGGTAGGGGATATGGAACGTGGCATACTCGCTTTTCGGGGCCTGGAGAATTGGGGAACCGATGCCCGTCAAGATTCCTTGTGGGGAAATGGATTTTCCGCCCCGGTGCTGACCGCAATTTCTGGTATGGAGAATCCAGCCCACAGTCTCTCACTCTCGCCACACACATGCTCACAGGCACTCACTCAACCTGCACGCACCCATACACTCACTCTCTCCACACACACACACATACAGCCACTCATTCCCTCCACACACACACACACACTCATTCATTCTCTCCACATGCACACACAGCCATGCTCTCCATACGCACACACAATCACTCACTCTCTCCACACACACACTCACCACACACACATACAGACTCATTCTCTCCACATGCACATTCAGTCACACTCTCCCCAGACACACACATAGGTATAGTCGCTCACTTTTCCCTCACATACACAGTCACTCTCTCTCTTTACACACATAGTCACTCACTCCCTCCAGACACACACGCAGTCACTCACTCTCTCCACATGCGCGCACACACTGTCATTCTCTACACATACACAGCCATACACATTGTCCTCACTTTCTCCACACACGCACACACACACACACAGTCACTCACTCTCTCCATGCACACAAACACACATTGTGATGAGTGTAAGAAATGTATTTATATATTATATTTTAAATTTGTGGCAGTAATGCTATTAAAAGTCTGGATTAAGGTATGTATATATTTGTTGCAGTAATATCTTAAAAAAATAAATTTAGAATACCCAATTCTTTTTTCCAATTAAGGGACAATGTAGCATGGCCAATTCACCTACCCTGCACATCTTTTTGGGTTGTGGGGGTGAGACACACACAGACACAGGGAAAATGTGCAAACTCCACATGGACAGTGACCCAGAGCCGGGATTGAACCTGGATCCCCAGTGCCGCGAGGGTAGTGCTAACCACTGCGCCACAGTGCTGCCCTTGTTGCAGTAATATTTTTGAAGAATCCAGGTTAAAGATATCCAGACTCTGTGTCTGCTACAGCTGCAATTAAGAGGTCATAAAAGTTAAGTTCATGATTGATTCTAACCATTTACTTGTTTACCTATAAAGGGCTTAGAGCAACATAGTTATAATTGCTGGAGATCCCTGGTGGGTAGATAATTTATGAGGAATTGTATTTAGTCCTAGCTAAGCACGTGATGGGCCATCATAGTGGGATAGGTTGTTCATGAAGACCCACCTTCTCTTCCTTGCCTCTCGCCTGAGGTGTCGTGACCCTCAGGTTAAGTCACCTCAAAGGGGAAAGCAGCCTATGGTCATCTGGGACTATGACAATATTACCGTTTACCATCAATTAAAGGAAGGAACAAGGTCAGTCTGTATTTTGTGGTCTGTTATAGGATTTTAAGTTGAACAGCTGTTTTGCAAAATGCTGTCAGGTTGAGCAGGAGCTTCTGACAAGATAGAAGGATTCCAGGTTGCTCTTGAAAAGTTCCGTCTCTAAAGCCTCCACACAGATAAACAAGTGACCTGTTTTTGTTAACTTCATTTATAAGTGCCATTTGAACTGTATTGGGTTGCTGAATTGAGATTAGTGCCAGGTGTAGGTATTAAATTAAAGTTATTCCTTTTGTTTGAGAACTGTATAACTGATAATTCTAAAGCTATTGTCTTTGATGTAAATGTGGTTAATTCTGTGTTTAAATTAAAGTATGTTTTAACATAAAAGATAACTATTGGTCAGAGTCATCACTCCTAGAATGAAATGTCTTTTTCTCGAGTTCTTGTCTCGTACCCTAACAAATGTTGGGGTGTGGTCCAGGATCTTAAACAACACATATACACACAGTCACTGGTCCCACCAAAATGAAAACTTCAACTTTACTGGCCCAATGCAAGTTTGCCCTCCCTGGCTCGTCAAGTCCTCCCCCACCCCAGCCCCGACACAAATGTCTCCTAGGCTCCAGTTGCGATCTGGCTTGGCTCTGCGGGTTGCGGCCCTGCCATTGCTGGGCTCTGGCCTTGACTTGCCTTGGCTTTTCTCACCCACCAGCTTTCAACAGTACACTGTTTACCACTCCACCAATCAGAATGTTTCTCCCCCTCTTTTGTTTCGGATAGGCTCACTGTGAGCCTATCAGTCGCAAACGCGGGAAAGAACCAACCTGTGATTGGAGGAGAGGCTCCAAGTAGAATTCTGCATTGAAACTCAGTTGGTTGACAGGAATTTAGAACACTGCCTCGGTGGCTGCATAGAGGGGCTTTACAGGCCATATCCAGCACCCACACCATACTTTGGACAAACCTGATCTAGATGGTAGTCGTTATGGGTTTGGAAGGTTATTGGAGGTCAAAGACATCACTGCAGAAGTTCCTCGGGGTTATGTCTTAAGCTTAACCAACTGCTTCATCCATTACCTTCCTTCCATCCATCATAATGTCAGAAATGGGGATGTTCAATAGTGTCTATGAAATGTTCAACACCATTTGTGACTACTCATATACCGAAGTAGTCCATGTCCATATGCAGAAAGACCCAGGCAACATTTAGGTTTGGACAATAATTGGCAAGTAACATTCACGCCACACAAGTTCCAGACAATGACTATCTCCAACAAGAGAGAATCTAAACATTGCTTCTTGACATTACCATCGCTGAATCCCCCACTATCAATATGCTGGGGGTTACCATTGACCAGGACTGAACTGGACCAACCATACGAGTACTGTGGCTACCAGAGCAGGTCAGAGGCTAGGAATTCTGCAGTGAGTACCACACCTTCAGACTCTCCAAAGCCTGTCCACCATCTCTACAAGGCACAAGTCAGGAGTGTGATGGAATGCATTCCACTTCTGACTGAGTGCAGCTGCAACAACATTCAAGAAGCGCAACATCATCCAGAACAAAGCAGTCCACTAGTTTGGCACCCCATCCACCATCTAAACATTCACTCCCTCCACCATCGGCACACAGCAGCAGCAGTGTACACCAGCTAGAAGATGCTTTGCAGCAACTCGACAAGGCTCCTTCGGCAGCACCTTCCAAATCCATCACCGTTACCATCTAGAAGGATAAGGGTGGCAGATGCATGGGACACCACCTGCAAGTTTCCCTCCAATATTTTGCCGTTCCTTCAATGTCTAAGGACCAAAATCCTAGAACATCCTTCCTAACACCACATGTACTGCAGAGATTCAAGAAGGCAGTTCACCTCCATCTTCTCAAAGGAAGTTAAGGGTGGGCAATAAATGCTGCCTGAGCCAATGATGCCCAGGTCTCCTGAACGAAGAAATGAAAACACACAATAAAATACATAATAATAATAGCTTATTGCCACAAGTAGGCTTCAATGAAGTTACTGTGAAAAGCCCCTAGTCGCCACATTTCAGCCTCTGTTCGGGGAGGCTGGTACGGGAATTGAACCTGCGCTGCTGCCTTGTTCCGCATTACAAGCCAGCTGTTTAGCTCACTGTGCTAAACCAGCCCCTAGATGGTTGCCATCAGATTATGGGATTATCAGATCATGATTATTAAGGATGAGGTTGCGGAATACTTGGAAGTGCTTGGTAAAATAGGGCATGGTCAGCACACCTTCATCACGGGAAGATCATGTCTGACAAATCTGTTAGACTTATTTGAGGTAATGAGGCAGTTAGACAAAGGAGAGCCAGTGGATGTGATTTATTTGGATTTCCAGAAGGCCTTTGACAAGATGCCATACAGGAGGCTGTTAAATAAGATAAGAGCCCATGGTTTTAGGGGAAAGGTACTGACATGGATTGAGGATTGGCTGACTGGCAGAAGGCAGTAAGTGGGGATAAAGGGCCTTTTTCAGGATGGCACCCGGTGGCTAGTGGTGTGCCTCAGGGGTCTGTGCTGGGACCACAACTATTCACAATATACATTAACATTCTGGAAGAAGGAACTGAGAGCATTATTGCTAAGTTTGCAGATGATTCAAAGATACGTAGAGGGACAGGTAGCGTTGAGGGAGCAGGGAGGCTGCAGAAGAACGTGGACGAGCTAGGAGTGTGGGCAAAGAAGTGGCAGATGGAATACAATGTGGAAAATGTGAGGTTATGCACTTTGATAGGAAGAACAGAGGCATTTCATCAGGGTTTTCATTATCTTTATTGTCACAGATAGGCTTACATTACCACTGCAATGAAGTTACTGTGAAAAGTCCCGAGCCACCACATTCCGGCACCTGTTCGGGTACACAGAGGAACAATTCAGAATGTCCAAATTACCTTACAGCACGTCTTTTGGGACTATTTTCTAAATGGAGAAAGGTTTCGGGAATCTGAAGCACAAAGGGACTTAGGAGTCCCAGTTCAGGATTCTCTTAAGATTAACATGCAGGCTCAGTTGTCAGTTAGGATGGCAAATGCAATGTTTTTTTTTTTCTTAAATATTTTATTGAAAATTTTTGGTCAACCAACACAGTACATTGTGCATCCTTTACACAATATTATAACACAAATAACAATGACCTATTTTATAAACAAAAAATGAATAAATAATAAATAACAAAAATGAAAACTAGCCCTAATTGGCAACTGCCTTGTCACAAGTAACACTCTCCAATAAATATAATTTAACAGTCCAATATATAATTATCTGTAGCAACGACCTATACATACTATACAGTATATATTAACAACCCTGAGAGTCCTTCTGGTTCCACCTTCCCCCCCCCCCCCACCCCTCCCCCCCCCCCCGATCCTGGGCTGCTGCTGCTGCCTTCTTTTTCCCATTCCGTCTATCTTTCTGCGAGGTATTCGACGAACGGTTGCCACCGCCCGGTGAACCCTTGAGCCGACCCCCTTAGGACGAACTTAATCCGCTCTAACTTTATAAACCCCGCCATGTCATTTATCCAGGTCTCCACCCCCGGGGGCTTGGCTTCTTTCCACATTAGCAATATCCTGCGCCGGGCTACTAGGGACGCAAAGGCCAAAACATCGGCCTCTCTCGCCTCCTGCACTCCCGGCTCTTGTGCAACCCCAAATATAGCCAACCCCCAGCTTGGTTCGACCCGGACTCCTACTACTTTTGAAAGCACCTTTGTCACCCCCATCCAAAACCCCTGTAGTGCCGGGCATGACCAAAACATATGGGTATGATTCGCTGGGCTTCTCGAGCACCTCGCACACCTATCCTCCACCCCAAAAAATTTACTGAGCCGTGCTCCAGTCATATGTGCCCTGTGTAATACCTTAAACTGAATCAGGCTTAGCCTGGCACACGAGGACGACGAGTTTACCCTGCTTAGGGCATCTGCCCACAGCCCCTCCTCGATCTCCTCCCCCAGCTCTTCTTCCCATTTCCCTTTTAGTTCATCTACCATAGTCTCCCCTTCGTCCCTCATTTCCCTATATATATCTGACACCTTACCATCCCCCACCCATGTCTTTGAGATCACTCTGTCCTGCACCTCTTGTGTCGGGAGCTGCGGGAATTCCCTCACCTGTTGCCTCGCAAAAGCCCTCAGTTGCATATACCTGAATGCATTCCCTTGGGGCAACCCATATTTCTCGGTCAGCGCTCCCAGACTCGCGAACTTCCCATCCACAAACAGATCTTTCAGTTGCGTTATTCCTGCTCTTTGCCACATTCCATATCCCCCATCCATTCCCCCCGGGGCAAACCTATGGTTGTTTCTTATCGGTGACCCCCCCAAGGCTCCAGTCTTTCCCCTATGCCGTCTCCACTGTCCCCAAATCTTCAGTGTAGCCACCACCACCGGGCTTGTGGTGTAGTTCCTCGGTGAGAAAGGCAATGGGGCTGTCACCATAGCCTGTAGGCTAGTCCCCCTACAGGACGCCCTCTCTGATCTCTTCCACGCCGCTCCCTCCTCCTCTCCCATCCACTTACTCACCATTGAAATATTAGCGGCCCAATAATACTCACTTAGGCTCGGTAGTGCCAGCCCCCCCCTATCCCTGCTACGCTGTAAGAATCCCTTCCTCACTCTCGGGGTCTTCCCGGCCCACACAAAACCCATGATGCTCTTTTCAATCCTTTTAAAAAAAGCCTTCGTGATCACCACCGGGAGGCACTGAAACACAAAGAGGAATCTCGGGAGGACCACCATCTTAACCGCCTGCACCCTCTCTGCCATTGACAGGGATACCATATCCCATCTCTTGAAATCCTCCTCCATCTGTTCCACCAACCGCGTTAAATTTAACCTATGCAATGTGCCCCAATTCTTAGCTATCTGGATCCCCAGGTAACGAAAGTCCCTTGTTACCTTCCTCAACGGTAGGTCCTCTATTTCTCTACTCTGCTCCCCTGGATGCACCACAAACAACTCACTTTTCCCCATGTTCAATTTATACCCTGAAAAATCCCCAAACTCCCCAAGAATCCGCATTATTTCTGGCATCCCCTCCGCCGGGTCCGCCACGTATAGTAGCAAATCGTCCGCATACAAAGATACCCGGTGCTCTTCTCCTCCCCTAAGTACTCCCCTCCACTTCTTGGAACCCCTCAACGCTATCGCCAGGGGCTCAATCGCCAGTGCAAACAATAATGGGGACAGAGGGCATCCCTGCCTTGTCCCTCTATGGAGCCGAAAATATGCAGATCCCCGTCCATTCGTGACCACGCTCGCCACTGGGGCCCTATACAACAGCTGCACCCATCTAACATACCCCTCTCCAAAACCAAATCTCCTCAACACCTCCCACAAATAATCCCACTCCACTCTATCAAATGCTTTCTCGGCATCCATCGCCACTACTATCTCCGTTTCTCCCTCTGGTGGGGCCATCATCATTACCCCTAACAACCTCCGTATATTCGTGTTCAGCTGTCTCCCCTTCACAAACCCAGTTTGGTCCTCGTGGACCACCCCCGGGACACATTCCTCTATTCTCATTGCCATTACCTTGGCCAGGACCTTGGCATCTACATTTAGGAGGGAAATAGGTCTATAGGACCCGCATTGTAGCGGGTCCTTTTCCTTCTTTAAGAGAAGCGATATCGTTGCTTCAGACATAGTCGGGGGCAGTTGTCCCCTTTCCTTTGCCTCATTAAAGGTCCTCGTCAGTACCGGGGCGAGCAAGTCCACATATTTTTTATAGAATTCGACTGGGAATCCATCCGGTCCCGGGGCCTTTCCCGCCTGCATGCTCCTAATTCCTTTCACCACTTCTTCTACCTCGATCTGTGCTCACAGTCCCACCCTTTCCTGCTCTTCCACCTTGGGAAATTCCAGCCGATCCAAGAAGCCCATCATTCTCTCCCTCCCATCCGGGGGTTGAGCTTCATATAATTTTTTATAAAATGTCTTGAACACTCCATTCACTCTCTCCGCTCCCCGCTCCATCTCTCCTTCCTCATCCCTCACTCCCCCTATTTCCCTCGCTGCTCCCCTTTTCCTCAATTGGTGTGCCAGCAACCTGCTCGCCTTCTCCCCATATTCGTACTGTACACCCTGTGCCTTCCTCCATTGTGCCTCTGCATTGCCTGTAGTCAGCAAGTCAAATTCTACATGTAGCCTTTGCCTTTCCCTGTACAGTCCCTCCTCCGGTGCTTCCGCATATTGTCTGTCCACCCTCAAAAGTTCTTGCAGCAACCGCTCCCGTTCCTTACTCTCCTGCTTCCCTTTATGTGCCCTTATTGATATCAGCTCCCCTCTAACCACCGCCTTCAACGCCTCCCAGACCACTCCCACCTGGACCTCCCCATTATCATTGAGTTCCAAGTACTTTTCAATGCACCCCCTCACCCTTAGACACACCCCCTCATCTGCCATTAGTCCCATGTCCATTCTCCAGGGTGGGCGCCCTCCTGTTTCCTCCCCTATCTCCAAGTCCACCCAGTGTGGAGCGTGATCCGAAATGGCTATAGCCGTATACTCCGTTCCCCTCACCTTCGGGATCAATGCCCTACCCAGCACAAAAAAGTCTATTCGCGAGTAGACTTTATGGACATAGGAGAAAAACGAGAACTCCTTACTCCTAGGTCTGCTAAATCTCCACGGGTCTACACCTCCCATCTGCTCCATAAAATCTTTAAGTACCTTGGCTGCTGCCGGCCTCCTTCCAGTCCTGGACTTCGACCTATCCAGCCCTGGTTCCAACACCGTATTAAAATCTCCCCCCATTATCAGCTTTCCCATCTCTAGGTCCGGAATGCGTCCTAGCATCCGCCTCATAAAATTGGCATCATCCCAGTTCGGGGCATATACGTTTACCAAAACCACCGTCTCCCCCTGTAGTTTGCCACTCACCATCACGTATCTGCCCCCGTTATCCGCCACTATAGTCTTTGCCTCGAACATTACCCGCTTCCCCACTAATATAGCCACCCCCCTGTTTTTCGCATCTAGCCCCGAATGGAACACCTGCCCCACCCATCCTTTGCGTAGCCTAACCTGGTCTATCAGTTTCAGGTGCGTTTCCTGTAACATAACCACATCTGCCTTAAGTTTCTTAAGGTGTGCGAGTACCCGTGCGCTCTTTATCGGCCCGTTCAGCCCTCTCACGTTCCACGTGATCAGCCGAGTTGGGGGGCTTCCTACCCCCCCCCCCCCCCTTGTCGATTAGCCATCACCTTTTTCCAGCTCCTCACCCGGTTCCCACGCAGCTGTATCTCCCCCAGGCGGTGCCCCCCCGCCCATCCTCTCCCATACCAGCTCCCCCCTCTCCCCAGCAGCAGCAACCCAGTAATTCCCCCCTCCCACCCCCCCCCCGCTAGATCCCCCGCTAGCGTAATTACTCCCCCCATGTTGCTCCCAGAAGTCAGCAAACTCTGGCTGACCTCGGCTTCCCCCCGTGACCTCGGCTCGCACCGTGCGACGCCCCCTCCTTCCTGCTTCTCTATTCCCGCCATGATTATCATAGCGCGGGAACCAAGCCCGCGCTTCTCCCTTGGCCCCGCCCCCAATGGCCAACGCCCCATCTCCTCCACCTCCCCTCCTCCCCCCATCACCACCTGTGGGAGAGAGAAAAGTTACCACATCGCAGGATTAGTACATAAAACCCCTCTTTGCCCCCCACATTCGCCCCACCACTTTGTTCGAACGTTCTTTTTAATAACCCGCTCATTCCAGTTTTTCTTCCACAATAAAAGTCCACGCTTCATCCGCCGTCTCAAAGTAGTGGGGCAAATGCAATGTTGGCATTCACGTTGAGCGGACTAGAATACAAGAGCAGGGATGTACTGTTGAGGCTGTATAAGGCTCTGGTCGGACCCCATTTGGAATATTGTGAGCAGTTTGGGGCCCCGTATCTAAGGAAGGATGTGCTGGCCTCGTCGGGGTTCAGAGAACATTCACAAGAATGATCCCAGGAATGAAAGATTTGCCATATGAAGAGTGGTCTGTGCTCAATGGAATTTAGAAGGATGAAGGGGGGGATCTCATTGAAACTTACAGAATACTGAGCAGACGAGATAAAGTGAACCTGAGAAGGTGTTTCCACTCGTAAGAGAGACTAGAACTCGCGGGCACAACCTTAGACTCAAGGGACAATCCTTTAAAACTTAGATGAGGAGAAATTTCTCCAGCCAGAGGGTGGTGAATCTGTGGAACATTGCAGCGGAAGGCCATGGAGGCCAAACCACTGAGTGTCTCGCTAGATCGGTTACTGATTAATAAGGGGATCAGGGGTTATGGGAAAAGGCAGGAGAATGAGGATGAGAAAAATATCAGCCATGATCGAATGGTGGAGCAGGCTCGATGGGCCAAATTGCCTAATTCTGCTCCTATATCTTATGGTCTTATGTTTCCTACATTTTAACAGGGTCCACTTTTGAAAATAATAAATACTTAATTGGCCGTGCTACATAAATACAAGTCTTTGTTTTTATAGGCATTAGTGAACTTGTAACTGATAGGAAATTGTTCATTATCCATCTCAGAACTGTTGCCCATTTGTAGCTGTGTACTTGTTTTCCAATGAACTCCCTGGAGGAACAGGTAGGAGAAATCAGTTCTAATATTACAGGTTTCCAAATTGAATCATAGGGCCTGACAATCACACAGCACTGAAGGAGGCCATTCAGTCCATCTTGCCCCTTCTGGCTCCTCGCAAGTGCTGCCCACTTCATCCCGCCGGCCACCCTTGCTCTTTCCACCCAGTTGCCGCGGTCTTGCTTCCACCTGGTGGAGCCTCAGAACCCCCCCTCCAATGAAATGCCGGTTGGTAGACAAAGGGAGCTGTCACATTTGTAGCCAGTTTTAATGAGTCAACCTCCGGCGAGTCTGAGCAAAGGCACTGCGCAAACAAGTGCTGATATGCAGAAATTCAAGGTCATTTCCTGGGGGGTCTTACAGATCCATTAGTCTATGTTGTATAGAGGGACAGTCACCAACTATTTTTAGTACTATATCTCACCAACTGGGAAAGGGGCTGTGAAGAACACATATACAGGAGCTAATTAATAGTGCTACTCTCACGAATGTCTAGACAGGGCAAGTGAGTGAGTGTTGGGTAATTAAAAAGAATCTAGCTCACGGAACCACTACAATTGAAGTGAAATATAAAAGATGAATGATAGTGTGCTGTCTTCTGCAAGTACTTTCAGCTTTTGTACTCTGTACCTATTCTAATTCAGCCTATAACTAATGACTCCTACTTAGGGCGGCTTTAATGTGTCGAAGAAATTTTTCTGCTGTTAAAAATGTGCATAATTTAGTTCATATTACCTAATGGATTGCTTGAAATCGATTAGCATGAACCCAATTTGATTTCTGGCCTGTCATGACTTTTCATCTTTGGTGTCCCATTGAATGACATATCATTTGCATTTGGTAATATGTAATTCTGAACTGAGGGGGTATTTTCAATGTTTTTAAGTTGCGGGATGTTATTATCGCAATCCTCAGCTCCGGTTCCTGCTGTCCAATCGAAGGCAAGGACGAGATTACAGCGGCTCCCTGTTCCTTTATGTTTTGGCATTGTAGAGATGTCCCATTTAATACCTAAGGCGTAACCCACCCATTGGTGTTAAAGGGAAGGTGCTTTTTTAACTGCGGAGCATTTGCTACACATCTCGGAATAGCTGTTCCCCTGGCAACGGTGTTAGTGACATCATCTCACATGGCATGCACCGGGCCAATGGCGTTACGCATGCAGCTGGCCACGCAATGCCATCAATGTGCAGCTGTTGGCAGTGACATCATTGGGACAGAGGTTATGTTTTTGGTGTATCTGGGCGGCAGAGCATTAGGAGGACAGTTTGCACCCGCATCAAAGGCTGTCATATTCTGGACAGTAATTACCGAATTTCAGAATCGTCTCCAAATTCAATGTCTGATTAAAAAGACAGACTTGCATTTACATAGCACCTTTCAGAAACATCAGGACATCCCAATGTGCTTTACGGCCGATGGAGTACCTTTTGAAGCGTGGTCACTGCTGTAATCGGCTGCAATCCACGCACAGCAAGATCCCACAGACAGCAAAGTAATAATGATCAGTTAATCCGTTTTTTGATGTCGATTGAGGGATAAATATTAGCTGGGACTGCAGGGAGAACTCCCCTTCTTCAAAATAGGATCTTGGGGTCTTTTACATCTGCCCAAGAGGTTTAAGGTCTCATCCTGACACATTGCGAACAATATTTTGTTATGCCAGCTCTACTCACCGAACTCCAGTTAGCAGTTTGGACTTCCAGCAGTAAACAGCTTGTCGCCAGTGCTATGAACTTGGAAGCTCTGCCTCACTAATTAATTAAGGAAGTTGATTGATAACATGTTGTAGTTGTATGGTACGATGGCAGTGGGCCTTGCGGGATGACTTAGAAATGCTCACTACTTTTGATTTGTTTTGCTGTTTCATGGGATGTGATGAATGAAAGTGATGAACTGCCTTGGGCTGGATTCTTTGTTTATTTAATGAATTAGGGCACCCCCCCTTGTGTCCCCCCCGGTCGGTTTTGGGAGGGAATGTTTCCCCCTGTCCTCTCCCCTTCCCCCACTTTCTTTTCTTCCCCCATCAACTTCGGTTGTGTCCCTTCTGCGATGGGGGGGAGTTGCCCCTCCCCCCCACATTGTTCCTTTTGTCTCCCTCCAGCCTTTTCTCATCTTCCCCCCTCCCCCGGGTTGCATGTTCCTATGGTCCCCCTGTCTTTATTTTTCTTTTTCCTCTCCCCTTTCTTTCTAACTTTCCCATTTCCTCCTGATCTATTTATTGTTGTTGGCTTCGAACAGGTTCTGGAACAGGCCGACAAACTGCCCCATGCATTTTGGAAGCCTTCCTCCGACCCTCGGGTGGCGTACTTAATCTTCTCCAGATGGAGTGTGGTGAACCACTGTAATAGGAGATGTAATGTAGGACCTGCACTACAGGTTCGCCGGTAGCTCCTGCCGGCTGGCTCCGCCCACGGAGAACTGTATAAATATGTATGACCTCCAGTGCCCTGTCATTTCGCCAGCTGCAGCAGGAGGCCACACATCTGACTGTAATAAAGCCACAGTTGTACCCAACTTTAGTCTTTGTGCAATTGATCGTGCATCAATTTATTACAGTCAGATTTTCTACAGAATGGATATCCGAATTAAGCCCGATCGCCTGCAGCTGGATCCGCACTCGCCCGCCGCCAGGAAAGACTTTACTCACTGGCTAGCATGTTTCGAGGCTTACATCAACGCGGCGGACCCCGCGCCAACGGAGGCTCAGAAGATAAACGTCCTGTACTCCAGACTGAGCTCCAGCGTGTTCCTGTTGATCAAAGACGCCACGAATTAAACAAAAGCAATGGAACTCCTCAAAGAACACTCCGCGCAGAAGACGAACACGCTCATCGCCAGGCATGTACTTGCCACCTGCTCGCAACTACCTGGTGAGTCCTTCGAAGACTTCTGGCGGGCCCTAATTCCACTCGTCCGGGACTGTGACTGTCAGGCCGAGCACTCAAACCTCCTCATGCGCGATGCCTTCGTGAAGGGGATTGCGTCGGACCGCATCCGAGAACGATTAGTGGAAGGGGCCACGCTTGAACTGGCGGAGACAAAAACTTTGGCGCTCTCCATGACGGTCGCATCCCATAACGTACAATCGTACCTCTCTCGCCATGCTGCCCACCCTTCTACTCCTTCCTACCCCTCCCGCACCCCGCCGATGACCTCCTCAGCCGGGGCCCTGCCTTCGCAATACGCCTGCGCCGCACGCCGATCCGCGCACCCCGGGAGTCCCCGCTGCTACTTCTGCGGTCAGCAGAAGCACCCCTACCAACACTGCTCGGCCCGCACTGCCATTTGTAAAGCCTGCAGTAAAAAGGGCCACTTCGCGGCTGTGTGCCAGGTCCGCGCAGCCGCTGCGATCGTGCCCGTTATCGCCCCCCCCCATGCCAGACGCACAATGGGAGCTTCCATCTTCTCCTCCCGGGTCCATGTGTGACCAATGGGCACCGCCATCTTGTCCCGATCCCGCAATGTGCGCACCATGGGCGCCGCCCATCTTGTCCCCCACAGGGTCTCCAGACATCCCGACATCGGAACCGCACACGCTCGCCACCCGAAGCATCCGATGGCTACCCGCAGCTCGCTTCGATGACGCTGGACCAATCTCGCACGCACAACCTGGCCACCGCGTCGACGACGGTTAAAATCAACAGCCACGCGACCTCGTGCCTGCTGAACTCCGGGAGCACCGAAAGCTTAGTTCACCCAGATACGGTAAGGCGCTGCTCCCTCGCGGTCCACCCTGCCAATCAAAAGATCTCCCTAGCCTCCGGATCCCACTCCTTCCCGATCCGAGGTTTTTGTACAGTCACCCTCATGGTCCAGGGCGTAGAATTTAGTAACTTCCGCCTCTATGTTCTTCCTAATCTTTGCGCTGCACTCCTGCCTGGACTTCCAGTGCAACCTCCAGAGCCTCACCCTCAAATTCGGCGGGCCCTTACCGTTTGCGGCCTCGCGACCCTCAAGGTCGATCCCCCCTCCCTTTTTGCCAATCTAACTGTGGATTGCAAGCCCGTTGCCACTAGGAGGAGACGATACAGCACCCAGGACAAGGCCTTCATCAGGTCTGAAGTCCAGCGGCTGCTTAAGGAGGGTTTTATCGAGGCCAGCAACAGCCCCTGGAGAGCCCAAGTGGTAGTGGTTAAAACTGGGGAGAAACACAGGATGGTCATGGACTACAGCCAGACCATCAATCGGTACACGCAGCTCGACGCGTACTCACTCCCACGTATATCTGATATGGTTAATCAGATTGCGCAGTACCGGGTCTTCTCAACAATTGACCTGAAATCCGGCTACCACCAGCTCCCCATCCGGAAGTCGGACCGGCCATACACTGCCTTCGAGGCGGACGGTCTCCTCTACCACTTCCTTTGGGTCCCTTTCGGTGTCACAAATGGGGTCTCGGTCTTTGAAAGAGAGATGGACCGAATGGTCGACCAGTACGGTTTGCGGGCCACCTTTCCGTACTTAGATAATGTCACCATCTGCGGCCATGACCAGCAGGACCACGATGCCAACCTCGATAAATTCCTCCGCACTGCCTGACCTATAACAAAGAGAAGTGTGTGTTCCGCACGACCCGGTTAGCCATTTTCAGCTATGTAGTCCAAAACGGACTTCTCGGGCCCGACCCCGAGCGCATGCGCCCCCTCATGGAACTTCCCCTCCCCCACTGCCCCAAGGCCCTCAAACGCTGCCTGGGGTTCATTTCCTACTACGCTCAGTGGGTCCCAAACTATGCGGACAAGGCCCGCCCACTCATTCAGACCACCCAATTCCCCCTTGCGGCCGAGGCACAACATGCTTTTGCCCGCATCAGAGCAGACATCGCCAAGGCCGGGATGCGCGCAGTGGACGAGCCACTGCCTTACCCAGTAGAAAGCGAAGCTTCAGACGTCGCCCTTGCCGCCACTCTAAACCAGGCAGGCAGACCCGGGGCATTCTTTTCCCGCACTCTTCATGCCTCTGAAATTCGACACTCGTCCGTCGAGAAGGAGGCCCAAGCTATCGTTGAAGCTGTGCGGCATTGGAGGCATTACCTGGCCGGTAAGAGATTCACTCTCCTTACGGACCAACGGTCTGTAGCCTTCATGTTCAATAGCACACAGCGGGGCAAGATCAAAAATGATAAAATCTTGCGGTGGAGAATCGAGCTCTCCACCTATAATTACAAGATCTTGTATCGCCCCGGTAAACTCAACGAGCCCCCAGACGCCCTCTCTCGAGGTACATGTGCCAGCGCACAAGTGGACCAACTCCGGGCCCTACATGACAGCCTTTGTCACCCGGGGGTCACTCGATTGTACCATCTGGTCAAAGCTCGCAACCTGCCCTACTCCCTCGAGGAAGTAAGGACAGTCACCAGGCACTGCCAGGCCTGTGCGAAGTGCAAGCTGCACTTCTACCGGACGGACCGTGCGCGCCTGGTGAAGGCTTCCCGCCCCTTTGATTGCCTCAGCATGGATTTCAAGGGCCCCTCCCCTCCACCGACCGTGACACGTACATTCTCAGTGTGGTCGATGAGTACTCCAGATTCCCCTTCGCCATCCCATGCCCCGATATGACGTCTGCCACCGTCATCAAGGCCCTCAGCACCATCTTCAGTCTGTTCAGTTTCCTCGCCTACATCCACAGTGACAGGGGACCCTCATTCATGAGCGATGAGCTGCATCAGTTCCTGCTCAGCAGGGGTATAGCCTCCAGCAGGATGACCAGCTACAACCCCCGGGGAAAGGGGCAAGTAGAACGGGAGAATGGGACGGTTTGGAGGGCCGTCCAGCTGGCCCTACGGTCCAGGAACCTCCCAGCCTCTCGCTAGCAGGAGGTCCTCCCTGACACTCTGCACTCCATCCGGTCACTATTGTGCACCGCCACTGATAACACACCCCATGAACGTGTTTTTACTTTCCCCAGGAAGTCCACATCCGGGGTGTCGCTCCCGACTTGGCTCGCTGCTCCAGGACCGGTCCTTCTCCGTAGGCACGCCCGACTCCACAAGGCGGACCCCTTGGTGAACAGGGTTCACCTGCTCCACGCCAACCCTCAATATGCCTACAATATGCCGCCAAGATACTGTCTCACTCAGGGACCTGGCACCGTCAGGTTCCACCCCAACACCCCCCCCCCCCCCACCAATGCCTCCTAATATTGACCCCACCAGACCACCCCCCCTCCCCTTTTCCGCACAAGTGGACAAAGAGGACTTCGGCACGCTCCCGGAGTTCCCCGATGACTGGCCAGCATCAGCACCGCCATCACCGTCATTGGTGCCACCTCCACCAACACTAGCACCGACTTCACCGCCACCTTTACGCCGCTCCCAAAGAAGCACCAAAGCACCAGACCGGCTGAACCTTTGACGGACTCCGGACCGTCAACATGGACTTTTCTTTCCCTACCACTGTACATAATTGCACTAATTGTATATAGTTTCATGTCACCCCCGCCGGACTCATTTTTAACAGGGGGCGAATGTGGTGATCTACTGTAATAGGAGATGTAAAGTAGGACCTGCACTACAGGTTCGCCGGTAGCTCCTGCCGGTTGGCTCCGCCCATGGAGAACTGTATAAATATGTATGACCTCCAGTGCCCTGCCATTTCGCCAGCTGCAGCAGGAGGCCACACATCTGACTGTAATAAAGCCACACTTGTACCCAACTTTAGTCTTTGTGCAATTGATCGTGCATCATGGAGATATTCCAGAAGGTCAGCGAACCAGTCTGCAGCTATGGGTTGTGCTGCTGATCGCCAGCCGAGCAGGATTCTCCGGCGTGTGATTAGGGAAAGGGAAGTTAGGGCGTAGGCCCTTTTCCCCATGTGTAGCTCTGGCTGCACTGATACCCCGAAGATTACCACTATTGGGCATGGCTTCACCCTCACCCCCACAACCTTGGAAATTGCCTCGGAGAAGGCTGTCAAGAACGCAGCAAACTTGGGGCAAGCCCAGAACATGTGGGTGTGGTTGGCCGGGCCCGTCTGGCACCGCTCACATTTGTCCTCCACCTCCGGGAAGAACCTGCTCATTCGGGTTCTGGTCAGGTGCGTTCTGTGCACCACCTTGAACTGCATGAGGCTGAGCCTTGCGCAGGAAGAGGTGGAGTTGGCCCTGCTCACTGCTTCACTCCAGAGTCCCCATCCCACTTCTAACCCCAGTTCATCCTCCCATTTCCGTCTGGTCTCGTCCAGTGGTGTTCGGGTTCTGTCCAGTAGCTGTCAATACATTTTCCCACAGAGTCCCCTGTCATAATATACACCAGTGTATCATGGTGCAGACACACACACACACTGATGGACATGCAGTGGGACCAATCAGCATACACAACACCGCAGCCAATCACCAGTGAGAGCACACGCACTATATAGACAGGGGACAGGAGAGTTCCTGCTCATTCTAGTAGCAGCCAGCTCGGAGCACAGAGCTCACAGCCTGCAACACAGACATTCACCATGTGCTGAGTGCATCACCTGGTTAGGACTAGGCAAGGGTCAACAGTTAAAGCTGGTATGGCATTTACCCACAGTTCAAGTATGTTAATATAGTTAACATTATAATAAAATAGAGTTGCACCACTTCCAGTGTTGGCGACCTGTTTGTGATCCAGAACACCCAACACATCATGGTACAAGGAGTGGTTGCATACTAGCACTTCTGAGACCCACCTGCAACTAATCAGCATTCCGGCATCCTGAAGTATGGAGAACATCAACCCACCGCCGCCGCTCGCAGAGCCGGCACCTCAGCGTACAGTGACAACCAGCAACAATACCCAGGCAAGATGTTCAAGATCCGGGTTCCGCAGCAGCTCCAGCGCCACGGCGATCTCCGCGAAAACTGGCGGGCATTCCGGCAAAAGTTTGAAACCTTCGTGCTGGCAGCCGAACTAGAAGACCTGGCCGATCCTGAAAAAACAGAGCTTCTCCTCACCATCGCCGGTGCCAGAGCAGAAGAAATCTTTAAAAAATGCAAGTTCTCCAAGGGGCAAAACAGGAGCGACAAAACAGGCAGTCCTGGACAAATTGGGCAAATATTATGAGGAAAACACACTCCAACCAGCAAGGAAAGGTAAGAGAAGCGCCAGTACTCACCTTGAGGCTGAAATCCCGGAGCAGAGAACGATTGTGGTCGGCGACCATCATTCTAAAGCGACGCCGCGCATGCGCAATCACCGAAAATGGCCATCAGTAAAGGAACCACGATCTGCGCATGTGCAAACGCCTACTACGTGCTACGTCACGCGCGTCATGACGTCAGAGGCCCAGGACCACGCCCATTTAAAGGGGAAACGTCCCAAATCAAAGAAAAAATCTTTTAAAGCTGTAAAACAACCTTCCTTCACCTGGTATGACAGCACAATGCCTCAAATTGAACCAGGAAATGAAATAAACCTCCGAAGAACCCTGCAACAAGCAGTTACCTACCCCCAAACCGAGTCTGATTCAGACTTCCCGCAGACCAGTGACACGGAGGACCCGAGGGAGCCTTTTCAAGTCACTGTTATAACAAAGAACAGGCTGTCCCCAAATCAAAACCACCAGCCGCTGTCGGTGCACAGCATTGATCCAGACGACGAGTGGTGTGCCACCCTGACGGTCGGCCGATCCCAGATACGATTCCACCTGGACACTGGTGCTTCTGCTAATCTCCTAGTGTGGTCAGCCTTTCAGATCCTTGGGGTTAAACCAACCATTCTTCCGTCGACCTGCCAACTAGTGGACTACAATGGCAACATCATTCCTGCTACCGGTTCATGCCAACTCGAAGTGACGCATAACTCGTGAAAAGCCATCCATCCCTTCGAGATTGTGGGCTCCTCGAAGGACTCTCTGCTAGGTGCACAGGCATGCAAACTCCTAAACCTCGTTCAACGAGTACACTCTCTCTCTCCAGAGGACACGTCTGCCTTCCAGGATGCGGACTTCAGGGCGCAACTCAATGCCATCATCGACCAGCACCGCAACGTTTTCGAAGGCATGGGCACGCTTCCATACACTTACAAAATCCTGCTCAAACAAGAAGCCACGCCTGTGGTTCATGCACCTCGCAGAGTCCCAGCACGATTGTGGTCGGCGGCCATCATTCTAAAGGGACTGCACTTGCGCAGTTGCGCGACGCCGCGCATGCGCAATCACCGAAAATGGCCATCAGTAAAGGAACCACGATCTGCGCATTAACCGCCTCAAGCAGCAGCTGCAGGACCTCCAGGACCAAGGAGTGCTTTCCAGAGTGACGGAACCAACCGACTGGGTCAGTTCCATGGTGTGCGTAAAGAAGCCTTCCGGCGAGTTCCGGATCTGCATTGACCCAAAGGATCTGAATCGCAACATAATGAGGGAGCATTACCCTATCCCCAAGCGTGAGGAGATCACGTGCGAGATGGCTCGGGCCAACATCTTCACCAAACTTGACGCCTCGAAAGGATTCTGGCAAATTCAACTAGACAGGTCCAGCAGAAAGCTGTGTACCTTTAATACCCCATTTGGCAGATACTGCTACAACAGGATGCCGTTTGGGATTTTTCGGCATCAGAGGTATTCTACCGGATCATGGAGCAAATGATGGAGGGCATTGAGGGTGTGCGCGTCTATGTTGACGACATCATCATCTGGTCCACCAGCCCGCAGGAGCATATCAGTCGCCTCCAGCGCATTTTCAAACGAATACGGGACCAAGGCCTTCGCCTCAACAGAGCCAAATGTTCCTTCGGTCAGACGGAACTCAAGTTCCTAGGGGACCACATCTCCCGGTTGGGTGTGCAGCCGGATGCGGACAAGGTGGCAGCCATCACGGCCATGCAGAAGCCAGCGGATAAGAAGGCGGTCCTCCGATTTTTGGGCATGGTCAACTTCCTGGGGAAGTTCATCCCCAACCTCGCCTCCCATACCAGAGAACCTGGTCAGGAAGACGACAGACTTCCAATGGCTTCTCGCCCATGAGCGCGAATGGGAGGAGCTTAAGACCAAGCTTACCACGGCCCCGGTATTGGCATTTTTTGATCCCACGAAGGAAACAAAAATTTCAACAGATGCCAGCCAACCCGGCATTGGGGCGGTGCTCCTGCAACGCGATGAGGCCTCATCATGGGCCCCAGTTGCATATGCGTCACATGCCATGAGCCCCACGGAACAGCGCTACGCACAGATCGAAAAGGAGTGCCTGGGCCTGTTGACTGGGGTCGACAAATTTCATGATTACGTGTACGGCCTCCCCCAATTCACTGTCGAGACCGACCATCGCCCGCTGGTCAACATTATACAAAAGGACCTGAATGATATGACCCCTCGCCTCTAGCGCATTCTGCTTAAACTCTGGCGGTCTGATTTCCAGCTCCTATACACCCCGGGCAAGGACCTGATCATAGCCGATGCTCTGTCCAGGGCAGTCAACACCCTGTGTGACCCAGAGGGGTTTGTCTGCCAGGTTGACACCCATGTGGCCTTCACGGCCTCCAATCTGTCGGCCACGGATGAACGCCTTATCCACATTCGCCGCGAGACTGCGGCTGACCCCCTACTACAGCGTGCCATGCGCCACATGACGGACGGGTGGCTCAAGGGCCAATGCCCGCAATTCTACAATATCAGAGACGATCTGGCAATAATCGATGGTGTCCTCCTGAAGCTGGACCGCATCGTGATCCCGCACAGCATGCGCCAGCTCGTTTTGGAACAGCTACACGAGGGCAACCTTGGCGTGGAGAAGTGCCGACGGAGGGCCCGAGAGGCTGTGTACTGGCCCGGCATCAATGAGGACATCGCCAACACAATGCTCAACTGCCCCACCTGTCAGCGGTTCCAGCCGGCCCAACCACGTGAGACCCTACAGCCCCATGAGTTGGTCACGTCCCCTTGGTCTAAGGTAGGCATTGACCTGTCCCATGCGCTCGGCAGGGTCTATGTTCTGATTGTAGACTATTTTTCGAACTACCCGGAGGTCGTACGCCTGCACGACATCATATCATCGTCAGTCATCCGTGCCTGCAAGGAGACCTTTGCTCGTCACGGCATCCCACTCACTGTGATGTCGGACAATGGCCCCTGCTTCGCGAGCCAGGAATGGTCCAACTTTGCCAGCAGGTACAACTTTGTGCATGTGACATCCAGTCCCCTGCACCCACAATCCAATGGCAAAGCGGAAAAGGGCGTCCACATCGTCAAACGGCTCCTCTGCAAGGCTGCCGATGCAGGATCCGACTTCTACCTCGCCTTGCTGGCCTTTCGCTCGGCCCCACTCTCCACGGGCCTGTCGCCAGCCCAGCTGCTCATGGGTCGCACCCTCAGGACCACGGTGCCGTCTATTCACGTCTCAGACCTCAACCACGTTCCGGTCCTTCAGCGATGCAACAGTCTCGTGCACAACACAAGGTGGCGCATGACGCTTGGGCGACTGATCTCCCTGCTCTGCCGCCGGATGACAACGTCCGCATCCATCTTTCGGAGGGTGGCTGGTTTGCAACAGCTGTGGTTCTTCGGCAGGTGTCTCCCCGCTCGTTCGTGGTTCGTTTGCCAGATGGTTCCATTCGCCGCCGCAATCGGCGTGCCCTTCGTCTCGTTCCACGCTTGCTACGTGATCCTCCACCGGTGCCACGCCCTTCTGTTGTCCCCAACCTGGACTATGTGGAGATTCCGAATACTCTGCATCCTCCTCACTCTGCCATGGCCCAGCACGTTCCTCAGCCGGTGGCTCCTGACCCACCCTTGAGGCGGTCAACCAGAATTCATCGCCCACCTCAGAGACTTGATTTATGTGTTTTCCGATGTTGGACTCTTTGATCTGTTCTGTTATCCTGTTTCATCGTTCCAGTAGTTTGTATATAATGTTCATTTCGTTGTTGGTGTGACACCCTATTTCTTTGCACCAGGCACCTTCCCGTGTAAATAGATTAGCCTCATGTACATAGTCATGTAAATAACATGCACACCCATAGTCAGGTACATTCACTACACAATATTTATTGTCACGCAGGCACATATTCTTCGTATAAAAGGGGGGATGTCATAATATACACCAGTATATCATGGTGCAGACACACACACACACACTGATGGACATGCAGTGGGACCAATCAGCATACACAACACCGCAGCCAATCACCAGTGAGAGCACACGCACTATAAAGACAGGGGACAGGAGAGTTCCCACTTATTCTAGTAGCAGCCAGCTCGGAGCACAGAGCTCACAGCCTGCAACACAGACATTCACCATGTGCTGAGTGCATCACCTGGTTAGGACTAGGCAAGGGTCAACAGTTAAAGCTGGTATTGCATTTACCCACAGTTCAAGTATGTTAACATTATAAAAAAATAGAGTTGCACCACTTCCAGTGTTGGTGACCTGTTTGTGATCCAGAACACCCAACACATCATCCCCCTTCTTTACTGTCTGTGTTTATCAGGTCCTCTAATAGTGTCGTTTCTGGGGCTCCTGGGTACCCTACTGTCTCTTTGCGGAGGAAGTGTTTTATTTGCAGGTATCTCACTTCCTGTCCTGCCGGCAGTTCCCATTCCTCCGTCTGTCCAGTGTCGCTAGTCTACGTAAAAGTCCGTAACTGTCAGTGTGCCCCCATTTCCTGAAGGTGGTGTCTAGCATGCCTGGGGGGAATTTGTGATTGCCGCAGATGGGAGCCATGGGGAAACATCCTAGTCAGCCCGAAGTGCTGCCTTCAATGGGCCCACGGTTTCAGTGTGGTCTCTACCACTGGGCTTGATGTGCATTTTTTGAGAGGGATGGGAGTGCTACTGTAGCCAAGGCCCGGAAGGTCGTCCCCTTGCAGGAGGCTTCCGCCATTCTGAATTTGATTTTTGAAAGCGTTTTGAATCAACACAGCAAGGGCAATTATTTCATAAGTGATTGCAGTCAATTTTCAAAATCATGAGGGGTCTGGACAAAGTCGATAGGGAGAAACTGTTCCCATTGGCGGATGGGTCAGGAACCAGAGGACACCAATTTAAGATGATTGGCCAAAGAACGAAAAGCAACTTGAGGAAAACACTTCTGAGTTAGGATTTGGAATGAACCACCTGAGAGTGCGCTGGGGGCAGACTGGCTTTCAAGAGGAAATTGGACACGAACCTGAAGAGGAAGAATTGGCAGAGCTACAAGGAAGTGGTGGGGGTTGGGATGATAGAGAGATGGCAATCCGTGCATGGATGTGACAGGTTGTATGGCCTCCTTCTGTGACCTGCCCGTGTTATACTCCGACAAATGCCGTCTCCTTTTTGTTTTCATGTCTCTCGGCTCCCAGAATAACTTCTAACACTGATGGAGCATGCAGACGATCAGGATCTGGAGGCCAATTACAGTCCGACCTTTCTGCTGCTTGCTCAGATTATCGAGCGCTGGCCGACCACCCAACTCTGGTTAAACCTAGGCTGCGGCAGACTCTACTCGTCTCACCAGGTCAGCTGAGGCATATGGGAAAGATGTACAGTGAAGATCCACCATCAGATCGTAAAGAGCTAGTTCTCTATGAAGAACAGCTGACTGGTGTCAGAATCGAAGCTGATACTCCTGTGCTACACCGTCCTTTCGATGAGATAGTAAATTGTCAGTCCTCTGGAGTTTGGCAAAGACCCCACAATGCTATTTCAAAGAACAACAGGGGAGTTCTTCCCCAGTGTTATCCCCCAAGCACCATCACTGAAACAGATGGTCTGTTCATTACTACATTGCTGTTTGTGGGAGCATGCTGTGAGGAAATTGGTTGCCACATTTCCTACATTGCACCATGTCTAGATTTCACAAAGTACTTCATTGGCTGTAAAGCAAATTGGGACGCCAGAGGATGTGGAAAGTGCTGTACAAATGTACGCTTTTTCTTTCTGCCAAAGAGGAGGCGGTGACCGTCACTGGACTAGTAATCCTGAGACCAAGAGTAATGCTCTGGAGATTGGAGTTTGAATACCACCACAGCAGGTGGTGAAAATTGAATTCAATAAAGATCTGGAATTAAAAAGTCTAGTGACGACCATGAAATGATTGTCGATTGTCGCAAAAATCCATCTGGTTCACCAATGCCCTTTAGGGAAGGAAATCTGACATCCTCACCTGGCCTGACCTACTCCGGATCCACAGCAATGTGGCTGATACTTACAATCGTAGACCCTACAGTCCAGTAGAAAGCCATTTAGCCTATGGAGCCTGCACTGGCCCTTCGAAAGAGCACCCTTCATTCATGCAAGGGTGAACCCAATGACAAGTTGCAAATTTAGCCAGAAGCCTGGCCATTTTCTGCAGCTGTCATGCTGTTTGTGAATGGCGATCTTATAGTGAAGCAGAATGCGGCATTACACTTCACCAGCGTTATTGAAACAAATTATTGGATCATTAACACATTGCTGTTAGTGGGAGCTTGCTGTGCGCAAATTGGCAGCTATGTTTCCTACATCACAATAGCAATTGGACCTCAAACTAACATTTATTGATTATGAAGGGCTTTGGAATGCCCTGACATTTGGAATGGGGCTATATCAATGCATACTCTCTCATTCTTTTATCCAGGCTCCTTTGCGAGAGAAATTTGCAGGTTTCCAATACCCTTGATTTGAATTTGAAAAAAGTACTTCCCGACAACCCCCCCCCCCATACCTAAATTTGCTCGCACTAATTATAAAATTATGCTCTTGCGTTCTGCATTCCTCTGGGAGGAAATAATTTCTCTCAGCGCACTCTATTGGGTCCCATTATCATTCTAAAGGCCTTGATTAAATCAACCACCCGTCAATCTTATAAATGCAAGGGAAAACAGTTTATAAAACCTGTCGTCATCATTTAATCCTTTAAGCCCAGCTGCTGTGACTCGAAGACCTGCAGGCGTAAGGCTTGGTTCACATTTCCTGTGCCCTCTCCGGCCCCCCTCTCATACGGAAGATGTACATTACGTGATAGCAGCGGCCCCAATGTGCTTTGACTGGGAAGCTGCTTGACCAGTTAAATAATTGAAGAAAGAATGCAAGTTGTTGTTGCATGATTACACTGCACCAAATATTTGCCTAAGCTTCAGAAGCCACTCAGATTAAAGGAGTACATTCTTAGGATGACATTAAAAACGTGATAAACTTTAAATCACATTTCATGCATTGCTCATAACTGAAGGATAATTTCACCCATTCCCTCCGTGTTGTAACCGTTCTGTGATACCTGGTTTATGAATCAGGGAGTAATACAGTCTTAGGTGTTAAGCCTCCATCTGTTGGAGAGATGTGGTGATTGCATCGAAATATTTGGTGCAGTGTAATCATGCAACAACAACTTGCATTCTTTTTTCTTATAAATTTAGAGTACCCAAATATTTTTCCTCCAATTAAGGGGCAATTTAGCGCGGCCAATCCACCTAGCCTGCACATCTTTGGGTTGTGGGGGTGCGAATCACGCAAACACGGGGAGAATGTGCATACTCCACACGGACAGTGACCCAGAGCCGGGATCGAACCCGGGCCCTCAGCGCTGTGTGGCAGCAATGCTAACCACTGCGCCACCGAGCTGCGCCCAACAACTTGCATCTTTATCATCCTAAGGTTCACCACAGGGATGTCATCAGACAAAACCTGACGCAAAAGGGCAGCACGGTGGCACAGTGGTTAGCACTGCATTCTCACGTCGCCGGGGTCCCAGGTTTGATCTCGGCTCTGGGTCACTGTCCATGTGGAGTTTGCACATTCTCCCGTATTTGCGTGGGTTTCGCCCCACAACCCAAAGATGTGCAGAGTAGGGGATTGGCCATGCTAAATTGCTCCTTAATTGGATAAAACGAATTGGCTACTCTAAATTTATAAAAAAGCAACTGATGCAAAGAAGGAGGCTGCGCAAGAGTGTGTTGTAATAAATCTTAATATCGTAATGTTGGCATAGTTACCAGCTGACCCCATGTTGTCCCACTGCATCCAGGTGAACTGCGTTATATACATGAACCAAATCGCAGCCACTAATATATCCTGCAAGTTCAATTCCAATACTCCTGGGGCCAATAAAATAATAGAAAATATCTTCATTGCTAGGTTCTGAGAGTAAACTTTACAAATCAGCTCTTCTGACGCAGAGCTTTACATGAGGAGAATGAATGAACAGCAGAACCTGATTTGCAGGTTACACAATCTCCCATTCATTAATTTGCTCCAAGATAGTTTCCCGAGATCCATTCCCATCGCACTTGCTGCTATCCTCGCAGGATCAATCCTCCAGTCTTGCAGAACCAATGTTGAGCTGTTTGGAGGGGCGCCCAAGCCAATGTCACGCTGAAATTCTGCACACAAAGAGCACAGAAAGAAAGACCTGCCATGGGATATCTCAAAGCTCTTTACAGCCAATGAAGCACTTTTGAAGTGTCGTCATTGTTGGAATGTGGGGAACCTGGCAGCCAATCATAGATTATCATAGAATTTACAGTGCAGAAGGAGGCCATTCCTGTGCACAGCAAGCTCCCACGGATGGATTTGTGATGTTAATTGAGGGATAAATATTGACCAGGACACCGGAGGGGATAACTCCCCTGCTCTTCTTCGAAAGACTGCCATAAGATTTGTTTACATCCACCTGGACAGGCAGATGGGGCCTCAGCTTAATGTCTTTACCTGAAAGACAGCACCTCAGATAGTGCAGCACTCCCTCTGTACTGTACTGAAGTAGTAGCCTCAATTTTCCTGCTCACGCCATCTTGGATAAGGAGCCCAAAAGTTGTAAATCAATTCTTTACAAGCAGAGTTATGATCTAATCGTGTGTAACAGATAGATTGTAAACCGTTTCTTTATGAACAGGTATATGATTTAATTATAGATAATACACACAAAGATTGTAAACATGTTCCTTGCAAACAAATTTATGATGGAACTGCAGATAATGCAAAGCAAGATGGTAAATGATTTCTTTATAAAGGAGTTTATGATTTAATTATAGATACAGCTCAGCAATTGTAAGTTGTTTCTTTACAGTTTTATGATTTCATTAAAGATAACGCTGACAGAGATTGTAAATGTATTTATGACTTAATTTCACACAATACACTCAGAAATTGTAAACAGGTTCTTTACAAACCGGTTAGAATCGGAGAATCTTACAAAACTGGAGAGGTGATTCATCCCATGTAACTCTGCTGGCTATTTGGTAGACCCATTCAAATTAGTCCCACTCTGCTCTCCCTTCCCCATTAGCACTGTAAACTCTTTCCTTTTCAAATATTTCTCCAATTCCCTTTACAAAGCTGCTATTGAATCTGCTTCCACACTCCAAATCATAACTTGCTGCGTAAAACTGCTTTGACAGAATGCCTTTTATCATCAATACTCAAGTTCTGTACTACTGAAGCACGATAAAAATATTCCTTTTGATCTAAAATTCTAATTTATGATTCTAAATTCTAAAATTCCCACCTTGATCCTTTGTCAATTATCTTTAATTTGTGTCCGGGCAGCACGGTGGCACAGTGGGTAGCACTGCTGCCTCACAGCGCGAGGTCCCAGGTTCGAATCCCAGCTCTGGGTCACTGTCCATGTGGAGTTTGCACATTATCCCCGTGTTTGCATGGGTTTCGCCCCCACAACCCAAAGATGTGCAGGTTAGGTGGATTGGCCACGCTAAATTACTCCTTAATTGGAAAAAATGAATTGGACACTCTCAATTTATTTTTAAATATCTTTAATTTCTGTCCTACATTTATTGACTCTCTTGCAAGTGGAAACAATTTCACCCTCTCCAACCCATCTTATTGACCACCTCCGTTAATCTCCACTCAAATTTAATAGCAGATAATGATTTAATTGCAGCTAATTATTTAATTATGGTTAAGATTGCAATGGATTCTTTCTTCTGCACGGCTCTTTGATAGTTGCACAATATCAAAATGCATTTTTGAAGACTGATGTGTTAACGAGCAAAGATTTCACAGGCGGGACCAGACGAGACTGAGGGGGGGTGACCTCATTGAGGTCTTCAAGGTTTCAAAAGGGCTTGCTAGACGGCAAAGAGATATGGCGAGACTAGAAGTAGAGGCAGTAAATGTAAGATAGTGAGTAATAAACCCAGCAGCAAAATCAGGAGTAACATCTTTAACCAAAGAGTGGTGAGAATGTGGAAGTCATTAGCACCAGGAGTAGTTGGGATGACTAACGTTTACATTTGGGGGATGCTGGATAAACACACGAGGTGTGGGAATTGGGGAAGTGTAGCAGGAGGAAGTGTCGTAATGTCAGAAAATCTCACAACACAGGACAGATACGTCTACCCAAGTGAAAACTTTGATTTAAAACCAGATGAGATGAGTGGAAATTAACCCCAGTGAGCAAATGAAGCAGATATAACTTGATGAATGCAGCAAATCGAAGGGGGCACATTAAGCTCAGGGGCACATAAAGCTCAGCCATTTGCTTGCCCTGTGACTGGATCGTGCTCAGTTCCAGTAAGAAATAGATGAAGATTCAGCGCCTGGCAGGATCATGCGTTAATCATTGGAAATCCAAGGTTGGCCTAGACAGTCCGCTCAAACCTTTGACCCGCAATGTAAACAGGAAATTAGAGACAAAGCTGTGAAGCTTACCCAGAGGGGAGACATCATTTAACCAGCAAACTTTCAATTAAAGAACAGGTCGGCGACCCTTCCTTTTCCTGAAAGCATGGAAGGCAGATTGCACTTTGCGAACACTTGATTTACGATCCGTGCGGATAGGCTTCTGCAAGGGACACATTCTCACTCCTCACCCCGATATACAGGATATACAGTGCAGGAGCAAGAAAGGGAAGGCATGGAGATTGTCCCTGCAAGGAAAATGAGGAATAAATCATGGTGGGGACAAGGACCCAGCTCCCTGAGAGAGTCAGCAGCCAGGAAGATACTCCAAAAGGCTCACTACTCTCTGGGAAAGCATATTCTGAGAAAGAGTGCACAAGAAAATGCTTTTTGCAAATGTATTCTTGCACGGGATGTGGGCGTCGCAGGTTAGGCCAGTATTTCTTTCCCATCCCTAATTGCCCTTGAGAAGGTGGCAGTGAGCTGCCTTCTTGAGCCGCTGCAGTCCATGTGGTGTAGGTACACCCACAGTGCTGTTAGAGAGGGTGTGCCAAGATTTTGACCCAGCCACAGTGGACTAGCTGTAGTCTCATGGGTTAATATGTCAGGTAATGAGATAATAATGTGTATCAGGATGTGGCAGCGACATCAGCCGTTAGATTCAGGAGAGCCGATCGAACAGTCAGTACTGAAGAACGATGCATCTGCTCTGTAGCCTATCTTGTGTAGACTGTTAATAAAATAGTTTGAGGTAGCTTAACTGAGTCAGAGCTAAAGTTACTCAAGAAAAGATAGGTAGACCCTGTCACCAACATACAAAACATCATAATTGGCAAGGAGTAACTAGTGGGATGCCACAGGGATCGGTGATGGGACCCCAGCTATTCACAATATATATTAATGATTTAGATGAGGGAACAAAATGTAACATCTCAAAGTTTGCAGATGATACCAAGTTGGATGAGAGGGTGAACTGTGACAAGGATGCAGGGATCCTACAGCATGATCTGGACAGGTTCAGCGAGTGAGAAAATCAATGGCAGATGCAGCATAATTTGGATAAGTGTGAGGTTATTCACTTAAGAAACAAAAACAGGAAGGCAGATTACTACCTGAATGGTTGTAAATTGGGAGAGGGGAGTGTGCGGCGGGACCTGTGTGTCCTTGTACAACAGTCGCTGAAGGTAAGCATGCAGGTGCAGCAGGCGGTAAAGAAGGCTAATGGTATGTTGGCCTTCATTGCGAGAGGTTTCGAGTATAGAAGCAGAGATGTCTTTCTGCAATTGTACAGGACCTTGGTGAGGCCACACTTGGAATATTGTGTGCAGTTTTGGTCTCCTTCTCTGAGGAAGGATGTTCTTGCTCTCGAGGGAGTGCAGCGAAGGTTTACCAGACTGATTCCAGGGATGGCGGGACTGTCACATGAGGAGAGGTTGACTAAGTTCTCGCTCGAGTTCAGAAGAATGAGGGGGGATCTCATAGAGACTTATAAAATTCTAACAGGACTAGACAGGGTAGATGCAGGGAAGATGTTACCAATGGTGAGTGTGTCCAGAACCAGGGGTCACAGTCTGAGGATTCAGGGGAGACCATTTCGGACAGAGATAAGGAGACATTTCTTCACCCAAAGAGTAATGAGCCTGGAATTTATTACCACAGGAACTGGTTGATGCTAAAACATTGAATATATTCAAGAGGCGGCTGGATATAGCACTTGGGGAGAATGGGATCAAAGGTTATGCGGAGAAAGCAGGATTAAGCTATTGAGTTGAATGATCAGCCATGATCGCGATAAATGGCGGAGCAGGCTCGGAAAAGGCCTCCTCCTGCTTCTATTTTCTATGTATTTGTGTATCTATATATAATCCAGGAGCCCAGGCTAATGTTCTGGGGACATGGGTTCAGATCCCACTAAGGGCAACTGGTGGAATATAAATGCAATTAATTAATAAATATGGAATATAAAGCTAGTCTCAATAATGACAATTATTGTAAAAATCTAGTTGGCTCACTAATGTCCTTTAGGGAAGGAGATCTGCCATCCTTACCTGGTCTGGCCTACAGGTGACTCCAGATCTGCAGTAATGTAGTTGACTCCTAAATAACCTCATCAATGGCTGAGCGAACCACGAATGTCAGGGGCAACCAGGGCAACAAATGCTGGCTTTGCCAGTGATGTCCATATTCCATGAAAAGGTTAAAACAAAAACGGGCAGCACGGTGGCGCAGTGGGTTAACCGCTGCTGCCTCACGGCGCCGAGGCCCCAGGTTCGATCCCGGCTCTGGGTCACTGTCCGTGAGAAATTTTCACATTCTCCCCGTGTCTGCGTGGGTTTCCCCCCCCCGCTACCCAAAGATGTGCAGGCAAGGTGGATTGGCCACGCTAAATTGCCCCTTAATTGGAAAAATGAATTGGATAATTTAAGTTTAAAAAAAGAACATCCTCCTGCCCCACAACTCTTTCTAAAGTCTCTGGGCTGGATTCCACGGCCCGCCTCGCCACATTCCTGTTTCACCCCGCCAGCAGGATGCTCCGTTACGCCAGCTGGTCAATGGGGTTTCCCGTTGTGGGGCAGCCCCAGGCTGCCGGGAACCCCCCGGGCTGCTGGCAAAACGGAGAATCACCCCGGCGGAGAATCCAGCCCTCTGTTCTCACTCTTCTATTAACTATAGTCCAGCTGGTAGCATTCCCACGTCTGAGTCAAAGGTTCCAGGATCAATCCCAATTCAGGACTTGAGAGCAGAAACAAGGTTGATTCTCTGGTGCGGCACTGATGGACTGCTTCACATCCTGAGGTTAAGACAACGAACCGCATCTCCCGCAAGCTTAACAGTAAACAAGCTCATTATTTCACAGAGGGATTATCCCCCAGCGTCCTGGCCAATATTTATCCCGTAGTATCACAAAAGCAGATTATCGACTTCCAGTGACGGCCATGGAGTGAGAGGTCACACATTTGGTAGTTCCTGCTAAAGGTGGAATTTCTCGGTCCTTTCCCCGCCTGAGGGGTGAAATGGTTGGATGGAAAGAGGTGTAGGATTGCCAGGAGAAGGTGGAACTCCTCTGGTGTGGTTGGTGGATAGATCCACGAACTCGGAGTGGGCCAGAAGAAGTAAGCTGTTGGAGCCGGAGAGTCTTCAGCACAAGGTGGCGGAGGGCAAAGGGCCTGTTCTGTCCGCGCAGTGGTCAACGGAACTGTTGGTGGACTTTTTAAATCGCTAAGTTCAGTCAGCGGAGGAGGGAGGACCTGGCCAAGGTGGTGGAGCAGCTCAAAGCAGGTATTGAGAGAGTGGAGCAGCGGCTGGAGTCGCAGGGCCAGACGATCCAGAAAGTGGAGGAGGCGGTGGGGGAGCATGGGGAGCGGCGGGCCTTGTTAGGGGCCAAGGTGGACCCAAAAGAGGCTGAAGGAGAAGGTGGAGGATCTGGAGAACTGCTCCAGATCCTCAGGTGATGCGGGGTTGGGCGCAGTTGCATAAGCAAAATTTTATTTGGCTGGTGTCATAATATCCGCTCATGTATATAATGAGATGCAGACAGGCAGCGATTGACAGGATAACCAATGAACACACACGACACAGAACAATATGGCTGAGTATGATGAGTTACTACAGGACAGCAAACATCGCTGTGATCAGGAAATGGGTAGTGGGGGTGGGGTCAGTAAGGGGGCGGCTGGAGGTGGCCTCTTGTAGAGGAACGGGCTTGAGGGCATTACTCATGGCACATCTGCCATTCTCGTTGGCCAGGTACTCCGTCAGCCCAGTGGTGGTGATCTCTTGGCCTTTGCCTCCCTGATAGCCCGGAGACGGATTTTGCTTGGATGGAGACGCCGAAAGAGGGGGGGTGGGTGAGTGACCTGCCGGAATTCCTGAGGCCTCGCCTGCCCTGCTTGCCCTGTGTTTGCCTCGTTGTCCTCACCCCTCCTCCTGTCCCCCCTCCCTATCCACTCCCCCGCCCCCACTTTCCTCTCTCCCTCTGTTGTCCGATTCAGTCTCTCCCTCCCTTCCTCCCTGTCCCTCTTACTTATTGGTTGCAGGTCACAAACAGGTCTCGTAACAGGCCAGCTAATAGCCTCCATGCACTGTGCTGCCTTCCTCCCATCCCCGAATGGTGTATTTTATTTTTTCCATTCTGAGAAATCCTGCCAAGTCTGCGGCCTTGGGTGGCGTCGTGCGGCCTTGGGTGGCGTCGCTGATCGCCAGCCGAGTAGGACTCTTCGGTGGGCGATAAGGGAGGCAAAGGCTAGGGCACCTGCCTCGATCCCCTTAAAGAGTTCTGGCTCGTCTGAAATCCCGAAGACCGCCACTAGCAGGCGTGGCTCCACCCTCACCCCCACAACCTTCGCCTCGAAGAAGGCTGTCCAGAACTCGACAAGTCTGGGGCAAGATCTGTACATGTGGGTGTGGTTGGCCAGGCCTCCCTGGCACCTCCACCTCTGGGACGAACTCGCACCTTTGTCTTCTTGTGAAGTGCGCCCTGTGCGCCACCTTTAACTGCGTTGGGCTCAGCCCTGTGTATGAGGAGGTGGAATTTGTCCTGTGCAGTGCCTTCGACCCAGAATCCCCCCAGTATCTCCATGTCCAACTCCTGCTCCCACATCTCCCGCATCATCTAGCAGGGACCGTACCTCCTCTAGCAGTCGTCCGTACATGTCCACGTAGTTACCACCCCCAATTCGCCCGCGGCCAGACGTCTGTACAGTAGGGAGTGCCCTGGAAGCTGGGGGAACGTTGCTGTTTCCTTTCGGAGCAAATTCCTTATTTGTATATACCATAGCTTGTTCCATTTCGGGAGTTGGAGCTTGTCCGTGAGTCCCCCAGGGTCACTACTCTACTGTCTATGTATAATTCCCCCCCTTTGTCCTGTCTGAACTTGAAGATTTAAAAAATTTAGAGTACCCAATTATTTTTTTTCCAATTAAGGGGCAATTTAGCGTGGCCAATCCACCTACTCTGCACATCTTTGGGTTGTGGGGGTGAAACCCACGCTGACACAGGGAGAATGTGCAAACTACACACGGACAGTGACCCAGGGCCGGGATTCGATCCTGCGTCCTCAGCGCCGTAGTCCCAGTGCTATCCACTGTGCCACATGCCGCCCTTGAACTTAAAGAGTTAAACTCCTCTCAGTGATCTGAAGCAAAACAAGATGAAGACAGCTCAGAATTAAACAATGGATTTAACTACAAGCAATGGAAAATATCAAGTTACAGGTTTAAAGACAATGTAATTAATATATTTAAAATTGGGATAAGTGTATTTTCTACGCCATTGGATAGATTATTTGAGATGGACAAGAGTGGGGAAGTGAAAAGAGTGGGCGGCAGGGTGGCACAGTGGTTAGTACGGCTGCCTCTCGGCACCAGGGGCCTGGGTTCAATTCCAGCTGTGGGTGACCGTGTCTGTGTGGAGTTTCCTCCGGGTGCTCCGGTTTCCTACCACACTCCAAAAATGTGCAGGTTAGGTGGATTGACCATGCTAAATTGGCTCTTATTGTCCAAAGATGTTGAGGCTAGATGGGGTTATGAGGATAGGGCGAGGGTGTGGGCCCACGTAGGATGCTCTTTCAGAGGGTCAGTTCAGACTCGATGGGTCAAATGGCCCCCTACTGCACTCTAGGAAATCTATGGTTCTGTGGTAGGTGAATAAGATAGTTTTGACTCAAGTTTCCTGCAGTTAGATCATTTCTCTGTATGTTTCTGGTCTTTGGCGCCATCTGGTGGTTCTTCAGTTTAATTACTTTATTTATAACACTTGCATCACAAGCCTAAAAATTAGATTTTGTGAACAGGGGAATCACAGTACGCAATCAGCCTGTGCCTCTTCATTGTAATGCAGGCAGCACACACCTTTCACACCTTATGCTGTGATTTATTCATATGCTGAGAAAAGCAGGTATTTTAATTTTGTGCAATGTCCCTTTAAGAGCAAAATATGCTGGGGAATATTCTGAAAGAAGGTTAATTGTTTTCCTGTTTAAAACATCATTAAGACCTCCGTCGATTCGAGGAGATTGGCATGCGCTTCTGGAGGGAGAAGTGCGTTTTCAATGCAGATGCGGTCACTTACCTGGGCTATCATGTGGACCACCACAGTTTGCGTCCCGTGGAGGAGAAGGTACAGACAATCAGGCAGGCCCCTGTGGTGATATGCATCACTGTAAATACACAAGGGGTTCATGTAGGTACACTGCAACTAGGTGAACACTAGAGGGAGCACCAGAGACATCATGACAAACAGACATTCAACCAATAGGTCAGTAAGAGGGGGGGGCGGGGAGAAAAATGGGGAAACCACAAGAGAAGAGGAAGGGTGCTGAAACCAATGGGGGGAGGGGGGAGGAGGAAGGGGGGATATCATAGACTAATCCAGAGGGCAGCAAAATGTATGTACAGTTAGTCAAATGAAGGACAAAACGAACCGCTCTGTAAAATAAAGCAAATTAGCATGGGCAAGAAAAATGTCATGTATATAAGTAACAACTGTTTATAAATATGAGAAAAACCAATAAAAAGATTTCCCCCCCCAAAAAAGCGCAGAAGAGCAATAGTCATAGGAAATTAGTCAAGGGCACAGAAATTCTTCTGTGGACGTGAAAGAGACTCCAGGGTGGTATGTTGCCTCCCTGGTGCCAGGGTCCAGGATGTCCCGAACGGGGAGCGGCATCCTGAAGGGGGAGGGCAAACAGACAGAGGTCGTGGTACATCTTGGTACTAACGACATAGGCAGGAAGGGGGATGAGGTCCTGCAGCAGGAGTTCAGGCAGCTGGGCAGAAAGTTAAAAGACACGACCTCTAGGGTTGTAATCTCGGATTACTCCCTGTGCCACGTGCCAGTGAGGCTAGAAATAGGAAGATAGAGCAGCTAAACACGTGGCTAAACATCTTGTGTAGGAGTGAGGGTTTTAGTTATCTGGACCACTGGGAGCTCTTCCGGGGCAGGTGTGACCTGTACAAGAAGGACGGGCTGCATCTAAACTGGAGAGACATAAATATCCTGGCCGCGAGGTTTGCTAGTGTCACACGGGAGGGTTTAAACTAGTACGGCAGGGGGGTGGGCACGGGAGTAATAGGTCAGAAGGTGAAAAAATTGAGGGAGAACAGGGAATAGGGCCAGTATGGCTCGAAGGAAGAGCAGACAGGGAGATGTTGCTGAAAACAGCGGGACTGGTGGCCTGAAGTGCATATTTTTTAAAGTAAGAAGTATAACGGGTAAGGCAGATGAACTTAGAGCTTGGATTAGTACTTGGAGCTATGATGTTGTTACCATTACAGAGACCTGGCTGAGGGAAGGACAGGATTGGCAGCTAAATGTTCCAGGATTTAGATGTTTCAGGCAGGATAGAGGGGGATGTAAAAGGGGTGGAGGAGTTGCGCTATTGGTTAGGGAGAATATCACAGCTGTACTGTGGGACGACACCTCAGAGGACAGCGAGGCTATATGGGTAGAGATCAGGAATAAGAAGGGTGCAGTCACAATGTTCGGGGTTTACTACAGGCCTCCCAACAGCCAGTGGGAGATAGAGGAGCAAATAGGTAGACAGATTTTGGAAAGGAGTAAACGCAACAGGTTTGTTGTGATGGGAGACTTTAACTTACCCAATATTGACTGGGGCTCACTTAGTGCCAGGGGCTTAGACGGGGCAGAGTTTGTAAGGAGCATCCAGGAGGGCTTCTTAAAACAATATGTAGATAGTCCAACTAGGGAAGGGGCTGTACTGGACCTGGTACTGGGGAATGAGCCCGACCAGGTGGTAGATGTTTCAGTAGGGGAGCATTTCGGGAACAGTGGCCAGAATTCAGTAAGTTTTAAAGTGCTGGTGGACAAGGATAAGAGTGGTCCTAGGGTGAATGTGCTCAATTGGGGGAAGGCTAATTACAACAATATTAGGTGGGAACTGAAGAACCTAGATTGGGGGCGGATGTTTGAGGGTAAATCAACATCTGACATGTGGGAGAATTTCAAATGTCAGTTGAAAGGAATTCAGGACCGGCATGTTCCTGTGAGGAAGAAGGATAAATATGGCAAATTTTGGGAACCTTGGACAACGACAGATATTGTAGGCCTCGTCAAAAAGAGAAAGGAGGCATTTGTCAGGGCTAGAAGGCTCGGAACAGACGAAGCCTGTGTGGAATATAAGGAAAGTAGGAAGGAACTTAAGCAAGGAGTCAGGAGGGCTAAAAGGGGTCACGAAAGGTCATTGGCAAATAGGGTTAAGGAAAATCCCAAAGCTTTTTACACGTACATAAAAAGCAAGAGAGTAGCCAGGGAAAGGGTTGACCCACTGAAGGACAGGGGAGTGAATCTATGTGTGGAGCCAGAGGAAATGGGTGAGGTACTAAATAAATACTTTGCATCAGTATTCACCAAAGAGAAGAAATTGGTGGATGTTGAGACTGGAGAAGGGTGTGGAGATAGCGTGGGTCACATTGAGATCCAAAAAGATGAGGTGTTGGGCATCTTGAAAAATATTAAGGTGGATAAGTCCCCAGGGCCTGATGGGATCTACCCCAGAATATTGAAGGAGGCAAGAGAGGAAATTGCTGAGGCCTTGACAGAAATCTTTGGTTCCTCACAGTCTTCAGGTGATGCCCCGGAGGACTGGAGAATAGCCAATGTTGTTCCTCTGTTTAAGAAGGGTAGCAAGGATAATCCAGGGAACTACAGGCCGGTGAGCCTTACGTCAGTGGTAGGGAAATTACTGGAGAGAATTCTTCGGGACAGGATCTACTCCCATTTGGAAGTAAGTGGATGTATTAGCGAGAGGCAGCACGGTGTTGTGAAGGGGAGGTCGTGTCTCACTAACTTGATAGAGTTTTTCGAGGAGGTCACAAAGATGATTGATGCAGGTAGGGCAGTGGATGTTGTCTATAAGGACTTCTGTAAGGCCTTTGACAAGGTCCCTCATGGCAGACTGGTACAAGACATGGGCAGCACGGTAGCATTGTGGATAGCACAATTATTCACAGCTCCAGGGTCCCAGGTTCGATTCCGGCTTGGGTCACTGTCTGTGCGGAGTCTGCACATCCTCCCCGTGTGTGCGTGGGTTTCCTCCGGGTGCTCCAGTTTCCTCCCACAGTCCAAAGATGTGCAGGTTAGGTGGATTGGCCATGATAAATTGCCCTTAGTGTCCAAAATTGCCCTTAATGTTGGGTGGGGTTACTGGGTTATGGGGATAGGGTGGCAGTGTGGACCTTGGGTAGGGTGCTCTTTCCAAGAGCCGGTGCAGACTCGATGGGCCGAATGGCCTCCTTCTGCACTGTAAATTCTATGAAACGTCTATGAAAAGATGAAGTCACATGGGATCAGAGGTGAGCTGGCAAGATGGATACAGAACTGGCTAGGTCATAGAAAGCAGAGAGTAGCAATGGAAGGGTGCTTTTCTGATTGGAGGGCTGTGACTAGTGGTGTTCTGCAGGGATCAGTACTGGGACCTTTGCTGTTCGGAGTATATATAAATGATTTGGAGGAAAATGTAACTGGTCTGATTAGTAAGTTTGCGGACGACGCAACGATTGGTGGAATTGCAGATAGCGGTGAAGATACAGCAGGATTTAGATCGTTTGGCGACTCTGGCGGAGAGATGGCAGATGGAGTTTAATCCGGACAAATGTGAGGTAATGCATTTTGGAAGGTCAAACACAGGAAGGGAATATACAGTGAATGGTAGAACCCTCAAGAGTATTGACAATCAGAGAGATCTAGGTGTACAGGTCCACAGGTCACTGAAAGGGGCAACACAGGTGGAGAAGGTAGTCAAGAAGGCATATGACATGCTTGCCTTCATTGGCCAAGGCATTGAATATAAAAATTAGCAAGTCATGTTGCAGCTGTATAGAACCTTAGTTAGGCCACACTTGGAGTATAGTGTTCAATTCGGGTCGCCACACTACCAGAAGGATGTGGTGGCTTTAGAGAGGGTGCAGAAGAGATTTACCAGGATGTTGCCTGGTATGGAGGGCATTAGCTATGAGGAGAGGTTGAATAAACTCGGTTTGTTCTCACTGGAACGACGGAGGTTGAGGGGCGACCTGATAGAGGCCTACAAAATTATGAGGGGCATAGACGGAGTGGATAGTCAGAGACTTTTTCCCAGGGTAGAGGGGTCAATTACTAGGGGGCATAGGTTTAAGGTGCGAGGGGCAAGGTTTAGAGGAGATGTACGAGGCAAGTTTTTTACACAGAGGGTAGTGGGTGCCTGGAACTCGCTGCCGGAGGAGGTGGTGGAAGCAGGGACGATAGTGACGTTTAAGGGGCATCTTGACAAATACATGAATAGGATGGGAATAGAGGGATACGGACCCCGGAAATGTAGAAGATTTTAGTTTAGACGGGCAGCATGGTCGGCGCAGGCTTGGAGGGCCAAAGGGCCTGTTCCTGTGCTGTACGTTTCTTTGCTCTTTGTTCTTGTTCTGTTGCCCTGCTCCCCACTCTATGGCTCTCCCGCACTTCCCTTTGGCAGAGCGCTGACATTCACGTGCCGCTAGGCCCTGGGTTTCACTGTGTTACGTCCCACACGGGTCCTACAGGGTAAGGATGATCCAGTACCCCGTGGAACTTGCAATATACGAGCTCCCCCAATAAGGGGTTAACAAGGTTCATGTGTCTTTGAATAAACAGAGTCACCAGTCAGGGACCGACTAGAGAAGACCCGGTAGAGAACTACTGGAGCTGTACATAATAGTTAATGTGTTAAATAAAGTAAGTTCTGTTTTCTCTACAGCTCAGTGTGAACTCTTCGTTGCCCTTACAAAGCTGGCGACGAGGATAAACACTGGTTCACTATCGATGCTGCTGAGTCACCTCCACAACTTTTTCTCAGACACAGATTGGTGTTTTCCTCCCCATCACACATCTTTTCAGACGATTGGACGTGTTTGGTGCCGGACTCCAAGATTGGAATCAGGTCCCAACGCTTGGAGGCTCCGAGCCCACCAATTCAGCAGGATCCTCCACTGGCCTAACAGGGAGGCAAACGGTTTTTATCCCCATCAGAGTACACAGATCGTTGGACACTCCGAAAATTGCTACCCACGAGAATGGAGTTACATCCAATCTTAATACCTCTGACAGTACATCTGTAAACCGCCCCCCCCCCTCCAGAGTCCAACAAATTTCAGACAAGCCTGGAATATGTCGGTATGGTTCACCAGGGACCCAGCATAACGCACGCACTGGTTGTCTGCTCCCGAGAAGAAATGGCTCATCCTGACCCTCGCCATATGTGCTCGGTGTAAAATTTTGAATTGGACAGGACTTAGTCTGGCGTTTGACGAGGAAACATTTATCCTGCGCAGCACCTCTTTCCAAATCCCCCGTCATACTGGGCCCCCGAATTCCTCCTCCCATTTTAGCCGAACAACCTCCATTGATGCTTCCTCCTTCTTAGTCAGAGCTGCAAAGACGTTGGAGATCTTGCCTTTCCCAAACTTGCCCTCCGATAGGAGCCTATCCTGTCGACCTGGGGTTGGCAACATTGGGAACGAACCCACTTCCTTTCTCTGAAAGGCCCTCATTTGGAGGTACCTGAACCCATTTCCATTCAGTAACTGGTAAACCTCCGCCAGCTCTGACAAATCCGCAAATTTCCTACCCAAGAACAAGTCCTCAAAGCATCTAATCCCCAGTCGGTCCCAATCCTAAACCTAGCGTCAAGCTTTACTGGGGCAAATTGGGGCCCTCATATACACGCCCTCCATCCCAAACTGCTGTTGGCACTGAATTCACACCCTCAGTGGTTACCACCGGATTTGATGAGAATCTATTTGGTGAGAATGACAGAGGTGCCGAAACCAGTGGCCTGACCTAGTCAGCCTGCTCACACCCCATGAATGAATTTTTAAAAAATCACAAGCAGAGATAACCAAAATTTGGCTGACAAAATCAGGATGAAATGCTTGCAGCCTCACGGCGCTGAGGTCCCAGGTTCGATCCCAGCTCTGGGTCACTGTCCGTGTGGAGTTTGCACATTCTCCCCGTGTTTGCGTGGGTTTCGCCCCCACAACCCAAAGGTGTGCAGGTTAGGTGGATTGAACACGCTAAATTGCTCATTAATTGGAAAAAATGAATTGGGAACTCTAAATTTATTTTTTAATAAGGGATGAAATGCTTTCTGGTTGGTTTCTGATTGGTTACTGGTTGGTATTTGGCTGTTTGGTTTCTGGTTGGTTTCTGATTGGTTACTGGTTGGTTTCTGGCTGGTTGGTTTCTGGTTGGTTTCTGATTGGTTACTGGTTGGTATTTGGCTGGTTGGTTTCTGGTTGGTTTCTGATTGGTTACTGGTTGGTATTTGGCTGTTTGGTTTCTGGTTGGTTTCTGATTGGTTACTGGTTGGTATTTGGCTGTTTGGTTTCTGGTTGGTTTCTGGTTGGTATTTGGCTGGTTGGTTTCTGGTTGGTTTCTGGTTGGTATTTGGCTGGTTGGTTTCTGGTTGGTTTCTGATTGGTTACTGGTTGGTTTCTGGCTGGTTGGTTTCTGATTGGTTACTGGTTGGTATTTGGCTGGTTCCTGGTTAGTTTCTAGCGGGTTACTGTTTGGTTTCCGCTTGGTTACTGGTTGGTTTCTGGCTGGTTGGTTTCTGGTTGGTTTCTGATTGGTTACTGGTTGGTATTTGGCTGGTTCCTGGTTAGTTTCTAGCGGGTTACTGTTTGGTTTCCGCTTGGTTACTGGTTGGTTTCTGGCTGGTTGGTTTCTGGTTGGTTTATGACAGATTACTGATTGGTTACTGGTTAGTTACTGGTTGCTCCGGTTGACACCAGGTACATACCGGTCATTCTGGACAGGAGATGCCCCGATCACAGCTGTTTTGTCCCCTCGCTTATCAGACTCCTCATATTACACGTCTCATTTTCGTGCTGTGCACATGAAGACAAGTGTGGCCCACACTGCTAACAGGCCACAGGCCCCACAGCACATGGCCTAAAGGTGCATTCAAGCTCTCCTCCAGCTCTCAAAGGGGGGGGTTGAACATCACTAGAACTGAACCAGTCAAAGTAAAGGAAATGCAACACCGGGCCAGGGAGATTTTCATTGAAACATGGAAACATAGAGGCCAAGATTCTCCGATCCGGGATCTCCCTGCCAACGCTGCCAGCGAGAACGGAGAATTTGACACTCAGACAAATTTCCAGACACTGCAGCGGGACCAGAGAATGGCACGAACGGATGGAGAATTCCGGCCAGAAAATAGGAGACCATTCAGCCTCTGAAGCCTACTCCACCATTTAATATGACCATGACTGATCTTCTATCACAATGCCATTCACCTGCTCACTTCTCATACTCCATGACGCCTTCAGAGTCTAGAAATCTCACTCTTTCCCTCTTACATATATTCAGTGACTTGGTCTCCACAGCCTCCTGTGGTAGAAAATTCCACAGGTTCACCACCCCCTGAGTGAATAAATTTCCCCTCATCTCAGTCCTAAATATCCTGAGACTGTGCTCCCTTGTTCTAGAACAAATCCCCCCCCCCCAACAATCCCCCTCAGCCAGGGGAAGCGACATCCCTGCATTCAGTCTGTCCAGCATTGTCAGAGTTTCATGCATTTCAATTAGATCCCCTCTCATCCTTCCAAATTACAGGGAATACAAGCCCAGTCGTCCCAATCTCTCCTCATACAACAATCTTTCCATCCCAGGAATCAATCTGTAGCCGACACGCTGGGTTCCCGAAAAAAATAGGATACGTTCCAAGCCGTTGGGAAGTCGGCCCATCGAGGGTGGAGCATCTGGGGAGGGCCTCAGATGACATCCTGAGGCCGTCCCGATGAAGTGCAGCGTACTCGCTTTGGAGGGGGCGGAGCATCACAAAAGCGGCGCTGCCCCCGATTTCAGGTCAAACGGGGATTATCCGGCCGATCGCCGAATACGATTTCGCGCGTCGGACACCGGAGAATCCTGCCCCAGGTGTGATCTCACTAAGATCCTGTACAACTGCAGCAAGACATGCCTACCTTGTACTTAAATCCTCTTGCAATGAAGTCCAACATACCATCTGTCACCCTGAATGTTTGGTTTCAGTGACTGGTGTGCTCAGAAACCCAGGTCCCTTTGTGCATCAACATTTCCCAATTTATCACCATTTAAATAATTCTCTACCATTCTGTTTTTCCCACTGAAGTGGATAAATTCAAACTTATCCACCTTTCCTGCATCTGCTATGTATTTTCCCAGCCACTCAACTTTTCGCAATCACCTTGAAGTCTTTTTAATCCTCCTCACCACTCACATTCCCACCAAGTTTTGTGTCATCAGCAAACTTGGAAATATTACAGTTGATTCCCTCATCCATATATTGTGAATAGCTGGGGTCCAAGCACTGACCTCTGCGGCACCCCACTAATCCTCGCGTGCCACCTCGAAAAGACCCCGTTATTCCTGCTCTCTGTTTCCTGTCTGCTAACCAATTCTGAATCCATGCAAATGTACTACCCCAATCCCATATGCTTTAATTTTGCGCACTAACCTCTTATGTGGACTTTATCAAAAGCTTTCTGAGAATCTGAATACACCACATGCACTGGTTCTCCCTTATCTACTCTACTAGTTACATCCTCAAAAAAATCCAGTAGGTTTGCCAAGCATTACTTCCATTTCAGAAATCCATGTTGAGTACATTTAGAAAATAACAACAGGATCAGACAAAGTGTCCTCTTAGCACATCCTTTATAATAGGCTCCAATATTTTCCCTAATAATGAAATTAGAGGGGCGGCAGGGTGGCGTAGTGGTTAGCACTGCTGCCTCACAGCACTGAGGACCCAGATTCAATCCCGGCACCAGGTCACTGTCCTTGTGGAGCTTGCACATTCTCCCCGTTGCCCCCTGCCCCTCCACCCCCCTCCCCACAACCCAAACATGTGCAGGGTAGGTGGATAAGTAATGCTAAATTGTCCTTTAATTGGATTTAAAAAAAATAAATACTGATATTAGACTAACAAGTCTGTAATTCCCTGTTTTCTCCCTCCCTCCTTTTTAATAGCGGAGTTACATTTGCCACCTCCACTCTTGCTGGGACTCTTCCAGAATCTACAGAGTTTTGGATGATAACAACCAATGCATCCAGTATTTCTTTTTGTTTTTAATAAACAATTTTACTGAGGTATTTTTGGCATTGTAAACAGTTACAGTATACAGTAATGTGCAAATATCATACGGTGCAGGTCGAACTCATACTCATCAGAGTTTAGAAGAATGAGAGGTGATTTTATTGAAACATATCAGATTCTGAGAGGGTTTAACAGGATGGATGTTGAGAGAATGTTTCCACTTGTGGGGGATTCTATAACGAGGTGGACACAGTTTAAAAATTTCATTCAGATGGAGCAGAGGAGGAATTTGCTCTCTCAGCATCATTAATCTGGAATTACAGAGTGCAGTGGCGGCTGGGTCATTGAAGGCTGGGTTGAACAGATGTCGGATTGACAAGGGAGTCAAGGATAATGGGGGACAGGGAGGAAAGTGGAGCTGGTCACAAAAGGGAACATTGGATGAAGGTTGCAAACTGCCAGGGATGATACTGAACTGTCAATCACTTCCCATTTCAATTCCCCATCCTACTTTCTCGCTCTGGGTTGGTTAGCTCCATTAGTTAGAATGTGATGCAGATAATCCCAGTGATGGTGGCCTGATCCTCACACTATCTCGAGCTCATAGAAGCCTGACTCTTGCTCTGCTTGATGTGGAGCGATACCTCTCAAGCTATGTAACCATATATCTCTCACACAGAGAGAGATACCTATTGTCCTTTGTGAACAATGGCTAATTATCTTACGTTATGTACTCTATGTCCTCAGCCTCCTACACTTCTCCAGCAAAGCTCAATAGAAACTGGAGAATCTTTTGGTTAGGCAGTTTACAATTTTCCAGACATAACACTGGGTGCAACAATTTTAGATTGTGACCACTGCTACAATGTTTTTCAGATAGCAGATGGAGATACTGATTCTGCTGTTACCATTCATAACCTCCCCAGACATGTCTTTTGTTTCTTTACTTGTCCCAATATCATCTCCTTTTGTCTTCCACAATCTCTCCTGCCTCCAGCGTATCGCAGACCTTCCCTTTTGCTCTTTCTTTCACTCAGCTCCTTCCCTGATTCTGCACTTGCTCAAATGTTGCATCTTTTCTTCTCGTTTGACAAAAGGTTATTGAGCTGGAACATTAATTCTGTTTCTCTCTTGTTAGGAAAACAAACGTAGTTCTAAGGAATTTATACTTGCACGGGTAAACATTAGACATTTAAATGGATTTAATTTAATGTTCCTGTGCATGGAAGGATAAAACCTATAGTTAGATTCATGCTGGACAAATGTGTTTGCATGTATGGGAGTTGGTTCAGTTCCAACTGTGTATCTATTGTGTACAGAGAGAGCTACGACATGAAGAATAAATAAACTAACAGTGGTCGCTTAGCAACAGGGGCCTTGTAAAGTAGAAAAGTTTTAAAGTTTTAGCTGGATATATTGCAGTGAGAAACAGGACACTGGGGAATGAGTATCTCTCAACTCTGCCAGGAGAAAGATTGGGCAGGATGGGAGCTGCAAAGATGCAGGCTTCCAAAGAACCAGTTACTGTCCAGTTAACCAGGGAATTGGGAGAGAAAGAATCTCTCAAGATGACTGAAGTTAAGTGAACAGAGGCCAAGGCATTGGTTCAGGAGAATTCAAGGAAGAGTAAGAAACATGTTCTGAGTTCAAGAGACAATTGCAGTAATCAGATTTGAAGTGGGAAAGCAGGCTTCAGAAAAATCAAATGTTTGATGCCATTTTAATAGTGTCTGGGAATCAAGAATTAGAGCAATTATAGTTTCTACAGCAGCGAAGACAAAGAAATCCTAAAGTGGGTGGTATAAAACCTGGATACTGGATCCGCTGTTAAAAGTGGAGCAGAAGCTGCTTTTAAAAGAGTCATTTGGAAACTCTGGACTGGATTTCAGAATGCAAAACACTAATGATTGATTAATGATTAATATTTATTGTCACATGTACCGAAGTACAGGGAAATTATTTTTCTGCGGCCAATGGAATGTATATAGTACGTACATAGTAGACAAAAAAATAATCAACAGACAATACATTGACAAATGGTACATCAACAAATAATGATTGGTTACAGTGCGGAACAAGGCCAAACAAGCAATGCATAAGCAAGACCAGCATAGGATGTTGTGATCTTACGGGGAACAGATCAGTCCGAGGGATAATCGTTGAGGACCCTAGTAGCTGTGGGGAAGAAGCTGTTCCTTTGGTGGATGTGTGAGTCTACAGACTTCTGTACCTTCTGCCTGATGGAAGGGTCTGGAAGTGGGCAAAGCCTGGGTGGGAGGGGTCTCTGATAATGCTGTCTGCCTTCCAGAGGCAGCGGGATGTGTAGACAGAATCAATGCGAGGGTAGCAAGCTTGTGTGATGCGTTGGGCTGAGTTCACCACACTCTGCAGTTTCTTGCAATCTTGGGCCAAACAGTTGCCATACCAAGCTGTGATGCAGCCAAATAGGATGCTCTCTATGGCACGTCTGTAGAAGTTTGTGAGAGTCGATACAGACATGCCGAATTTATTTAGCTTCCATAGGAAGTAGAGACGTTGTTGGGCTTTCTTGACTGTTGCATCAACGTGAGTGGACCAGGACAGACTGTTGGTGATGGTGACCCCCAGGAACCTAAAGCTATCGACCATCTCCACTTCAGGGACATTGATGTAGACAGGATGTGTGTCGTGCTATGCTTCCTGAAGTCGATGATCAGTTCTTTGGTCTTTCCAGTATTTAGAGAGAGGTTGTTTTCGATACACCATGCAACCAAGTGATCTATCTCCCTTCTGTAGTCTGATTCGTCATTGTTTGAGATACGACCCACCACAGTCTTATCATCTGCAAACTTATAGATTGAATTGGAGTTGAATCTTTCCACAAAATCGTGTGCATATAAAAACACAGTGTTATGGGCGAGGCACTTTCCAAACCCCAAAATGTATCATGGAGTTCAACCAACCTCTCCCTTTAATGGATTTGTTGCTTTTCCTAGCACTCGGCTTTTTCCCTAGGTGTGGGATTACAATTATGGACACGTGGGTTTTTAAACACAAAACACTGTTTATTCCATGAACTCAACTTAACACCTTAAATAAACATTGGATCTCTTAACACCCCTTACTTCAAAGATAACTCAGAAAATATTGCAACAGTAAATAACTCCTTAAAATGTTCCTTCAACTTCCAAGAGACTTAACACCTTTAAACAGTATCACATCAGGTTAAAGGATATATATATATATATTCTGTCGAATGGCAGAGACATATTAGCTTGGTTGACTTCAGCTCCAGCATCTTGCTTTTTTCCTGCAAACTCTCTGGACACACACAGACACACACAAACTGCTTTTTCCAACTGGCTTTCTCCCTCCAAGCAACTCACAGCAAACCAGTACTTCTCAAGCTGCTGTCTCAAACTGGCTCTCTCCTTTTAATCAGCTCACAGCAAAACAGCCAGGCACTTTTAAACTGCTCTCAGCAAAACCAACCAGGCACTTTTCAAACTGCAAAACTTCAAAATGGCTGAACTGAGCTGAGCTTCACCCACTCTATGACATCACTGTTTTCTTAAAGGTGCATTGCTTAAACATCCAGTTCTTAAATGTACTCTCACATGACAACAGTTTATTAATAACACAGGACTTGTATCTATATGCAATAATATACGCGGCTCCATACTAAACTACACCCGATAACTAAGATGACCTTTACTTAACTTCGGGTGACCGGCACTGTGTGAGATAAGGCCTTTATCCGGGTCCACGTGATCGGTTGGAAGTTGTTGGTTTCGTCTCAGCTGGACTCATCCTTCAGGAAATGGTCGCGGGTCCTTGAACTTCGTTGTTCTGCTACAGTTGGCCGCGCATAGGCCGGTCCCAAAAGAGACAGGTCTCTAGTGCACAGGGCATTTTATCCTTTGTCTCTTTCGCTCCCATTTGGGCGGTCCTTACTCCAGGTCCAATGGATCGATAGGGTTTTGATCACCCTCATCGATCTTAGCCAATTAGGGGACGGATACCTCGATGGCTGGGGCGGTTCCGAGCTATCATTGTCCCAGGCATGTAGAACTTTCCAAATAAGGGGGGGGGGGGTGGGTGGCGCCGGTTAGTCTGCTGTCGTTGATGGTCCTTAATGCGAATGCTATTTTCTTGGTGGAAAATGGTGATCGATCTTTAATGAACTGGGAGTTTCTTACCAGTTCTGGTTTCTTTGTACAGTACACAGTGTACCTGTCTGTGTCCCAAATTGACCACCATTCCCATAGTCCTTTGCAGGTGGCCATTTTAAATGGCCACAGAAGTAAGGAAATATTGTATCATAATCCAATTGTTTTTCATGTTTAATAAATGTTTTATTTCTTGGTCAAAACTAATTAGTGGCCATGTGACTCTATTCCATCACATTTTATTAAAAAATAAGTAAAAGTTACAGTCTTTTAAGCTAGACTTCTATTCTGGAATCTTCCCGTCCAGTTATAACATTGATTGGGGTCATAACGATCTTCACACATGCTACCTGACCTACTGAGCATTTCTAGCACTTTCTATTTACATTTCAGATTTTCATCATCTGCAATATTTTGATTTCGTCATTTTTTGTTGACTGATGTAGTTTGAAGTATAAATATTGGTCAGGCCACAGGAGGAGGTCCTGAGGCACAGTGGGTAGAATCCCTGTTTCCAAGCCAGAACCTCTGGTTTTGAATCCCATCCCAGGACTTGATGGCCAAGGAAGGCATAGGCATAACCCGGCCAAACAGATTGAGTATCAACCTGAAAAATCCTTCCAACACATGCCAATGACAGGTGGTGAAAGCAGGAAAGACTCCTGGTCAGTCACACTGGTTCCGCGCAGTGGTTAGCACAGTTGCTTCACAGCTCCAGGGCCTCAGGTTCGATTCCTGGCTTGGGTCACTGTCTGTGCGGAGTCTGCACTTTCTCCCCCTGTCTGCGTGGGGTTGCTCCGGGTGTTCCGATTTCCTCCCACAGTCCAAAGATGTGCAGGTTAGGTGGATTGGCCATGCTAAATTGCCCTTTGTGTCCAAAAAGGTTAGGTGGGTTACTGGGTTACGACAATAGGGTGGAGGTGTGTAATTAGGTAGAGTGCTCTTTCCAAGGGCCGGTGCAGACTTGATGGGCCGAAGGGCCTCCTTCTAAACTGTAAATTCTATGTTAATTCTATGACTTGATGGGGAGTGGCACTCCTCAAGCTCTAGCCTCTGTTAATAGGCTAGAGACCTGTTCCAGGAAGAACTAGTTATGGAAACAGATGACAGTCTGCCTTGCGCGCCACTATGTGTGGGAAGAGAAACAACTATTATTCTCTTTGAACAATACCATGTGATTTTAGTGTCTTCCTGGGGGGGGGGTGATTGGCTTAATATCTCAGCTGAAAAACAGCACCTCCAACAGTGAAGCATCCCATAGTAATGCACTGAAGTGGCCTTGATTCTGTGCTCAGATCCGGAGTGGGATCTCAATTAGAGGCAGGCATGCCAACAAATAATCCCTTTGTACTACAGAACTTGAGTGGTGATGGAAAAGAGACATGGGGCGAGATTCTCCGACCCCCCACCGGGCCGGAGAATCGCCGTGAGCCGTCGTGAATTCCGCCCCCGCCGCCCGCCGAATTCTCCGAAGGGAGAAAAGTCGGCGTGGTGTCAATCGCGCCGCACGCCTCGGAGAATGGCACGGGTGGGCGCGAGGCAATGGATTTCGGGGCTGCCGATATTCTCCCGTCCGGATGGGCCGAATGGGTCACGTCGGCGTTAATCAAAACACCTTTCAATCGGCGTCAACCAGTGCTCAAGGTTGACGCCGACTAGCGTGGAGGTGGGTGACGGCCTGGGGGGGGTTGGCCGCTGGAGAGGTGATGGCGTGGCCGCAGTCTTTATGTGTGGGGGAGAGGTGTGTGTAGGGTTGTGTGTGTGTGTGTGTGTGTGTGCGGCGGGGGGGTGGGGGGGGGGGGGGGGGGGGGTTAGAGTGGGGTGGGCTCCGGGGGAGTGCCAGGAGGAGATGAGTGTCGGGGATGGGAGGATGACTGCCGGGGGGGGGGTGGGACCGTGCTGGGGAGGGGGATGGGGGACGGGGGGGGGGGGGTCCGTGCCGGGGAGGGGGACGGGGAGGTGCATGCCGGGGAGGGGGACGGGGGGGTCCGTGCCGGGGAGGGGGACGGGGAGGTGCGTACCGGGGAGGGGGGATGCGAGGGCAAGTGAGTTGGTCCACCTGGCCAGGTGCCAGCCTCCAACAGTCGGACCCATGCGGTCCATGCCACCTGGCTGGGGGAGGAGGGGGTATGGGCAGTGATGACATGTCGTCCCCGCCCCACAGGCTGTCATGTTTTCCGGTCAGCCAGCGATGTTGGCCGCCGTGGCGGCAGCCGCTAATGTCCATGTTGCCCTGGATGAGGAGGAGCAGCGTGCCAGAGAGGCGGCGCAGGCTGCCGCAGAGGGGCTGGCGGCAGCTGACCAGGCTGGAGGGACACCCGCCCGACAGGACGAGGAGGGGGAGGAGGACGTCGCGGCCCCACGGCAACGGAGGCACCCGAGGATGCCCCGTGTGTACCAGCCCCGGCTGTCGTACCAGGACCTCATGGACCGGGAATGCAGGAGACTCCGGATGAGCCGGGAAACCGTGGCACACATCTGCCACCTGCTGGCACACCTGTCACCGCGTGGCACTGGCGGGGGACACCCTCTCCCCGTGTCCGTCAAGGGTACGGTGGCCCTGAACTTTTATGCAACGGTCTCATTCCAGGCACCGAGTGGGGACCTGTCCGGCATATCGCAGACATCGGTGCACCGGTGCATCCGGGCAGTGACAGGCGCCCTATATGCCATGGCGCACCGCTACATCCGCTTCCCCGTGGACCAGGCCAGCCAAGATGCCCGGGCCATGGGCTTCTCTGCCGTGGCCGGGTTCCCTATGGTCTAGGGCGTGATTGACGGGATGCATGTCAATATCCCCGTGTTCACCAATAGGAAGGGGGCCTATTTGATGAACATACAGGTGGTCTGCGACCACCGCATGATGATCCTGCATGTCTGCGCCCGTTACCCGGGCAGTGTACACGACTCATATGAGTTGTCGCGGTCATACATCCCCAGCATGTACGAGGGACGCCATCCCCGGCTGAGGGGCTGGTTGCTGGGCGACAGGGGCTACCCATTGCGATCGTGGCTGATGACGCCTATACGGAGGCCACGCAATGAGGCGGAGAACCGCTACAATGATGCCCATGTAGCGACAAGGGGAGTGATAGAGAGGTGCTTTGGCGTGCTGAAGATGCGTTTCAGGTGCCTGGACCTCTCTGGGGACACCCTCCAGTATCGGTCAGATAGGGTCGGCCGCATCATTGTGGTGTGCTGCGTCCTGCACAACATAGCCCAGCAGAGGGGCGATGTGCCGCAGGCAGAGGAGGGCGGAGTGGAGGAGCAGCAGGAAGAGGCGCAGTCCTGCCCAGATGAGGGGGATGGGGGCAATGGTCAGGGCAGACGGGCAAGACACGGGCGGGTGGCTGTCCACCGTTACCGGCTGGGCCAGCGGACACGGGACAGACTGATAGACGCCCGCTTCACTGACTAGATGGGCGTGGTAATCGGGTAGTATGGCCACAGACCGCACACCATGGCAACACCCGACAACCCACACCCCCCCCCCATCCACCCACCCAGCACCCTCACCCCCCTCCCCAATCCCCCCACCCCACCCGCATGCACACCCCCACCCCCCCCATTGCCGATCCACCGGCGGCACAACGGGCCGGGCTCACACAGTTGCCGGTGGACACGTGTCTATTGCAGGCCATGGAGGATGATGACAACCCGCCTCCGATGAGCTCCTGGCTCCACATCGTTGGACTATGTCTGACCCATGGCCACAGTACCACCATCCACCCGGACCATCCCTGCATGCAGCTGTGACACTGCAGCACACGGACCCGTCCTCTGCCCGGGGGGAAGTTGATGGCGGCCCAGGGGGAAGGGGGCAGACTCACCTGGGGCTGAGGTAAGACCACCCCTCACACACACACACACTTGCGCTCAATGTGCATGACACCCCCGCACACTTTGGACAGAGCACAAAGGCAGCTTCTGTAGGTGTAACATTGACTTTAATAACGAAAGGAGTTCATGCACGTGCCCCAGCCCCTAAAACTCATCTGTGCCCTGTACCCGTGCCAACTTACTCAGTGTCTAATTGTTTGGCCTTACGGGCCCTTTGACTACGCCTAGGTGGTTCCCCAGACGGTACAGCAGAACTGGAGGGGGACTCCTGCGATTCCTGTCCTCTGACACGGGATCCCTTTGGCGGCCGTTTCCTGTGGCGTCCTGGCCTAGATGGGCCAGGCTGCGGCCCGGGCAACTGGGATGGCGAGCTGCCAGCCTGTCCTGCCCGTTGCCCACCCGATGCACCTGGGACGGAAGGGGGGAGCCCGAGGTGTTGAGGTGTTCCGGGACCTCCCCTACAATGGGACCCGGAACGGGCCCCAGCACCTCCTCCTCCCTCGGGGTGCCCGATGGCCCCCAGATTGCGAACGGACTGGCCATCCGACGCCCCCCCCGACATCTGGCGCTGCCAGTCCTGGAGGCCCATGCTGGTATCGACAGGGGTCTGCAGGTTTGCAGCCATGGAGCTCAGGGGGTTGGCAAACCCTGTCTGTGACTGTGCGACGCCGGCTCGCCCATGGGCAATGGCGCCGATGCCCTCAGCGATGGCCTGCTGAGACGGGGCCATGGCCTGCTGAGACTGGGCCATGGCCTGCAGAGACTGTGCCACGGAGTTGAGCCCCTCTGCCATCTGCCGCTGGCGCTGGCTCATGGCCTCCTGTGAGAGGGCAGCCATGTCCTGGGCCACAGACGCCGCCTGCACGGAAAGCCCCAGGACTCGCAAACCGCTCCCCATGTCTGACACCGTCACACCCATTGCCTCCACCGCGGACGCCACCTGTGCGGTGTCGGCCTGGGTGGCACGCATGACCAGCACCACGCCAGCTCCTTGACGCGGGTGGACTCCTCCACCTGCGACTGCAGCCGCCGCAAGCCAGCCGTCACCCTCTTCGCTCGTCCCAGGTTCGGTGGTTGCATTGGACTTATGGGTGGGTGTGGTAACTCCAGGAACCCGGGATCCATCTGGGCGGCAGATGTTCGCATGCGCCGGGCTGCCCTCCGACCGCCCGGCCCCTCTGCTGCTCCTACCTCCACCTGCTGTACCGGGACGGCTGTGTTGTGCGCACCAGTGAGTGTACCAGACGCCTCATCACTAAAGTGGCCAACCGAGGTGAGCGTCTCTGCGATGGTGGAGGGTGTTGGTGACAGCAGTGGCGTTGTGTCATGCGCATCGTCCAACTCTGAGTCCATGGCACTTTGGGGTGGCGGTTCGTCTCCGCCCATCCAATCTGTGTCACTGTCCGGTATTTCTGTTTCCTGGGTAGGGGTGTCCTGGGTAGGGGTGTCCTGGGTTGTGGTTTTGTGGCTCGGCTGTGATGGGGGCCTGTGGCTGCCCCTCTCGTCGCTGGGTGGCACACGCCTGCGTCGCCGCACCCGCATGAGACGGGGGCGTCGTCTCCCTGTTGCTCCAGGTCTCTCCGTCTCCCGTGGTCTCCGAGGGGCATCGTGTGGGCGTCGCATGCCAGAGGGCCCGGGTCTCTCCGTCTCCTGTGGTCTCCGAGGGGCATCGTGCGGGCGTCGCATGCCAGAGGGTCCGGGTCTCTCTGTCTCCCGTGGTCACCGAGGGGCATCGTGCGGGCGTCGCATGCCAGAGGGTCCGGGTCTCTCTGTCTCCCGTGGTCTCCGAGGGGCATCATGCAGGCGGTCTGCATCTGCGGGGATGGGTGCCTCGACGTTTGCTCCTGCGAAACACAATGAAGCATACATGGTTAGACACGCAGGCAGTGATCAGGTGATACGGGGGAGGGTGGATATGGGGGAGGGGGGATATGGGGATGGGCTGTCGGTGGCTCACTTGCTGTTGGGCCCCCGACCTCTGCATCAGCAACCTCCCGGTCCTCAGGTCCGCCAGCCTGTTCCAGGGCCCTTTCCTCATGTTCGGTCAGTGGCCTCTCATCAGCTGGGCCTCCTCCAGTCCTCACATGCTCCTTGGTGTTGTGTGCGCGCTTCTCCTGTGGGTGGTGGTGGCAGGGGTAAAAGGCAACAGTGTTAGACAGTGATATGAATGCACGCCATCGGTTGCGCGTGTATTGCAGAGGTTAAGGCTGGATTCACTTGGGGGTATGGGGGCGGGGGGATATGGGGGAGGGGGGGTATGAGGGATATGGGGAGGGGGGATATGGGGGATATGGGGAGGGGGATATGGGGGATATGGGGGAGGGGGATATCGGGGAGGGGGGATATGGGGGATGGGGGATATGGGGGATATGGGGGAGGGGGATATGGGGGATATGGGGGAGGGGGGATATGGGGGAGGGGGGATATGGGGGATATGGGGAAGGGGGGATATGGGGGATATGGGGAAGGGGGGGATATGGGGGATATGGGGGAGGGGGGATATGGGGGATATGGGGAGGGGGGATATGGGGGAGGGTGGATATGGGAGATATGGGGATATGGGGATATGGGGGATATGGGGAGGGGGGATATGGGGAAGCGGGATATGGGGGAGGGTGGATATGGGGGAGGGGGGATATGGGGGAGGGGGGATATGTGGGAGGGGGGATATGGGGATATGGATATCGGGTGGGGGGGGGCTCACCCTGGCTGCCCTGACGAGGTTGTTCACCTTCTTGTGGCACTGGGTGCCTGTCCGTGGTGTCAGGTCCACAGTGGTGACGGCCTCTGCCACCTCCCTCCACAGACGCCGGCTGTGGCGTGGGGCAACTCTGCGGCCATGTCCGGGATACAGGGCCTCCCTCCTGTGCTCCACTGCGTCCAGGAGCGCCTCCACATCCCGTGACTGGAACCTCGGGGCTGAGCGGCGGGCGGCCACCCGGTCGGGTGTTCCGGTCCGGTGTTCTGGTCGGGTGGGGGGAGCAGCGCGTCTTATGAGCCGTCGTGAACAACGTGAGCCAGCGTGGATAGCGTCACGTCGCTGCTAGCCCATTCCGGGCCGGAGACTTTGTGACGTTTGGGGCGGCGCGATGCAGGTGGGATTTGCGCCGTTTTGGGCACCGGTCGGCGGACATCGCGGCAATATCGGAGAATCCCGCCCAAGGTATCAGCGTGATGTCCGCCGACTGGCGCCCAAAACGGCGCAAATCAGTCGGGCATCGCGCCGCCCCAAAGGGGAGGAATGCTCCGCATCTTGGGGGGCCGCGCCCCAACCTTAAGGGGCTAGGCCCGTGCCGGATGAATCTCCGCCCCACCAGCTGGCGGAAAAGGCCTTTGGTGCCTCGCCAGCTGCCGCGGAAATGACATCTCCGGGAGGCGCATGCGCGGGAGCGTTAGTGGCCGCTGACGGCATTCCCGCGCATGCGCAGTGGAGGGAGTCTCTTCTGCCTCCGCCATGGTGGAGACCGTGGCGAAGGCGGAAGGGAAAGAGTGCCCCCACGGCACAGGCTCTCCCGCGGATCGGTGGGCCCCGATCGCGGGCCAGGCCACCGTGGGGGCACCTCCCGGGGCCAGATCGCCCCGCGCCCCCTCCAGGACCCTGGAGCCCACCCGCGCCGCCTTGTCCTGCCGGTAAGGTAGGTGATTTAATCTACGCCGGCGGAACAGGCATTTTAGCGGCGGGACTTCGGCCCATCCGGGCCGGAGAATCGCGGGGGGGGGGCCCGCCAACCGGCGCGGCACGATTCCCGCCCCCGCCGAATATCTGGTGCCGGAGAATTCGGCAACCAGCGGGGACGGGATTCACGCCAGCCCCCGGCGATTCTCCGACCCGGCGGGGGGGTCGGAGAATCTCGCCCAAGCTGTCAAAACTTTTCTTCTTGCACTCAGGACAGATTTGTAACAATACCAAATCTCAAAGGGAACAACAATTTGCACTGCATTCGAAGAGGGTCCTGGTTGTTTGGTAAGTGGACTCTGAATGGTTGAAAAGTTCCAATGGAGGATGCAGCAGGGAGCAGTTAACTGCCAAACGTTAGCTTAAAATCAAACCAGGCAGGTTGACTCTGATTGGTCGAGGCATTGCCATAAGGAATGAACTAGGGAATAGCTATACCCAATGCTCTTGTTGGTTGAAAAAGCTGCAATGTGTGGACATAGTCCTTCAGTTTGCAAAGGAGGGAATCTTGTGTGTGAACATGTTTTTTAAATTGATTCTCAGGAAGTGGATACTGCTGCAAACTGGCATTTATTGCCCATCCCGAATTATCCTTGAAAATGTGGCGGTGTGTCTTCTCCTTGAACCGCTGTCCATGTGATGAAGGTGCACCCAGACTGAGTTCCAGAATTTTGACCAGCTCCAATGTTTGAATTTACACTGGATTGGTACCACCTATATAGAGTCCTCAGCTATATTCTGACGTATGGAATTATACACAAACGTTCCTACGCTTCCTGAATACTCACTTCCTGTGCTGCTCTCTGTGTTGAACACTGAGTTCCTGGCTGAGGCATTCTGCACCCACAAGGGCACTGATGGACTATTGCTTGGTGAAAACGCTCAAATAACAGGACTTCCTGTTGTTCCTCTAATAATTGAGAGCTGAGAGAAGCCTTTTGTCATACTTTAGAGTACAGAGTGAACTAGAGCCCTTTGTGTTTTCTTCACTTGTACAAGTGACACTCTGAGCAACTCACAATGAAACAAATTAAACGTGCAGTGGAACCCTGCCTGAGTACAGGATTGCCTACACTGTGCATAAAGCACTGTTATACAATCAATTGTAAAAAGCTAGGATGAAAGACCAGTCAGCTTGTTTTCCAAACCCACCAATCTATAGGAATTCAACAGTAATGCTGAACATGTTTTCATGTATGATCGTAATGTTGTTGCGAATCCTAATTGGGGGGGGGGGGGGGGGGGGGGGCGAAGGGGGGTTGGTCTTACCAAATTCTTCTGACAATTTTTTTTGCAAAGAAAGTCAGCCACTCAGTACTCTAGACAAAGAAAGTCAGTACCCTACATGATCTCTCCTAGTGCTAGTGGTGCTTCCAAGCCCCGTTTACTGTCCTCCCCCACAACTGGCATGTCCAGTCCGTCAAGGAACTGTTTCATCCCCCGAGTCCCCTGTTGGGGGCTCTGAAGTGTACAGCCTCGATAAGAGGCCTCAAAGGTTTTGTTGACCTTTCCTAGGTCTGTTTCCAATGTGCCTCTGTTGTCTTTAATTTGCGCGATCTCTCTAGTGGCTGCCTGCGTTCTCAGCTGGTGCACCAGCAGGCGGCTGGCTTTCCCTCCGTATTCGGTTAGGGTCCCCCGTACCTGGCAGGGTCGGTGCGCTGCCTTCCTCGTGGAGAGCACGTCAAAGTCCATTTGTAGCTTTTTCCTCTCCGCCAAGAGCTCTACAGTCGGGGCCTCGGAGAAGTTACTCCAGTATGAAGCCGACCAGCTGCTGCCTAAGCCACCCTTTCCTCCCTGTCTGTGAAGGCGATAACTTCCCTTCTAATCCCGGCCTTTAGTGCCTCCCAGAACGTAGGGGGTGGGACCTTCCCAGTTTGGTTGTTTTTTGTACACTCCGCTATGGCCTGAGATACCCTCTCCCTGAAAGTCACGTCGGCCCGTAGCGCAGTGTCCAACCTCCATGAGGGGCGTTGGACCCTGCCTGTCTCCAACCTCATATTCATGCAATGTGTGGTGGGAGATTACGATTGCGGATAAATCTGCTTTGACCAGCGCTGGAAGCATCGATTTCACCGCCACAACGAAATCCAATTAGGATTCACAACAACTTTACGATCATACATGAATACATGTTTAGCATTACTGGTGTATACGTAGTGCTCTGGGGAGAAGAAGGAGAACTCTTTCTCCCCTGGGTGGGTGAACCTCCAAGGGTCCACCGCCCCCATCTGCTCCATAAAGCGACCGAGTTCCTTTGCCATGTTTGTGGTCGTCCCTGTTTTGGTGTTTGACCAGTCTATCCATGGGTCCTGTACACAGTTAAAGTCCCCTCATGATCAGTCGCTGTGTCGCTATATGGGGGATTTCCGCCATGGACTTTTTAATGAATTTCGTGTCTTCCCAGTTCGGAGCGTACACGTTAACTAGTACTACCGGTGCCTCGCCCAGGGCCCCGCTGACCATGACGTACTGTCCCCCTGGGTCCGTAACCGTGTTCGTCGCCTTAAACATCGTCCTCTTATTGATCACTATTGCCACCCCCCTGGCCCTCGTCCCATAACAGGAATGGTAGGTCTGTCCCACACAGCCCTTCCTTACCCGCAGTCAGTCCTGCTCTCTCAGGTGTGTCTCTTGGAGGAAGATTATGTCGGCTTTCATGTTTCTTAGGTGGGTGAAGACTCTGGACTTTTTCACTAGGCCGTTGAGTCCCTTAACGTTCCAGGTGACCATCTTGGTTGGGGGTTTTTGTCCCTCCGCTCCTGTGGGATTAACCATATTTACCAGGTGGACGCGTCCCTGCACTCCGGTGATTCCCTTTGTTAGGGGGATATCCAAGATGGCCACTGTCACTGCTCTCCCCATGCTGTTGGATCCCTGAGCGCCAGGGTTTCCCTTTGTCCAGGGGGTGCCCAACATGGCCACCAACTGTGCGTCCGCCATGTGGGTAGGCTCTTGTACTCCGGGATCTCCCTTCACCCAGAGACCGTACTGCATGGTTACTTGCAGTGCTTCCTTGCTCCGGGCCCCTGGTTGCGGCCCTTTGTCGCCATATTGCCGCTCTCGCTCTGGTCCTATTTTTACCCCCCTCCCTTTCTCCCCCGAGAGGAAAGATCCTCCAGCATCTACCCTCTCATGCCTCCTCAGAATCTTATATGTTTCAAAAATTCCCCCAATTTTCCTGCCAAAGTGGACATCATCACATTTTCCTGCACGAAACCACAATTCCTCCTCATGGTATCGGCCACTGTCAAGGCAACCTTCCGACTAGAAATCAGTGAGTCATGCGGTATCTTTGAAAGGAGTGTGCCGTTTTCACATGGTGTCACAGGAAACGGTATTGCATCTTTTTGGAAAAGATAACCTCTCTTCCAGAACTGGAACCAGAATTGCGACATCTCTAATATGATAGGGTAACCAGAGCGTGGGTGGTTACTGGAGGGTGTGGGGTGGTGGGCGGGTGGTGACTATGACATTAGGCTGCGCCGTGTTTCACATTTCCTGTAGCCCAAGGTTACTGCGACCATCAGCAGTTTTTTTGTGCCATCCGGCCCGGTTATCCTCACTGGGACTATATCGCCTGCCCGACTTTGACTCCATCATGCATCGGATCTGCTGAACTGGAATTCCACTGCACTTTCCACAGAGGGGTAGGAGCAGCTTACCAGGAATTTTCCAGCCAGTCCCTCCGAGGAAAAGCAAGAAAGGGCTCGTGTTTATATAACGGCTGTCACTCACCCAGGGCGCTTTGCCAGTCAATTTGAACACTTTTTTTCGGACCGTGGTTACTGTTGCAATACAGGAAATGTGAGCATAGCAAGATCCCACAAAGGGCAATGCAGTGATAACAATCTTTATTGTCACAAGTAGGCTTACATTAACACTGCAATGAAGTTACTGTGAAAAGTCCCTAGTCGCCACATTCCGGCGCCTGTTTGGGTACACAGAGGGAGAATTCAGAATGTCCAAATGATCTAACAGCCCGTCTTTCGGGACTTGTGGGAGGAAACCGGAGCACCCGGAGGAAACCCACGCAGACACAGGGAGAACGTGCAGACTCTGCATAGACAGTTACCCAAGCCGGGAATTGAACCTGAGACCCTGGAGCTGTGAAGTAACAGTGCTAACCACTGTACTACCGTGTAGTGATGTCCACAGTGGTGGTTGAGGGATAAATATTTTCCAGGACATGGGGGGGAGGGGGGGGGGGGGGAAGGGGGGGGGGGGGGGTGCGCGCAGGGAGAACACTCCGACTCTTCTTCACGATTGTGCCGTGGAATCTTTTGCGTCCACTTGAGAAGGCAGGCAGGACCTTGCTTTAATGCCTCAACCAAAAGATGGCACCTTCAGCAGTGTGGCATGCCCCCAGTACTGTATTGTACTGCAGGTGTCAGCGTGGATTATGTACTCGAGCCCTGGAGTGGGGACGAAGCCACAATCCCCTGACTCCGAGGCAGGAGTAATTTCTCTGCTGCTTCCATCCGGCGTAAAGGTTAAGTCTCCTTGAGACACCCTATAAACTCTTAGCTATGGCCTCCCCTCTCAAAACCATCTGGGGGCCAGAGCAAGACCTCTGCTAAATAGGTGAGGGAGCCTACAAGGAAATCCTCTCCTGTTCCAGGCTCAGCTCTACTGTATTGTTTATATTTAAATAACAAAAGAAACACACTCAAGGAAGGCAAGATGACAAGCTTGCAAATTCTGCAGCTTGTTGACAGTTATCAGTGCTGCAGCTTTAGATAGCAAGTTTTACACTTGATGGTGTGCATCTGCAGGAAAAGGGGGTGTTACAGGGTTTGGTGGGCGGAGGAGGAGCGAATAGCGTGTAAAAGGCGAGGAGATGGGAAGGAAGAAACTGCACAGGGCACCACAAAGGGGAGACTGCAGAGGAACCCAGTCCTGTTTTATTTTTGAAAAAATAATTAAAATAAAACACAAGTTCTAAAGGGGACTGGAGACACTGGCGAAATGAGAATACAGTGGACCACGGGTTTCCCACTGATGTTGACGTTACTCGAGTTAACAGCATGCTTGCCTGGAAACTTGCTTGGGGACCAGGTAAGTGGGTATTTCACTTCAAGGAGGAGGCTGCCTGTTTGTTGCTCATTAGACCATGCTGCCTCAGTCAAAGTTCTGCAGCCACGTCCAGTCATTGCCACAACATGGTCCACAGCTGAAAGGGAATCAGCCACAGCAGGGTTCATTTTAAAGAACTGGGGGAGGGAGATGTGGGGTCATTTTATTTACAATTACGAGTATTAAAGGGCGGGATGGATTCAATGGTGAATTGGATATAATTGAAAAGGAATAATTTGCAGGGGTAAGGGAAAAGAGCGAGATTAAGTGAACAGTTCCTTCATAAGAGCCATTGGGCTGAATGACCTCCTATCATGCTATATAATTCTACAGTGGGTGGCACAGAAGCACAGTGGTTAGCACTGTTGTTTCACAGCTCCAAGGTCCCAGGTTTGATTCCCGGCTTGGGTCACTGTCTGTGTGGAGTCTGCACGTTCTCCCCGTGTTGGCGCTGGTTTCCTCCGGGTGCTCCGGTTTCCTCCCAGAAGTCCCGAAAGACGTGCTGTGAGGTAATTTGGACATTCTGAATTCTCCCTCAGGGTACCCGAATAGGTGCTAGATTAGGGGCTTTCACGGTAACTTCATGGCAGTATTAGTGTAAACCTACTTGTGATAATAAAGATTATTATTATATGTCAAGGTTCATTTCATTTAGTCCCATGTGGCACTGTATTTGTACAAGGGATGATGTTTATATTATAATTGTTCTACTTAACACTAATCAAAGTTGCATCCAATCTTTGAAAGCAGCTTAGCTTGTTGCTTTATACTTTAGTTTGGGGTGTGTCCAACACTCACGTATGGATAATAAGGTTTGGCGTAAAACACATTTGTGTAGCATGTATGCGTGTGTGTGATTGTGTGCGTGTGATTCTGTGTGCATGAATATCGGTGTTTGAACATATGTGTGTGTGAATGCATCTGTGTGGGCATGCATTACAAGCGAATGTGTGTGTGAGTATGTGTATGATTGTGTGTGTGTCTGTGAATGTAAGTGTATGTTTCAGTGTCTGTGAATGTAAGTGTATGTTTCAGCGTGTGTGAATGTTTGTGTGTGTGTGCATACATGTGCGTGTGCATGTGAATATGTGAGAGTGTGCATGTGTGAATGTGTGTGTGAGTTTGTGTGTGTGTTTGAATGTGTGAATGTGATTATTTGTATGAGTGTTTTTAGGTGTGTATGTGTGTGTGAGTGTGACTGTGTGAATGTGTGTGTATGTGTGTGCATGTGTTTGTTGTGATTGTGTGCATCTGTGTATGCGCGTCCATGTGTGTGTTTGTTGTGAATGTGTGTGTGCATGTGTGTGTGTCAGTGTGTATGTGTGGCTGTGTGTGCATGTGTATGTGAACATGACTGTGAATGTGTGTGTCAGTGTGTGTATCTGCGTGAGTATGTATGTGAGTGTGCCTGTGAATGTGTGTTTGTGTGTGTTTGTGTATGTGTCAGTGTGTATCTGTGTGTATGTGTTGTGTGTCAGTATGCGCCTGTGTGTGTCTGTATTTCAATGTGTGTCTGTGTGTATACCAGTGTGCGTCTGTGTGTATGTGTGTCTGCCTGTATATCAGTGTGCGTCTGTGTGTGTCAGTGTGTATGTGTGGCTGTGTGTGCATGTGTATGTGAACATGACTGTGAATGTGTATGTATCTGCATGAGTATGTATGTGAATGTGCCTGTGAATGTGTGTGTTTGTGTGTGTGTGTCAGTGTGTATCTGTGTGTATGTGTTTGTGTGTCAGTGTGCATCTGTGTGTGTCTGTCTGTATATCAGTGTGTGTCTGTGTGTATACCAGTATGTGCCTGTGTCTGTGTATATATCAGTGTGCGTGTGTGTGTGTCTGTGTGTATATCAGTTTGTGTCTGTGTGTATACCAGTGTGTGTCTGTGTGTATCAGTGTGTGTCTGTCTATATCAGGGTGCGTCTGTGTGTGTGTCAGTGTGGGACTGTGTGTATGTGTGTGCATGTCTGTCTGTATGTCAGTGTGTGTCTGTGTGTATACCAGTGTGTGTCTGTGTATATCAGTGTGTGTCTGTGTGTATCAGTGTGTGTCTGTGTGTATGTGTGTCTGTGTTATCAGTGTGTGTCTGTGTGTATCAGTATGTGTCTGTGTGTATCAGTGTGTGTCTGTGTGTATCAGTGTGTATCAGTGTGTGTCTGTGTGTATCAGTATGTGTCTGTGTGTATCAGTGTGTGTCTGTGTGTATCAGTGTCTGTATGTGTGTCTGTGTGTATCAGTATGTGTCTGTGTATCAGTGTGTGTCTGTGTGTATCAGTGTGTGTATGTGTGTCTGTGTGTGTCTGTGTGTATCAGTGTGTGTCTGTGTGTATCAGTGTGTGTATGTGTGTCTGTGTGTATCAGTGTGTGTCTGTGTGTATCAGTGTGTGTATCAGTGTATGTCTGTGTGTATCAGTGTGTGTCTGTGTGTATCAGTGTGTGTCTGTGTGTATCAGTGTGTGTATGTGTGCCTGTGGTGTATCAGTGTGTGTCTGTGTGTATCAGTGTGTGTATCAGTGTATGTCTGTGTGTATCAGTGTGTGTCTGTGTGTATCAGTGTGTGTGAGAGACTGCACCACAGCTATTTGCCAGTTCACAATCTGAGAGACAAAGATTGTGTCCCTTTAATGCGGACACTATTTCCACCTTTGTATGTCTTCAGCCCAGAAGAAATCGCTGCGACAGGAGAACTGTCGTCATGACCAAGACCCAGTGTCGCTCCTGCACCTTAAACAGCATGATGCAATGTCCAAATGGTTATAAGAAGATATCTAATGGTTCCGGCATCAAGGATTGCAGGTAAGCAGTGTCAAGCGAGAAAATAGTTTATATAGAAAACAGAAGAAAAAGTTGCTGTTAATTTTTGAGTTTCTTCTATTATTTTGGGAGTTGCAATGTTTCTTTTTGTTTATTTTTGCAAGGTATTACATTTCACTCCGCCTGTACTCCCTGGCAATTGCTGGCTGCCGGCATACTTGTACCAAGGAATTCCTGGAGGTTGAGTGCTGTGCTGGCTACTGGGGACCAAATTGCATTGGTAAGAAGCTGTTCATCACCAGCTCTGAAAATTTGATTGTACGAAGTCAATCCCTATGGTTTTAACATTTCGAGTTCCCACATGTTCCCACATGTGAAAGAATCGAGCAAGAAAGGGCACAGATTTAAAATCATGGTCAAAAGAAGCAAACGTGATTTGAGAAAAAATAACTTTCACACAGAGCGTGGTTAGGGTCTGGAATGCATTTCCTAAGTTGCGGAGGCAGGTTCAATCGAAGCATTCAAAATGGATTGTTACCTGGAAAGGGAGAAGGCGGGAGACTGGCACTCAGCTAATTTAGAATGCTATTGGAGACAAGAGGTGCTGAATGGCCTCCGTCTGCACTGTAACAATCTGTGAATCTGGGATAAGTGCAATTGAAATAAAGTAATTTCATAAGGGATATTCTTGTCAAGAATGAGGACCAAGGTATTAATTCCACCCACAGGGTCGTGATACTTTCATTCTCTAATCAATATGCAAGCCTTTTAACTTGATTCACATTCTTTAATGATAAGCCTTTGTGATCATATTCGCCATGTACTTCTTATCACCTTTAATTTCTCAAGAACAACTGTGATGTATCTAGTCAATGTTATGTCTTTCTTACCTTCCCTTGGAACTCATATACATTCTACATAAGGGTTAGCTTTGCCTCAGTGATCGCACTCACCTCTGAGTATAGATTCAAGTCTCACACTAGATACTTGAGCATATAATCTCATCTGGCACATCAGTGCCAAGCTGAGGGAATGCTGCATTGCCAGAGGGGCCTTTGAGATGAGATGTTAAACTGGGAGGAATTATGATCACTTCATGACTGTCAGAGCTTGCAATGTGAAAATTGGCTTCTACCATAAAGTGAATGCACTCCTAAAGTACTTTTATACGCTGTAAAGCACTTTTGGACATCCTGAGGTAATGAAATTCAAGTTTGTTCTTTCCTCTTTAGTTTAATCCTTCCTGAAGGCCATTAATAAATACTGTGAACAGGAAAGCTCCTAGCCTGAACTACTTTCAGGATCACTGTCCAGTTAGAATAAGTATCACAGATCTCCATTCTCTGTTTACTATTGAACCAAATTATCAAACCAATTTAATATTCTGCTTTATTCCGAGAGCTTTTTAGTCTCAAGAAAAATCTTAGCAGGTGCGTCCTGCAAATATATACATACGATCTCTACCATACCCCACCCACCAGCTTGGTTACATACTCAAAAGATTCCAAAAAGCTCTTAGATCTCTTTTAAATTCAAATGATTGCCTCTACGGTCGCCTAACACTCTTGAATTACTTCCCTTATATCAAATTTAGCAATATTTAAATCTAAATTCTATCATTGTTGTGCTGGGTTTGTTCTTTATAATTTAATATTGAGCCCCGAAAAAGCAGAAACTGTTAAGAACTGCACCCCAGGTCAGTCATTTTCGGTAAAGGGAGCAAGGGCTTAACAGTTTGAGTGCAATGTAGGAGATGAATGAGGCCGGTTATCACTGCTACCTCACAGCGCTGAGGACCTGGGTTCGATCTCGGCCCCAGTTCACTCTCTGTGTGGAGTTTGCACATTCTCTCCATGTCTGCGAGGGTCTCACCCCCACAACCCAAAGATGTGCAGGCTAGGTGGATTGGCCACGCTAAATTGCCCCTTAATTGGAAAACAATAATTGGATACTCTAAATTTATTAATAAAAAGGAGGTGAATGAGACTCTATGAATCTCACCAAAATGAAGACAGGAGGATGAAAATGAACCGGGAATAGTCAAGCACCTTCATATTAGAGAAAGGTGCAGCGACACTGGAGAGGGAGCAATAAAGATGTACTGGAAACTTACCACATTTAAGAGGTTATACCTATCAGGAAAGGTTGAACAGACTGGGGTTCTTTTCTTCAAAAAGGTGAAGAAAATGTTCTTCAATAGACTAACATATGTTTCTGCTCGTGGGAGATGGGAGAGTGACTAAAACTAGGAAAATAAATGTGAGATAATCACTGATAAATCCAATGAGGAATTCGGGAGAAACGGCCTTAACCGGGGAGTGGTTAGAATATGGAACTCGCGACCATGAGGGTTTAAGGGGAAGCTAGATAAATACATAAGGCACAGAAAGGAACAGAATCACGTGTCGATGGGGGTGAGAAATGTTCATTCTCCAAATGCAGGGATCAGGAACATACTGTCCCACATCCCTTATGCAGAAGGTTACAATGTCATTGCAAGTAGGAGTTGAGGAATCTGTCCCTTTATGCACTGTGGCAGACTAGTGCTGCTCCATAGGGTGGAGCACAAACTCCATGTTGACCCTCCCCACTGCAATACCGAGGGAGTGCGCCACTCTCTGAAATGCCATGTCTCAGATGAGGGGCGTCATTCTCCGACCCCCCCGCCGGGTTGGAGAATCGCCGGGGGCTGCCGTGAATCCCGCCCCCGCCAGTTGCCGAAGTCTCCGGCACCGGATATTCGGCGGGGGCGGGAATCGGGCCGCACCGGTTGGCGGGCCCCCCCGCTCGATTCTCCGGGCCGGATGGGCCGAAGTCCCGCCGATAAATTGCCTATCCCGCCGGCGTGGATTAAACCAGCTTTTGAACGGCGGGACAAGGCGGCGTGGGCGGGCTCCGGGGTCCTGGGGAGGGCGCAGGCCGATCTGGCCCCGGGGGGTGCCCCCACGGTGGCCTGGCCCGCGATCGGGGCCCACCGATCCGCGGGCGGGCCTGTGCCGTGGGGGCACTCTTTCCCTTCCGCCTCCGCTACGGTCTCCACCATGGCGGAGGCGGAAAGAGACTCCCTCCACTGCGCATGCGTGGGAAACTGTCAGCGGCCGCTGACGCTCCCGCGCATGCGCCGCCCGGGGATGTCATTTCCGCGCCAGCTGGGGGGGGCAACAAAGGCCGTTTCCGCCAGCTGGCGGGGCGAAAATTCCTCCGGCGTCGGCCTAGCCCCTCAATGTTGGGGCTCGGCCCCCAAAGATGCGGAGCATTCCGCACCTTTGGGGCGGCGCGATGCCCATCTGATTGGCGCCGTTTTGGGCGCCAGTCGGCGGACATCGCGCCGTTTTGGGAGAATTTCGCCCGAGATGTCTGTTCTTTCAGGTGGAAGTAAACAATCCCACCGCATTACTTCAAGGAAAGATAGGGAAGCTCTCCCCGGGGTCCTGGCCAATACTTATCCCTCAACCAACACCACAAAGACAGCTATAACATCATAATTTATCATAGAATTTACAGTGCAGAAGGAGGCCATTCGGCCCATAGAGTCTGCACCGGCTCTTGGAAAGAACACCCTACCCAAGGTCCACACCTCCACCCTATCCCCACAACCCAGTAACCCCCCCCCCCCAACACTTAAGGGCAATTTTGGACACAAAGGGCAATTTATCATAGCCAGTCCACCTAACCTGCACATCTTTGGACTGTGGGAGGAAACCGGAGCACCCGGAGGAAACCCACACACACACGGGGAGGATGTGCAGACAGTGACCCAAGCCGGAATCGAACCTGGGACCCTGGAGCTGTGATGCAATTGTGCTATCCACAATGCTACCGTGCTGCCCTTCAATAATTATCCTGTTGCTGTGCATAAATTGGCTGTTTCCCTGAATTGCATCAGTGACTACACATCAAAAGTACATCATTGGTTGTAAAGCACTTTAGGACGAACAGAGATCATGAAAGGTACTGTATAATTGCAAATTTGTTCTTTATTTGTTCATACACAGGGAGCTGGTGAGTCCTGGGCGAGCATTTTCAAACAGAATCTCACAATATAGTTGCATCAATAATTCACTTTGTGGCTTAAACTGAGACTTGGGAGAGCATATAGAGAATTCTGTCTTCCTGACTTTAACCTTGTTATCCCGTGAGCTATACTTGATGTTTCCTTATTGATAAGAGCACCCATTAATCCTATAGTTAGGTTATGCCTTCTAAGGATTTTAAACATCCTGCCTTTAGGAAACAGTTGTGATGATTACAAGGAAAAGAGTCGAGGGGCACGGGATGAACAGTTGCTGACTTGGCACAACTGACCTGAGGAAGTCTCAGAAATCTCTGTTCACAATGCTGGTGATTATTGTTAATGAATAGTAGCTAATTAAAGAGTGTGCAGCAGTTCTAATAGACATCTGTAAAGTACTGAATCAAAATGCAATTTTGTGGTATATTAAAAAAAATATTTGGTTACAGTGGTAGAAGCAGACAAAGAACAGATAGGGTTTAGATTTAAATACTCCAGCTCTAATCCTGTGGGTAGTGGATCATAGGATATACGGAGAGTGCGAGAGTTTTTCTTGCCAAGGGCAGCAACAGCATATCGAGTCAAGATACATGGGTGGGCATCGCTGTCCAGCCCATTATTTATTGCCCATCCCAAATTGCTCTCAAGAAGGTGTTGGTGAGCCACTTTCTTGGACCGCTGCAGTCCATGTTGTCATGATATTCAAACACACATCACAACAGTTGGGGCAGCACGGTAGCATTGTGGATAGCACAATTGCTTCACAGCTCTAGGGTCCCAGGTTCGATTCCGGCTTGGGTCACTGTCTGTGAGGAGTCTGCACATCCTCCCCGTGTGTGCGTGGGTTTCCTCCGGGTGCTCCGGTTTCCTCCCACAGTCCAAAGATGTGCAGGTTAGGTGGATTGGCCATGATAAATTGCCCATAGTGTCCAAAATTGCCCTTAGTGTTGGATGGGGTTACTGGGTTATGGGGATAGAGTGGAGGTGTGTGTTTGGGTAGGGTGCTCGTTCCAAGAGCTGGTGCAGACTCGATGGGCCGAATGGCCTCCTTCTTCACTGTAAATTCTATGAAAACACACACATCATGATAGACAGACCAACAGACCAATTAGCACACATAACACGACAGCCAATCACAGACAAGAGCAGACACAGTATAAGACAAGAAACACGACACCTCCTGGTCAGTCCATCTGGAGACAGGACAAGGCCAGGACCTCATTAACAAAACACTCATACAGTCACCACGTGCTGAGTACCAAGTCAGATGTGTAAATAACTAGTTGGAATAAAACTGCGTTGTACCAATCGCAACCGGGTTGGTTCGTCTGTACCTCAGAGCACCCAACACCACATGGTACCAGTGAGTGAATAGATACTTACCGGCAAATCTGCCACCCTGAGCCATGGACACCCACAACAAACCGCAGCCGTTGCAAGTCGCTGGGAACCTGGGCACCAATTGGAAGCTCTTCAAGCAGCGATTCGAACTGTTCATGCGAGCCAACGAAAAACAGGGCGCCTCGGACGAAACAAAGATTGCCATGCTCCTCACTACCGCAGGTCAGCACGCCATCGATGTATACAACTCCTTGGTGTTCGCGGAAGGCGAGAACAAATCTAAATATGACACGGTCCTCCTCAAGCTCGACCAGCACTTCAACGTTGAGGTCAATGAAAGCTTTGAGAGGTATATCTTTCAGCAGCGCCTACATGGTAAGAATGAGCTCTTTCAGTCCTTCCTGACGCACCTCCGCATACTCGCGCAGTCCTGCGGTTACGGCACCACCTCAGAGTCCATGATCCGGGACCAGATTGTTTTTGGCGTTGCCTCCAGTGGCCTACGCCAGCAGCTTCTAAAAATAAAAGGCCTGACCTTAGCATCTGCAGTTGAAGCCTGTGTCCTGCATGAAAATGCGACCAGCCGCAATGCCCAATTTCAGGCGACCGAATCGGCAAGCCAGGCTGCCCACGAGGCCGAACGCATCCAGGCAATCGAGTTTCTCACAGCCCGCGGCCCGGACGAGGGCGGCCGTTTCACGCGCTTTTTGAGGCCTCCCGCGTTTGTGCGCGCCAAAACCTACGGCAACACTGAGGGACGCACTGCGCAGGCGCACCCGACGCAAGACCGAACTGCGCATGCGCAGTGGCGTAACGAACGCCATGACGTCATGACGTGCGGCAACTGTGGAGCTGCACATTTAAAAGGGCAATGTCCTGCAAAAAACCCGACAATGCCTACGCTGTGGCAAGATGGGCCACTACGCTGCCTACGGTCAAGCGGCTCAACCTGTGGATCTTCCACATCTCCGACAACCTCGCAGACACGTGCGGACCATCCAGCCTCCACATCACGACATCCAAACCGACGACACAGATGACCAAGACGCCTTCCGGGTTGCGGTCATTGATGTGAACCGGGTCAACACCATCAATCCGGCCGATGAATGGAGTGCCACGCTTACGGTCAACCGATCGCCGATCACTTTCCGCCTGGACACTGGCGCCTCCGCCAACCTCATAGCATGGTCAGCATTCTATGCCATGAAGGTCAGACCACCAATCCAGCCATCCCGGTGCAAGATGGTCGACTACAACGGGAACGTTATCCGGGCCATGGGATCCTGCCAGCTCCAGGTGACACACAAAACACACACGGCCACACTCTCGTTCGAGATAGTTGGCTCATCTAAGGACTCCCTGCTGGGCGCACAGGCATGCAAGGCTCTCCACCTTGTGCAACAAATTCTCTCTCTCTCTCCAGACGGCACGTCTGACTTCCCGGATGCAGAGTTCAATGCACAGCTCCAATCGCTCCTCGCCCACAACCAGGAGGCATTCGAAGGCATGGGAACACTGCCATACACCTACCGAATTCGCCTCAAACCGGACACCATCCCGGTCGTTCACGCACCTCGCAGGGTTCCTGCGCCACTTAAAGACCGCCTCAAGTTGCAGCTGCAGGATCTCCAGGACCAAGGGGTCCTATCCAGGGTCACGGAGCCCACGCCATGGGTCAGCTCCATGGTGTGTGTCAAGAAGCCCTCTGGCGAGCTCCGCATCTGTATAAACCCCAAAGACCTCAATAATAACATTATGCGGGAACATTATCCCATACCCAAACGGGAGGAGATCACCAGTGAAATAGCCCAAGCGAAGATATTCACGAAACTGGATGCTTCTAAAGGATTTTGGCAGCTGTAGGTACACCCACTGTGCTGTTAGGAGGATGTTCCAGGATTTTCACCCAGCAACAGTGAAGGAATGGTGAAGATAATGGGCGGGATTCTCCCCTACCCGGCGGGGCGTGGGGTCCCAGCGGGATGGAGTGGCGTGAACCACTCCGGCATCGGGCCGCCCCAAAGGTGCAGATTTCTCCGCACCTTTAGGGGCTAGGCCCGCGCCGGAGTGGTTGGCGTCCCACCGGCTGGCGCGGAAGGCCTTTGGCGCCATGCCAGCCGGGGCCGAAGGGACTCCATCGGCTGGCGGAAGTCCGCTCATGCGCAAGAGCGCCAGCGGTTGCTGACGTCATCCCCTTGCATGCGCAGGTGGGGGGTCACCTCGGCGTCGGCCATCGCCTGAAAGAGTGCCCCCACGGCACAGGCCCGCCCGCGGATCGCTGGGCCCCGATCGCGGGTCAGGCCACTGTGGGGGCACCCCCGGGGCCAGATCGCCCCGCCCACCCCCCAGGACCCCGGAGCCCGCACGCGGCGCCTGGTCCCACCGATAAGGGAGGTGGTTTAATTCACGCCGGCGGGACTGGCATTACAGCAGCGGGACTTCGGCCCATCGCAGGCCGGAGAACCGCCGGGGAGGGCCCGCTGACCGGCGCGGCACGATTCCCGTCCCCGCCGAATCTCCGGTGCCGGGATTCACGCCGCCCCCCTGGCGATTCTCCGACCCGGCGGGGGAATCGGAGAATCCCGCCCAATATCTTTGAATAACTGGGCAGAGTTGAGAGGCTGAACACAGCTGCACAGCTCTGTAGTTATGATGCGTTCAAGCTTTCTCTCTATGTATATATGCACATGTGCCATTAACATTTTATAACAGCCAAAAACCAATATAATCTTCCTTGAGGTACGGTTCCCAATTTCTGAAGGCGACTGGTTACTACTTTAAAAAGATTACAATTCAATATTAAAAGCATTTTGCAATCTGTTACTTATTCACATTTAATCTAATGTTAGTTTCTTTATAATGCAATTAAAAGTTCTTCCGATGTT